>NC_138550.1:167958768-168138768 GCF_964273705.1 Natrix helvetica | reverse complement strand
TAATGTGAGTCGCTGCGGTTGTTGAGTTAGGAACATGGTAGCTAAATGAAGTTGTTTGTCAGACGGTTGCAGAAGGGGGAATTGCGCAGGGGTAGGATTCAGCTGGTTTGGATTGGTTTGGCCAACCCGTTATTATGATTTTGCAGTTCAGAGAACCGGTAAAATATACCTCCATGTGTGGCCGCAAGTGTGGAAGCCATGCATGCGCGCATACACTCACTCTCACAGTTTTTTGGCGAACCGGTTGTTAAATGGGTTGAATCCCACCACTGGAATCGCCTGACCCCTGGGATGGTGCAAACCGTCGTAAATACAGATTGCCGAGAGCCTGAATTTTGACCATCTGATGCCGATGAGGGTGCAATTGGTTGTAAGTGGGGAAAATGGTCACTTTTTTCACTGCTGGTCACACGTCATTAAACGAACGGTTGTAAGTCAAGGAAAAAGAAAAGAAAGAGAAGAATCGGGACTATTATAAAATTTGGAGTAGATTGTACAAGTGGCTCGAGAATAGAAGCCGACACAAGAAATGAAAGTTTTCAAAACTAGGGATTATAACATGAAGAAAAATGCATATATGTAAGATTTGATTACCGTATATACTTGAGTATAAGCTGAATTTTTCAGCCCACTTTTTGGGCTGAAAAATCCACTTCGGCTTATACTCCAGTGAACAAAAAATCCGCGCGACCACCGGCTGCCCCACTCCTCGGCTCCCCCGAACTGTCTCACTAAAGCTTCGCAAAACGAACCGGAAACCGACGGAGGCACATGACCCCGCTAGAGTGAAACGCCGCCCACGCTTTCCCTTCCTAGCGTTTTTCCCCCCTCCCATAGCTCTCACAATCCGTGACAGAACTGATCGCCGAAACCAGGTTTTGCAAGCGGAGGAGGAGGAGGAGTGCCTCGGGAGCGGGTGTCCTGGTCAGCGGGGGAGGATCCGAGGGTGCTGGTAGGGGGTTTACAGCAAAGAAGCGGGATGGAGTGTCAGGGGAGCCGAGTCGGCAGAGGGGAGGGTGGCGCTGGAAGCGCGTTGTGTATCGCGGTGATCGCGGTAAATATATATATAGATAGATGTATGTAAAAAAAGTACCGGTTTTCTATTCGTGTTTATGTGTATACAGTCCCATCGCACTCCTCTTTTCCACATGCCTCAATTAAAGCAATTTTATTGTTATCTAACTGCTGCATTTCCCAGCCTCGGGTTATACTCGAGTCAATAACTTTTTCCAGTTTTTTGGGGTAAAATTAGGGGTCTCGGCTTATACTCGAGTCGGCTTATACTCAAGTATATACGGTATATTTATTATACTACCCTATTAGAATGCAATTATTACATTAGTATTGGAATTGTTAAAATCTATGAGAATGCAATAATTGAACAGTGAACTACAAAAGCAGAATATACATGCTGATACGAGAAGCTGTAAGATTACATCATATTGTCGTGTTGTTTGTGGTTTTTATCGGTTTGTATTTGTTTTTGTATTTTTTCTTGTTTATTTCCTTTTTTTCTTCTTCTCTTTTTGTACCTGTGGTTTTTTTTTAAAACTTGAAAATGTTCAATAAAAAACATTTTAAAAAAAGTAAGCGTGAAAAATGGCCACTTTCTTCAGTCCTGTTCGGACGGTCATTAAATTAAATGAATGCACAGAGGCACATGGTCCAGTGCTGCGTTCCTCTCCCCATCACTACCGGTAAGCTGCGCATGGGGCGGGCATCCTGGTCGTGCATGTGTGCTGTGCATGCATGCGCACTCCAGCGCCCCTGCGACACCAAGTTGCTTGTCGGAGGTCGTGCAGGGATTGCATGATGTGCGCGCATGTGCAATTGGCCAGTTGCTTTAAAAACAGGTATGGAAGGCGGGCGGGTAGGTAGGTCAAACGAGCCACATTACCTGTACGCTGGCCGCTTTCCTGGCTTCTACTGGTACAGCCATACCGGGCCGTACCGGCTGGAACCCACCACTGATATGGTCCCAGAACCTTTCCTGAGTATTCCCACGCCCATTGCTACATACGTTGTTTGTTTATTTTTCTGTAGGGAAAGAAATTCCATGCAGAGGTGTTCAAGAAGCAATTGTACAGTCATTTGTTTGGAATGCATTGAGCCAAAGATTTCATTAGAAGACCTCAAAGGTCCCTCCCAACTTGGTTCTTCTGTTATTCAGAAATAATAATGAAAATAATAAAGGTGTCAGGCCTGCAGCCATCTTTTCCTGTGGGTCTTTAGCCTGCCCACACATTCTATTATTCTACTACGCATTTTCTATGGTGGGAAGACAGGAGGGGGGAATTGTACGGAGTTAGATGATAGGTAGCTATAACAAAATTCTTTCTAGAAAGCCAAGGTCATCCTTTGTCTCTGCACCTCTGCACCCAACTGGAACTGGATGGGTGGAAGCTGCCAGCATGGCAGTGGAAGATTGGACCATGGGATGGACTTGTGGATGTGTGGGCAACATGTTGAACTTTCAACTGGGTGGGGGAAACCGGGAAGCTTTCAGATTTGGGTTTTCCAAGTTGTGCAGACATGGCTCTCTTAATCAATTGGAACTTTGAGCAATACTTTGCCTCGGACTCTGATTTACTGTTGGATGCTATTTGGAACCCTGACAAAAGCGCATTCTACCAGTATATACAAGGCATATTACTGATATAGACGTGTTGAGCTTTGCTCTCTAAAAGAAGAAGAAAAAACAATGTTCATTTTTTCCCCTTAATTTTCTTTTACTGGTCTGTTCCTTTCACCCTTTTCTTCTCCCAACGGAGTGATTTATTGTTTCCTGGCACTTTTCAGCGCAAGCGAGAAGTGGGGGGGGGGGTTGAGGTTATTTTTCTCGCTGTGAAAGGGACTTTGGCTTACAAATAGCACTGAGATGCCTCAAACCTGTCTGTTTGTAATCTCTTGTCGCAATCAAGATGTTTGCTGAGCAACAAGGAGTTTCATCACGACACACTTTGCTCAGGTGTCAGTCACACAACCGAGTTGCCGAATGCTAATCGTTCTTGCTCTTCTCCAGGTACTCATTTCGAGTCAGGTGGAAGGTTTAAACCTCAGGTGGGGAGGTCTCGGAATGAAGAGACCTTGGAGAACTACTATATTTGTGTCTCTGTAGTAAATTGGCACATATTCTGATCATCCAGGGAAAGTCTGTTGAGAAAGACAGATTATTTAGGTCCATAGCAAAACCTCGCTGTATATTTTTAAAATACAGGTAGTCCACGACTTACAAGAGTTTTAGTGACCATTCAAAGTTACAACGGCATTGACTCTTGTAAGTCGTGGACTACCTGTATTTTAAAAATATACACCGAGGTTTTGCTATGGACCTAAATGTTAGTGACTTATGATTGTTTTTTCACACTTACAACAGTGGTAGCATCATTCCTTAGCTACGTGATAAAAATGGGGTCCTCGCGTCCCATGATGGCTCTTAAGCAAGGAGTTCATGTGATTGTCTTGCTTAATGAAGAAAGGAGAGGGAAAAATAGAAAAGAGAGGAGAAGGGAGAGAGGAGAAGGGAAGGGAGAGATGGGTTGAGGGGAAAGAGGAGAAGAGAGAGGAGAAGAGAGAGAAAGGACGAGAGGATGAAGTAGAGGAGGGGAGAGAGGAGAGGAGAAGAGAATGGAAGGGAAAGGGGAGGAAAGGAGAGGAAAGAGAAGAAAAGAGGAGGGGATAGAGAGGAGAAGAGAGGAGAAGTGGGGAGAGAGGAGAGGGAAAGGAAGAGAGGATGAAGGAGAGGAGGGGAGAGAGGAGATGGGAAGGGTGATAGGAGAAGAGGGAGGAGAGGGAAATGGAGAGAGGAGAGGAAGGAAGAGAGGAGGGGAAGGGTGATAGAAGAAGGAGGAGAGGGGAATGGAGAGAGGAGAGGTGGGGGAAGGGGAAGGAGAGTGGGGAAAGGAGAGGATATGGGAGTATGAAAGGAAGGGAGAGGGAAGGAGAAGGGAAGGGAGAGGAGATGCATGAGGAGAAGAGAGGAGGCGAGAGAGGAGAGTGAAGGAGAGGAAAGGGGAAGGGAAGGGAGAGAAGAGAGGAGGGACAAGAGGAGAGGAGAGGGAAAGTGTGATAGGAGAAGAGGGAGGAGAGATGGAGAGAGGAGTGGAGGGGAAGGGAGAGGAGAAGGGAAGGTAGAAAGAGGACAAGAGAAGGGAAGGGAAAGAGGGGAAAGCAAGGAGGGTGGGAAGGAGGCGGAAGAGGAGGAGGACTGTTGATGTCCTTGGTACTCTCTGAGTTTACTTGTTTTCTTGTAGACATTTCATTACCCAACTAGGCAACATCATCAGTACTATGATATTCCCTAGTTGGGTAAAGAAACATCTGCAAAGTAGCTATACTCAGGGAGCACCAAAGGCCCCAGAAAATGGTATTTTCCACTAAACTGGATGTCCTCGATTGAAAAGAAAAATGGATTGTTTGACTCTTTCCCTCTGAACCTTTTCCCGTGCAAATAACGACTCCAATCATGTCGTCCCCCACAAGCCGCATCGGAGGTTTTCTGACCGAGGCTTCCCCAGCAGCACGAAGCCGAGTCCTCACACCGATAAACCTTTTTTATTTAATGTACAGTGATTTCTTCTCCAGCAAAGACTTTCCTCTCCCACAGTCTTTCCAGATAGTTCACAATCACCGACCTTTATCAGGCTTGGAGAGTGGCCAGGCTGATATCTTTCAGATGCTGCAATACTTGGCAAGAATGCTGGAATGGACTAAATTGTCTCCTGCAAACTCCACTCCCCTGTCGCTCCTCTTTTATTTCCTCTGGGAAGGGCCATTCATCGTCCACCTGTGGCCTTACTCCCATGTTGACCCCTGTTCTTTAGCTGTTCCCTTCATCTGGCAACTCTGCGCTTGCGCACACTGAGAACAGACTTCAGACTTCTTCTGCCTCACTTATTTCTGACTCTTAAAGATAACTGATAACTGCCAGACGGCCTTGGCCCCCTCTCTGCCTCCGACACAGAGCCCTCCTCAGAGCCTTCCCCAGACTCCAGGACTGGCCCAGGTTCCTCCCCAACCTCCTCACTGTCCTAATCTGCTGTCAGCTCCGCTGGTGGGCCACAACAGGAGGTTTGGGATGAGACATTTTCCTCCCGTCCTCCATCTCCTCCCACATCCATCTCCTCTCTCCTCCGATCTCCACTCCACTTTGATGTTCCTTCCTTTTGATTAAAAAAAAAAAAAAAGCTGGGTAGTTCTTCATTTGTAAAGCCAGCCGAGCGAAACTGGTTGCCTAAATTAGAAACCGCTTATAACGCGAAGCTTGGATTAGTTTAACAGCTCTTCTCTTGAAACTTCCCAATGAAACAAAACAGTTGTGAACTAAATTGTCCAAATGTGTTAATCCCTGGCTGACATATTCTCTGATGAGAAGGCAATTTCTACCGAAATCGGGGTAAAAGCCTAATAAACGGACGTCGAATTCTCCCAAAGTGCACACTGTTCAAAACATTTAGGTTGGGTATAAATCTTTTTTTATATATATATAATGTTTATTTATTTATTTCCTGGATGATTCTTCTAAAGTGCATGGAGTTCACTCCCAAGGTTTTTAATGCCCGTTTACTGGCTGCGAGGTATTTAAAATTGGATTTTGCTTTAACTCCCTTGTTAAATTTCACTTGCGTAAATTCAGAGAGTGGTTTTTTTTTTTTAATAAGTTGGCTGGCACTGAATTTTACGGTAAGAGGGTTTTGGAATATGTGCACCAGGAAGGCCGCTAAGCAATATGGTAAATGGGTAGATCAGGGTTGGCTAACCTTTTTTGTCGTTGCGTGCCGAAAGCGTGCACATGCGTGAGTGACAACGCATGCACCCTCGTGGCCCGTTTTGAGCCTGGAAAGCCTCCTACAGCAGCCTGGAAGCCAAAATGGTGCGTGGGGGCTGCCAGGGTTCCAAATAACACCCAAAAGTAAATCAAAGTCCAAGGCAAAGTATTGCTCAAAGGTCCAATTGATTAAGAGAGCCATGTTGGCACATCTGGGGAAACCCAAATCTGAAAGCTTCCCGGTTTCCCACACCCAGTTGGACATTCAAGATCTTGCCCCCCCCCCCCCCCCCCCCACAAGCCCATCCCATGGTCCGATCTCCTACTGCCATGCTGGCAGCTTCCACCCATCTAGTTCCGGTCAGGTGCAGAGGTACAGAGACAAAGGATGACCTTTGGTTTCTAGAAAGAATGTTGTTATGGCTGCATATCATTTAACTCCGTACAGTCCCCCCTCCCGTTTTCCTACAACAGAAAAGGCATAGTAGAATAATAGAAAGTGTGGCAGACCCAAGATCCCATAGGAATATGGCTGCAGGCCTGACAGGAGCATTGTGCGAGCCCCCAAAATGCAATGCAAGCATCTCTCCACGCATGCACCCTGCCCCACCACTCATGCATGGCAGACACCCGAAGACCAGCTAGCACATGTGCATGCATGGTGGAGCTGGGCTGGAGTGACGGCTGACGTACCCAGCGAGAGGGCTGTGCGTAGATCCTGTGGCCTGCATGCCATAAGTTCACCTTCATGGGGTTAGATAATAATATGTTTGGACACACACAGATGCACCCAAAACATTTTAAAAGATGGGGAGGGGGATGTGAGAGCCAAAGGTGGTCTCAAAAGGCAACTTAAGAACTGTGGTAAGAAAGGTTGTAGAATGGGGCAAAACTCACTCAACCCAGATATTTGGGGCCCAATTGTTGTTGTACGTCAAGGACTACCTGTATATGATAGCACCTAGGTTGCACACGTCAAGGTCTTATTCACTGTTTAGAGTAGAGCAGAGTAGAGTAGGGTAGAGTAGAATAGAATAGAATAGAATAGAATAACAGAATTGGAGGTCTTCTAGTCCAACCCCCTGCTCAGGCAGGAAACCCTATACCGTTTCAGACAAATGACTATCTAACATCTTCTTAAAGACTTCCAGTGTTGGGGCATTCACAACTTCTGGAGGCAATTTCTGTTCCACTGATTAATTGTTCTCACTGTTAGGAAATCCCTCCTCAGTTCTAAGTTGCTTCTCTCCTTGATTAGTTTCCACCCATTGCTTCTTGTTCTACCCTCAGGTGCCTTGGAGAATAGCTTGACTCCCTCTTCTTTGTGGCAACCCCTGAGATATCGGAACACTGCTATCATGTCTCCCCTAGTCCTTCTTTCTCTTAAGCTAAACATACCCAGTTCCTGCAACCGTTCTTAAGACAGATTCTCCCGCAGAACCACAATTAACCCAATTAATTGCCCATTAACACCTCAGTAGACCTTCTCTCATCCCCAACTTGGTTCTTCAGATCTTCCACTGGCTGACCTACAGCACCCATAATTGATTCCATTCTCATTGCTGGATCCAATCCTCTTTTTCTTCCTTCCTTCTTTCTTGCTAAGCATTATGGCCTTCTCAAGGGAGAAGACACATCACCAACAGTCCTCTCAATAAGAAGCACCGCCTATCTGTCTTTGGAGATTCTCCGTCATCCAGGTCATGGTTGTCCCAAAGGTGCTTTTTATAAGGGGCAACTGAACATTCTTTTCTTTTTCTTTGAAGACGTTTCGCTTCTCATCCAAGAAGCTTCTTAAGCTCTGGCTGGATGGAGGGGAATGGAAGGATTTATATTCCTTGGAGACAGTTGGTCATTTGCATCCTTTTAGAGAGTTGTTGAGGCCACTTGGAGGTTTATCTGTGTCCTCAGGGTCAAACTGAATAGTGCAAATGGGTGTGGAATTCAATTGGGTGTGAACAGTTCCAAGAAGGCTCCACACCCATTTGCACCATTCAGATGAGCCTGAAGACACAGATAAATCTCCAAGTAGCCTTAATGACTTGCTAAAAAGGATGCAAACAACCAGCTGTCTGCAAGGAGTTATAAATCCTTCCTTTCTCCACCATCCAGAGTTGAAAAAGCTTCTTGGATGAGAAGTGAAACGTCTCCAAGGAAAAAAACAAAGTCCAGTTTCAAAGTCTTGAAAAAGCATCTTTGGGACATTTTGGAGTAAACAAAGAAAAGGAGTAAACAAATAAAAATAAAGCATTATGGTTTAAACCTTGAAGATGTTTTGCTTCTGAAAATATGAGAACAATGCTAAATGACAGAATAACGATGATGGAATTAACAGAGGAAATAAATAGACCCAAAAAATAATAATACAAGGCCAGGGCCAGATGGATTATTTGCAGAAGTATATAAATATTTTCAGGATATATTGAATACGTCAATGCTTGAGGTTTATAACAAAGTACTATTGTAAGCTGAGATGCCAAATGCCTGGATAGAAGCAACTATTACTTTAATTCCAAAAGAAGGCTCAGATTTAACACAGATTAGGAATTATAGACCCGTATCTCTATTAAACGCAGATTGCAAGACATTTGCACTGATAACACCTCAGTTGTGCAAAACAACATCCCTCTCTCAACAGAGCAGGAGGGATATGGCATCTATCTCCAGGTCCTTTCAATTATCCCAAGAAGGCTCTACACCCATTTGCACCACTCAAGTGACCTTGAGGATGCAGATAAACCTCCAAGTGGCCTCAACAACTCTCTAAAAGGATGCAAATGACCAACTGTCTCCAAGGAATATAAACCCTTCCGTTCCCCACCATCCAGTCAGAGCTGAAGAAGCTTCTTGGATGAGAAAGCAAAACATCTTCAAAGAAAACGAGAAAGTCCAGTTGCCCCTTATAAAAAGCTCCTTTGGAACACTACCAGCCTCTTCTAAAATGTCAAAAAAGTCACCTCGGAAATGATGAAGTGGTCCAAAAGCGATCCCAAAGATTGTCTTGAAGCCAAATGTCAAGGAATTTGGGGAGGGCAGTTGAAGTATTTTTAAGGGGTATAGATATCAAGAAGTATGGAGAACTGGTAACGATGCTCAGGTGTTCCTCATGCTCCATGGTAGAACTTCAAACATGCACCTCAGGAAAATATCCCAGGAAAGTATCTCCTCTTCAAAGTCATTGACAAATTGCCCATTTGAAAATTTGTAGGAAGAATGTTGATGTAGTTCAAGTTTTTTTTAAAAAAAACTTTGTTAAAGGTAAAAGGTAACGGTTCCCCTCCCACATATGTGCTAGTCGTTCCCGACTCTAGGGGGTGGTGCTCATCTCCGTTTCAAAGCCGAAGAGCCAGCACTGTCCGAAGACGTCTCTGTGGTCATGACTCAACACCAAAGGCGCACAGAATGTTGTTCCCTTCCCACCAAAGGTGGTTCCTATTTTTCTACTTGCATTTTTACATGCTTTCAAACTGCTAGGTTGGCAGAAGCTGGGACAGGTAACGGGAGCTCACTCGTTACGTGGCTCTAGGGATTCAACTCGCCAAACTGCCGACCTTCTGATCGACAAGCTCAGCGTCTTAGCCACTGAGCCACCGCATCCCTATGGTTAAACTGAACTAAAAATCTCTCTATATTTTAATGTTCACATGAAGGGTTATTCTACATCCTGGCCCTGAAAAAGTTGTGGAAAACTTTTCATTTAGTGAAATCATTCTTTATCTCTCCAACTTACTTTTTTTAAAACGAATCCTCTTAATTCTCTTATTTCCTCCCAATTCGCGATATTTCCATATTCTTAGACTCGAGTTGGCTTGATTAAAAAAAAACCTGTTCCATAATCATATATTAGGGGGGGGGGGGTCCATAAAACACGCATTTCCTGCCTGGTTCCATTCTAAATTGTAAAATTTGAGCAGGGCAGACACGGAACGGCTGAGAATTAGGGACGGTTGCTTTGTTCTTTCTGCTCTGCTGTTTATTAATGAGCCGTCTAAATAAGGAAACAAAAGGCAAACGAAAACAAGTTAATTTAAAAAAAATACATAATGTCAGGCGAGGTTTGATTAAAACCTTGATTGCAAGCTGGAACACGCTTTTCTATTTCTGCTGATTTTGCAATCATAAATCACAGCTAAACTCCGTGCCCGGAAAGGTGAAAATAGTTTTTTTGATGGTTTGTCCTTCAGTTGAAAAAAAAATACCCTCCGAGAGGACGTGGAAGTAAGTTTGAAAAGTTGAAGGTGCTAGAGGAATAGAAGGGAAGGGAATGAATTAGAATTAGAATAGGAATAGAAATAATAGAAATAGAAGTAGAATGGTTTTCCCAGTTGCAATGGATGGCTGTGAAAGTTGGACCATAAGGAAAGCTGAGCGCCAAAGAATGGAGGCCTTTGAACTCTGGTGCTGGAGGAGACTCTTGCGAGTCCCTTGGACTGCAAGGCCATCCAACCGGTCAGTCCTAGAGGAGATCAACCCTGGCTGCTCTTTAGAAGGCCAGATCCTGAAGAGGAAACTCTGATACTTTAGCCACCTAATGAGAAGGAAGAAGGACTCACTGGAGAAGAGCCTCATGCTGGGAACGATGGAGGGCAAAAGAAGAAGGTGACGGCAGAGAAGGAGGTGGCTGGATGTACACCGCCCCGAGTCCTGCTTAGGAAAGGGCGCGGTTTATAAATAAAAGTTTGATTGATTGATTGATTGGGGTCACTGAAGCAGTTGGCGTGAGTTTAAATAGAATCCAGAAGATGGTAGAGGACAGGAAGGCCTGGAGGAACATTGTCCATGGGTTCGTAATGAGTTGGACACAACTAACAACAACGATAGAATAGAATAGAACTGGAAGGGACCTTGGAGGTCTTCTAGTCCAGCCCCCCGCTCAAGCAGAAGAGCCTATACCATTTCAGATAAGTGAGTGTCTACTCTCTTCTTAAAAACCTCCAGTGATGAAGCACTCACAACTTCTTGAGGCAAGCTGTTCTACTGGTTAATTGTCCTCACTGTTATGAAGTTTCTCCTTTAACACCAGGTTGATTCTCTCCTTGATTAGTTTCCATCTGTTGCTTCTCGTCCTGCCCTCTGGTGCTTTGGAGAATAATTTGACCTCTTCTTCTTTGTGGCAGCCCCTCAAATACTGGAACACTGCTATCATATCCCCCTAATTCTTCTTTTCTTCAGACTAGCCAATCCCAAATCCTGGAGCCATTCTTCGTATGTGTTAGTCTGCAGGCCTTTGATCATCTTAGTTGCTCTTCTCTGCATTTTTTCCAAAGTCTCAGCATCTTTTTTTGTTGTATGGTGACGAAAACTGGTTGCAGTATTCCATGTGAGGTCTTACTAGGGTTTTATAAAGCGCTACTAATATTTCACGTGATCTCGATTCTACGCCTCTGTTTCTACAACCAAGGGTTGTATAACTTTTTTGGTTGCTGCCATATACCTCTGGCTGATATTCAAGTGATCATCCACTAGGACTCCACGGTCCCTCTCACAGTGACTGTTTTTGAGCCAGGTCTCACCTAATCTGTACTTAGACCTTTGATTTTTCCTGCCTAAATGTAAAACTTTGCTTTTCTCCATATTAAAATGCATTTTGTTGGCTAGGGCCAGAGGTGGGTTGCTGCAGCTATGGCCCAGTATGGCTGTACCGGCAGTGGCTGGGAGCAGCAGAGAGCATACCGGTACAGTGGCTCGCTTGGCCCACCCTCCCTTCCATGCTCTATAGGTGTTTTTATGGCAAACGGCAAAGTCTGCACACGCCCACAGCCTGCGGTGCCTGCGCGAGCCCCAACAAGCAGCTGGTTGTCGCAGGGGCGTTGGAGTGCGCATGCATGCGCAGCGCATGTCAGCATACCGGTAGGGACAGTAAGAGCAACCCACCACTGGAGGGGGGCCATTATTCAAGCGTGTCAAGATCTTTTTGGATACCAAGATTGCCTTCTGAGGTGTTGGTTATTCCTGCCAGTTTAGTGTCATTTGCAAATTTGATGTGTTCCCCTTCTATTCCCTAATCTAAGTCATTTCTGCAGTTGTTGAATTCCCTCCTTCCCTCCTTCCCTCCCTCTCTCTTCTGCTGAAAAATCTTGATGGGAAGGTTAAACTATTGACTCTTTTTGGAACTTCTTACCATAAACCTGGTAGGTGTGATTGCATTTTTGTTCTTGTAAAAATTAGGAACCCAAAGCACTATATATGTCCACACTGTTACACAAACCTACAGGAGAATACTGGTAGTCCTTGACTTACAACAGTTCATTTAGTGACCGTTCAAACTTACAACGGCACCCCAAAAAAGTGAGCATTTTTCACCCTAAACGAACCGTTGCAAGATCCCCATGTTTGCGGGATCAAAATTCAAACACTTGGCAACTGGCATGTACTTATGACCGTTGCCGTGTCTTGGGGTCACGCGATCCCCTTTTACGACCTTCTGACAAGCAAAGTCAATGGGGAAGCCGGATTCACTTAAGAAACGTGGTACTCACTGAACAACTGCAGTGTGTTATGATAATTTAATAGCTGACCAGCTGCTGTATGGCTGTAAACCGAGATGATGCAATGAGAATGAGTCAGCAGGGTTACTGTCACTTTAAGAGGCTGTCTATATAAGGGAGGCCCTGTGAGGGCAGTTACTCTCTTCCTGTGTGCTTTCCGTGTTATAGTTATTGATTGATTGCTTGGTTTTGCCTAGTACGTGTATGTATGTATGCATGTATATGTACCATATTTTTTGGACTATCAGACACTCTGAAGTATAAGACACACTAGCTTTTGGGGAGGAAAACAAGGGGGGGAAATCTGCTTCTGCCTCCCAGCAATTTGCCTCCTTGCAACAAACAGCAAACAGTACAGAAGATATACACTGTTTGTGGGAGGCAGAGGCCAAAGTGTAGGGGCTGGTGGGTGGGTGAGGCTACATTCAGTGTATAAGACGCACCCAAGTTTTCACCCTCTTTTGGGGGGGGGGGAAAGGTGCGTCTTATACTATGAAAAATACAGTGTCTTTTATATCTCCCCTCTGATATCCCCCCTGACCTCCCCCCTGATATCAGGATTACCTCTGACCTCCGCTCCTTCCGTGTAAAGCTCAAGACCCACCTCTTCCAATTAGCTGGCCTGGCTCAACCATAGTTTTATCCTATTGCTCCTGATGGGTTTTTTAAATTTTGTAATTTTTAACTGAGGGTGTTTTAAATAGCTATTTTAATTGTATTTTTATATATATTTTATGAGTGTTACCTCCTCCAGGTACATGTATGTGTATGTGTTTATTTGTCTTTGTATATGTATTGTATATATATGTATATTGCATTTGTTTTATTGTACGCCGCCCCGAGTCCTTTTGGAGAGGGTGCGGCTAACAAATTAAATTTCATTCATTTCATATAAACCACTGTTTGAAAGACAAAATTTCTGTGTATTGTATTTTGCTCCTGGGTTGCCTCAAAATAGTAGCTACACTGTGCACACTCTGACACAGTGATTCACTTAAGAACGGTGGCAAGAAAATTCATGAAATGGAACAAAACTCACTTAACAACTGTCTCGATTAGCCACATAAATCCTGGGGTCAATTGTGGTCGTAGGTTGAGCATTAACTGTCTCAGGGAATTCTACATGCCACAAATGCTTATGTTGGACTTGGTGTGCAGTCTGTGATCTCATCTAACAACATATTTTCTCTCTCTCTCTGTTTCCTCTTCTTTTCTAGCCACCCAGATTGATCCGAACGAAATTCAAGATATTTTTCAAAGTACTTCCGCCAGCGTTTTCCGAATTAATGCCAACGGTTCGTATGTCAAACATCTTGGGAGGTTAATTTCCTGTCTCTGTTGTGTGCAAATATTTTTAAAAAAAAAACCCTGGAGGGAGGGGTGGGTGGGAGAGAAGCAGAATAAATAATTTTAAACGCAAAGAAATATATACCATCTTTATTATTATTAATAATATTATTTTTTTAACACGGAGTAAAAATAGTTTGCCGTATGGCTTACTCAAGATGTGCAGACACACCTCCAACATGGAACGTTCTGGAGTCATTATGATAGCGTCTGTGGCATTACAGCTTTAGAAATCCAGATTTGTTCTTCAAGGTGTTGTGTGATTATCATATTGATTTGCAAATTAAATGTGGGTAAGGCAAAGAAGGAAGGAAGGGGTGAAGGAGGGGAGGTTATGCCTATATTGAGTTGCAATCTCTACTTCCTTCCTTACTTCAGCGGGGTGCCTAGAAAGTATCTAACAGAGGGATACAATCAAGATCAAGGGAGGTACTAATACCACTCTATAAAGCCTTAGTAAGACCACACCTAGAGTACTGCCTCCGGTTTTGGTCGCCACACAATAAATGAGATGTTGAGACTCTAGAAAAAGTGCAGAGAAGAACTTCTACTTCGATGGTAGAAGTGCGGAGAGACACTGACCAGGGTGTGAATCATCCTTGAGTATCTTCCGTACTCTGCTAAAGCAGCGACACCTGGTGATGTCATCCAGTGGTGTTAGAGGACAACCAATGGTTTCTTGGGCCGAATTGATCATTCTCTGCAGGGCCTTCCTGTCTGCAGCAGTTAAACCAATGTACCACACTGTAATGCGGTATGTGAGTACACTTTCTATGGATAGAAAGAGATCATCAGCCGTTCTTCCACCTGGTTTTTTTGCAGGACTTTCTTCTGAGTAAAACTGCCAGTGGCACGCAGAGCCATATTTGTTGGCATGCGAGTCCATCATCTCCAGCTGATTTTTGGCCTTCCGAGGGCCAGGAGAGGCCATTTTCACCCTCCCCAGGCTTCAGAAAAGCCTCTGGAGCCTGGCCAGGGCGAAAAAGGTCCAACAGACCAACTGGAAGTTTGGAAACAATGCATTTCCGCCTTCCGGAGGGCTTACAGGCGTCATGGGGAGGCCATTTTTGCCCTCCCCAAGGTTTGGGAAAACCTCCAGAGCTTGGGGGAGGGCAAAAACCAGGCCCAACGGGCCAACCAGAACTTTGGAAATGATCCGTTTTGGGCTTCCGGGGGACCAGGGGAGGCCGTTTGCGCCCTCTCCAGGCTTCAGGAAAGCCTCCAGAGCCTGAGGAGGGCAAAAAACAGGCCCAAAAGTCCAACTGGAAGTTTGCAAATGATCCACTTCTGCCTTCCAGGGGGTCGGGGGTGGCTGTTTTCGCCCTCCCCAAGCTTCAAGAAAGCTTCCGGAGCTTGGGGAGGCTGAAAAACACAGGCATAGGTGAGTGGGGTGCATTATTTGTGGGTGTGGAGATGCGTGCATGCGCAATAGCCAGATTCACTTGAGAACCGTGGTGCTAACTGAACAACTGAAGTGTGTTGTGATGATTTAATAGCTGACCAGCTGCTGTAAGGCTGTAAACCGAGATGATGCAATGAGAATGAGTCAGCAGGGTTACTGTCACTTTAAGAAGCTGTCTATATAAGAGAGGCCCTGTGAGAGTGGTTACTCTCTCCCTGTGTGCTTCCCTTTTACAGTTGAAGATTGATTGTTTGCTTGGTTTTGCCTAGTACGTGTATGTATGTATATGTACTGTATTTTTGGAGTATAAGACGCTCCAAAGTATAAGACACACCTAGCTTTTGGGGAGGAAAACAAGGGGGGGAAATCTGCTTCTGCCTCATGCGAAGGTGGGCGGGACGCATTGATTTGTGGGTTTGGGCACATGTGTGCACGCGATAGTGTGCACATACACAATTTTGGCACGCCTTTGCAAAAAGGTTCGCCTTCGCTGCGATAGGCAGAAAATAATACCAAATCTAATCTGAACATCTGGCTGACTGCGTGTCCAACCACAATAATAAGAAAGAGGGGGGGAAGCCTGGATAATAGGACAGGACCAGATGTGGTATTCAGCCAGTTCAGACCGGTTCATTTGAACCGGTAGCGGAAATCACAGGTGGTGCCATCCTGGGCCCATCCGCCCACCCCAGCGCTATGCCGTCCTATTTAGGCACATTTTTGACACCAAGCACATGTACGGAAGGCATGCGATCAAGCAAAGCATATGAACAGAAGGCCAAGCACATGCGTGGAAGGACCGTGTGTGCATGGTGAAGCGGTGGTAACAAAATGTGAAACTTACCCCTGGACAGGGCACTCCCAAACAGATTTCAATCCTCTGTTTTAGTGATTGTAGCAACATCTTCTACTATAACTTTCTTTTCCTGTAGAAGAGTAATTACATCTGACTAAAGTTTGGATCTTTATCGTTGGTTAGAGAATAGACGTAAGAATTAATAGTAAAAGAAGTTACTAAAGCATAGAAATGTATTAATAGTCAATATAACTAATTGAGTTAAATATATTACAATAGGATGGTTATAATATTAGATGCTTGGAAATTAAGCCATGATGAGATGAAATAATGAATACGATTGTATATTTTAATGTTGGCACGAAATATTTGTACCCAGACGACACACTGGTTAATGTAAAAATTGAGTGTTTATATAAAAATAAAAAATTAAATTAAAAAAAAGAGAATTCCCCATTGAACAAGACTCGAGTTGTGTTGTCGTTACTCCCATTGCAGGTCTGGATTGAATCAATCCTGGTTTATGTGCGAAAGTTGGTTGTGCTTCCTGGCCCACCCATTTTCATTAAAATAATGTCTTTTATTTATTTTTTCCCAGTGACATCTCTGGAAAGAAGTCTTAAATTTCTGGGGACAGAAAATGACACACCGGAACTGCGCGATGTCCTGTGAGTCTCTTTGCAAATTCCTGATTGGTTCATTGTGCTTCAAATCCCAACGCGGGTGAAGCTCCAATGCACAAAATGTTGTCCCTTAAGATGATGCTGGAATTTCCTTTTTAAATGAAACATTTTATAATGCCTTGGTAAGGCCACACTTGGAATCCTGCATCCAGTTTTGGTCGCCATGATGTAAAAAAGATGTGGAGACTCTAGAAAGAGTGCAGAGAAGAGCAACCAAGAGGATTAGGGAACTGGAGGCTAAAACATATCAAGAACGGTTGCAGGAACTGGACATGGCTAGTTTAATGAAAAGAAGGACTAGGGGAGACATGATAGCAGTCTTCCAATATCTTAGGGGCTGCCACAAAGAAGAGGGAGTCAAACTATTCTCCAAAACACCTGAGGGCAGGACAAGAAGCAATGGGTGGAAAGTAATCAAAAAAAGAAGCAACTTAGGAGAAATTTCCTGATAGTTAGAACAATTAATAAATGGAACAACTTGCCTCCAAGAGTTGTAAATGCTCCAACACTGGAAGTTTTTAAGAAGATGTTAGATAACCATTTGTTTGAAGTAGTGTAGTGTTTCCTGCCTAAGCAGGGGGTTGGACTAGACGACTGTTAAGTAATTTTTCTTCCCGTTAGGAGATCGAGTATGCAGAGAAGCGTAATGAGAGTGATATGGAATAACACGCACAAACCAGCATACAGAGACACTGAATAGTATAAAAATATAGTAGTTTACTATGTAGAAATATAGAGGTATTCAGAGTCCGGTTAACAGTCCAAGTCATACACGGTTCAGTAATTCACTTATCAAAAATAGTCAGTCTAGCACACAAAGTATAGCTAAACAGTAGCAAACCACAATACCTCAGTATACACCTTATCAGCTTCTAACAAAACAGAGATCTAACAGCCATTCTGGCTCCCTCTTATAGCTGCTTGAGGTAACAAACCAATTACATCTCTTAATCATTTAAAGTAACAGTAAAGTAATCATAGCTTATATACATTGCCAATCGAATCCTCGGGTTACATCCCTAACAAAGCCCTCCAAGGTCCCTTCCAACTCTGTTATTCTATTCTATTCTATTCTATTCTATTCTATTCCATTCTATTCCATTCTATTCCATTCTATTCTATTCCATTCCATTCCATTCCATTCCATTCCATTCTATTCTATTCTATTCTATTCTATTCTATTCTTGTGGGTCTGTGTATTTCTTTCTTTCATAGCAGGAATTCTTTTTAATGATGGATTGTTGGACTTTTGGATTGTTCCCTACTCTGAGCTTTCAGGTTTTGGAGAATTTAACTAAATTTGTGGAGAATTTAACTAAATTTGTGGAGAATTTAACTAAATTTGTGGAGAATTTAACTACATTTGTGGAGAATTTAACTAAATTTGTGGAGAATTTAACTAAATTTGTGGAGAATTTAACTAGCAATCTAGATGATAGGCCCAAGATCCAGATGGACAGACTTGAACCCTGGGCCTTACCTAACAAGATGAAAATTCAATGTAGAGAAAAATAAAAGTACTTAATCAAGAAAGACCAAAAGTACATATATAGACAGTGTGATACCAGGCTTAATAGCAATAACTGTGAGAGGGATCTTGGAGCCTTAGTGTGCATCAGCCAAAAAAGCCAACACAATCCTAAATTGCATTAACAGAGGGATACAATCAAGATCAAGTGAGGCACTAATACCACGCTATATAGCTTTAGTAAGACCACACCTAGAGTACTGCATCCAGTTTTGGTCACCACACTATAAAAAAAATGTTGAGATTCTAGAAACAATGCGGAGAAGAGTAACAAAGAAAATGAGGGGACTGGAGGCTAAAACATATGAAGAACGGTTGCAGGAACTGGACATGGCTAGTTTAATGAAAATAAGGACCAAGGGAGACATGATAGCAGTCTTCCAATATCTCAGGGGTTGCCACAAAGAAGAGGGAGTCAAACTATTCTCCAAAGCACTGTCAATGGGTGGAAACTAATCAAGGAGAGAAGCAACTTAGAACTCAGAAGAAATTTACTGACAGCAAGAACAATTAATCAGTGGGAAAACTTGCCTCCAGAAGTTGTGAATGCTCCAACATTGGAAGTTTTTAAGAGGAGATTGGACAACCATTTGACTGAAGTGGTTTAGAGCTTCCTGCCTAGGCAGGGGGTTGGACCAGAAGACTTCCAATAGGTTATTCTATTCTATAATGAAGGCATGACATTCTGAAGGTAGCCTTCAAAGCTAGAGAACCATCATTCAAGGTCCAAGCTTGCTCTCGGCCTTCAGATTGGGTCCGGGAAATAGGAAAATCAATAGCTGGCAGGCCGAAGAAAGCAATAGGGTGTCAGAAATGATGGAGTAGTGATGCTAAATTAAGAGAGAGAGAGAGAAAAAAATCAATGTCCACAAATCATATTTGTACGTTCCATTAAACAGAGTAGAACCAGAGTAAACTGGGAAGAAGACTTAGAAGCCATCACGGTCAAGCCAATGCAGGGATCCAGGTGGAAACATTACCAACCCTTATTAAAGAAAAGTTTGGAACTTGCAATAGGCAATGCAGAGCATATACTGTAACCCTGTGTGTATGTACTACGATGGTAGCTACTTTTGGTCTGTAAATTAAAGGTAGTGGACTAGGATCTGGGAGAGTCTGGCCTGAGTCACAAAGATAACTGACTGACTTTGAAGACATGTTTTGTGTCTCGGTCCCAAGAAGAAGACAGTGGTGGACAACTTCTCAAATTGCTGCTCACTCCTTCCTTCCCTTCCTTCCTTCCTTCCTTCCTTCTTCTCAATCATACATCCCCTTTCTTCTTTCCTTCTTTCTCCTTTTACATTCCCTCCATCCCTTCCTACATTTCCTCCCTTCCTTCCCTTCCTGCTGCTCTCTTTTTTGTTCCTTTTTTCTTTCCAACTTTCTTCCTTCCTGTTTCTCTCTCCCTCTTTTTCTCTTTCCTTACTTTTCACGTTCATTTATCCTTCATTCCTCCCTCTTTCTCTTTCATCCCTTTTTCTTTTCCCTTCCTTCCCTCCTGTTTCTCTCTCCCTCTTTCTCTTCTTTCTTTGTTTTTCCTTCCTCCCTCCCTCCCCTTCCTTTTCTCCTTCTGTTTCTCCCTCCTCTTTCCTCTCTGTCTCCTTCTCTTTCATTCCTTTTCTTTTTTCTTTCCTTTTTCTCCTCCCTCCCTCCTTCCTTTCCCCCTCCCTCCCTTCCGTTCCTTTTCTCCCTCTCCCTTTGTTTCTCCCTCCTGTTCCCTCTCTGTCTCCTTCTTTCATTCCTTTTCTTTTTTCTTTCCTTTTTCTCCTCCCTCTCTCCCTCCCTCCCTTCTTCCTTCCTTTCCCCTCCCTCCCCATCCATGTTTCTGCATCTGGTTGAGGCTTGTGTCCCATGCAATCATTTCACTAAAGCGATTGAAGAAAGTTAGCACCCACACCCCTCCTAAAAGAATAAAATATTTTTAGGGACTATTTCAAAAGGCAGACTATTATATTTCCCCTAAAAGAGAAAAGGACATCTTAGGGGAGACAGAAACTCAGAGCTTCATCTCCCTCCCCCCCCCCCCCCCAGCTGATATTTGGTGCCCATTGAGCAGGACTGGGCCAGCCTATCTACAAGACAAAAGATTTCCAGCTCCAGGGTGATGGGATTAAGACATGACCCTCCGGGACATCATAGGATTATCTAGCTCACCACATGGTACAACCAAGCCCCTTCATTGGATCACCCAGCAAGATTCAACCAAGCCTGGGACACAGACAGCCTACAAAGCGAGCTAAGATTCCATCCCCTGGGAGTCTTGATAGCTAATAGGATACTTGTCCTTGCCACAGGAACAGGAAGCTCAAGTTCAAAACCCCAAAGGGGAGATAAATACCTCTCACTCTCCATGTGGTCAGCTACCCAGGACCTCATGCGGTCCTGTCCATCAATAAACCATCTTTCCAATCAGCCTCCGTGTTTCCATTGTTTTTCTCCCTACTTGGAACTGAACCCAGATGGACGTTTCTTCCAATATCCTCATAATGCTACCTTTGCAGGTTTTAAGCGGAAATGTGATAAAAGGCAAAAGCAAAACAGTAAGAACTATTCATTTTAAACCCAACCCAGGGTAACAAAAGAAGCACAAAACTTCCATGGGAAGGATAAGTAAGCAAGGTTAATCCATACACACCACCACCTGCCAACACATCAATATAATGTGATTATTTGTTACAAATGTGTCACTCACAAAATGCTCCTCAGCATTAACACAGCAAAATGAACATCAAACTAGGGAGCATTGGAAGTTTGATGCAAAAGTTATTTTTTTTTTAAAATGAAATTGTCTTTAAATTCTGCTCCTCTTCTTCACTTCACATGCTAAATCCAACCCTGGGAAGGGATTCTTCTCCCTCCTCTTCACCTCCAGTCTTTCATTGCATCTGCAATCCTATAATCATATTTGAAAGCACTTCACTAGAACATAAATAAAAAACATGGTTTCCTCCATTAGCAATCCTGATCCATTTATTTATTAAAGTATCTGCAGGAACTTTCGCCACTGATAAAACCTAAAGTTGTTTACAACAACGCTATGAAGCAAAAACTGTGAAATAAAACCAAGCCATAAAAAGGTAACTTGTATAATGGAGTAACAGAGTTGAAAGGGGCCTTGGAGGGCTTCTAGTCCAGCCCCCTACTCAAGCAGAAGAGACTATACCATTTCAGGTAAAGAGTAGAGTAGAGTATAAAATAGAATATAATAGATTAATAGAATGGAATAATAGCATAGCATAGCATAGAATAGAATAGAATAATAGAATAGAATACTAAAATAGAATAGAATAGTAGAATAGAATAGAATAATAGAATAGAATAGAATAGAATAATAGCATAGCATAGCATAGAATAGAATAGAATAATAGAATAGAATACTAAAATAGAATAGAATAATAGCATAGCATAGCATAGAATAGAAGAATAGAATATAATAGAAGAATAGAATAGAATAGCATAGAATAGAATAGAATAATAGAATAGAATACTAAAATAGAATAGAATAGTAGAATAGAATAGAATAATAGCATAGCATAGCATAGAATAGAAGAATAGAATAGAATAATGGGATAGCATAGCATAGCATAGAATAGAAAAATAGAATAGAATAATAGAATAGAATAGCATAGCATCGACTTAGAATAGAATAGAATAATAGCATAGAATAGCATAGCATAGAATAGAAGAATAGAATAGCATAGCATAGAATAGAATAGATTAAAATAGAATAATAGAATAGACTAAAATAGAATAGAATAATAAAATAGAATAGCATAATAGAATAGAATAGAATAATAGCATAGGATAGCATAGGATAGCATAGGATAGCATAGGATAGCATAGCATAGCATAGCATAGCATAGAATAGAATAGAATAGAATAGAATAGAATAACAGAGTTGGAAGGGACCTTGGGGGTCTTCTAGTCCAACCCCCTGCTCAGGCAGGGAACCCTACACCAGGGCTTCTCAAGCTTTTAACAGGGGCCAATTCACGGTCCCTCAGACTGTTGTGGACCTGGACCGGCTGGGTGGGTGTGGCTAGGTGGTCATGTGACTGGGTGGGTGTGGCCAATCTAGCAGTCCATTTTGCCTTTGTTCTTGCTGTTCTTTCCCCCTCCTCTATTTACCTCCAGCCCTGGATCACTTGGCTATGAGAAACATCCTGAAAGGCTGTTTTTAAAGACTTTTAAAGCACTACTTTTCAAGCTAGCAGCAGCCCCTCCTCTACTCCCCTAGCTATCTATTTTAAAAAACCCAAAAGACTTGCCAATTGGCCATTTTTGAGTAACAGGATCACAGACCGATTGGTTAATTATGTGCTATTAATCTGGTGCTTTTCCCAAGCACCTGAAGGCAAGAAACAATGGATGGAAACCAGTCAAGGAGAGAAGCAACCTAGAAGTTATGACAATGAGAACAATGAACCAGTGGAACAGCTTGCCACCAGAAGTTGTGAGTGCCCCATCACTGGAGGCTTTTAAGAAAAGACACAGCCCCTTGTCTGGAATGCTATAAACTCTCCTGCTCAAGCAAGGGGTTGGACTAGATGATCTCCAGTGAACAGCCATAACTGTGAGCTGATTGGCAAGCACCCAAAATGTTTATTTTATTTTTATGTATTTGATTTGTCAATCATGACAAGATAATAGGCATAAGAATAAACATGAGTATGAATGAAATGGGTGCGAATAAATGTGGACAGTAGGACAGGGAAGGTAGGCATGATGGTACGCTTATGCACGCCCCTTACAGACCTCTTAGGAATGGGATGAGGTCAATAGTAGACAGTTTAAGGTGAAAGTTATGGGGATTCAACAACCGAGTTGAGTAGAGCATTCCAGGCGTTGACCACTCTGTTGCTCAAGTTGTATTTTCTGCAACCGAGTTTGGAGCCGTTTACATTAAGTTTGTATCTGTTGTGTGCTTAGTTCAAGAGGAAAAGGAAGTTGCTTTGTTCAAATGTTGTTCCCTAACTTTGTGAGGTCTTCTTGGTTCGCCGAAGACAGGCCGGAGCTGATCCGTTGGGCGTGGAGTCAGAAATGCTAAGATTTTATTCTTTCTCCCAAATATGCCAGATTAAACAACTCATTACTTGGGCAGATGAGACAAGTTAAGTAACCGTTCAGCCTGATGTTCCAATGAAACGCTTAGAGAATGTGACACTATCTCTAGAAATGTGCTTTCTGGGTTGACATAAAGCTCCAGGATTTCGCCAACCCTCTGATGGGCCCTCAGCGTGGATTTCACCGGCTCTCAACTCCTTTGGATTAAGGAATCAGACTTTTGAAACAAATCTACATTACAATGAACATCTCACCACTGCGAGAGTCAGTGGGAGCCTGATCTCCCAGGCAGTTTCCGAGAAAGTGCTGGAAAGTAAAGGTTTTGTTGAAGGAGATGGAGAGGGAGAAGGAGAGGAAGGGAGGGAGGAACAGAGAGAAAGAGAGGGAAGGAATGAAGGGAGAGAGAGAGAGAGAGAGAGAGAGAGAGAGGAAGGAAGGAGGTGGGGAGTGAGGGAGGAAGGAAAGAAGGAAATAGGGAGGAGGAATACAATAGAATAGAATAGTTTTATTGGCCAAGTGTGATTTGACACACAAGGAATTTTTCTTTGGTGCAGATGCTCTCAGTGTACATAAAAAGACAAGATACATTCATCAAGAATCATAAGGTGCAGCACTTAAGGATAGTCATAGGGTAGAAATAAGCAATCAGGAAACAATCAATATCAATATACATCACAAGGATACAAGCAACCAAGTTACAGTCCTGCAGTCATAAGTGGGAAGAGATGGGTGATAGGAATGATGAGAAAACTGATAGTAATAGTAATGCAGCCTTAGTTAATGGTTTGACAGTAGTGAGGGAATGATTTGTTTAGCAGAATGCTTTCGTGCTTTCTCGATGACATTTTTGATGTTAGGTGTCCATTTTAGGTCTTGAGATAGGATAGAACCTAGAAATGTGAAGCTCTCTCCTGTTGACACTGTGTTGTCTAGTATTGTAAGAGATGGTAGTATGGGAGGGTTTCTCCTAAAGTCTACCACCATTTCTACGGTTTTGAGTGTCTTCAGTTCCAGATTGTTCCGGTCACACCACGAGACTAGTTGCTCAACCTTCCATCTGTATGCGGTTTCATCGTTGTCTCGAATGACACCAAACACTGTTGTATCATCTGCAAACTTCAATACTTTAACAGATGGAGGGAGAGAAAATGGAAGAAAGGATGGGAGGAAGAAAATGGAAAGGAGGGGAGAAGGAAGGAAGGAAAGAAGAAGAGGGGTTAGGGAGAGGAAGGAAGGAAGGAAGGAAAGAAGGAAGGAAGGAAGGAAGGAGAGGGGTTAGGGAAAGGAAGGAAAGAAGAAGAGGGGTTAGGGAGAGGAAGGAAGGAAGGAGAGTGATTAGGGAGAGGAAGGAAGGGAGGAGAGGGGGTTAGGGAGAGGAAGGAAGCAAAGAAGCAAGCAAGGAAGGAGAGGAGTTAGGGAGAGAAAGGAAGGAAGGAAGAGAGGGGTTAGGGAGAGGAAGGAAGGAAGGAGAGGGGTTAGGGAGAGGAAGGAAGGAAGGAGAGGGGTTAGGGAGAGGAAGGAGGGAAGGAGAGGGGTTAGGGAGAGGAAGGAAGGAAGGAAGGAAGGAGAGGGGTTAGGGAGAGGAAGGAAGGAAGGAAGGAGAGGGGTTAGGGAGAGGAAGGAAGGAAGGAGAGGGGTTAGGGAGAGGAAGGAAGGAAGGAGAGGGGTTAGGGAGAGGAAGGAAGGAAGGAAGGAAGGAGAGGGGTTAGGGAGAGGAAGGAAGTAGAGGAAGGAAGGAAGGAAGGAAGGAAGGAAGGAAGGAAGGAAGGAAGGAAGGAAGGAAGGAAGGAAAGGGCTCCTTAGTGCTAGAAGAGAATGGGATTTGCTCTCTGTTTATATACCAGCCGCTTGTTCTGTCACTGGTGGTGTGGTGGTGATTTTCTCCATAGACTTACTGTTTTCTTCTTGATCTTTCCCTAACCCACCCTGCAATGATCTTGGGCAAAATGCAGATAAAATTGGCCAAGTTGGGTTCCCAGGCCCAGCCTTGGTACCGACCTTCCCCATTAGAGAATCATTTTTTAAAAAATAAATGATTTAGAATTTATATTTCTGGTTTTTTTCGGACTCGTCACCAATCGAGGAGGCTGTCAGATAGGATGAGCACTTTGTCTCTGGGGTAACTTAATCCAAAACTACATTGATTTTAAACCAAGGAGGTATTTCTTTCAAGGGCTTAACATATTAATTTACGCCCAGCATCGTTTCCAAACACCGATGGGACTCATGTTCACAAAACGTGGACAAGCAGATTAAAAAAGTCAAGGAAGATTTATTATTAAAATCTTAGTCGCCATTAAAAATGCTAATACCGAAAGATGCATATATGTACATTCACTGGGCACTGCAGGGATTAAAAAAATGGCAGTTTTCTCTTAAGCCCTTTAAAATCCCTTAATCAAAAAATGTGAAAGGCCTAATGCTGCTTATTTATGTATTTCTTTGCTTTAGTCCATCACTCTCTTGCTACAATCCAGGATGCTTTCTTAAACTTCAGTGATCTAGATGGAAAATATATTATCCTTATACCTAGTCATCCAAGTTTGAGAAATAATCCTCCTCCTCCTCCCCCTCCCCCTCCTCTCTGAAAACCCCACTCCCTTCTAGCACTGATGCTGTTACATAGCTGGGTAATGAAATGTCTGCAAGAATACAATCAAGCTCAGACCAAACACCCACAGTTCTCCTCCTCCTCCTCCTCCTCCTCCTCCTCCTCCTCCTCCTCCTCCTCCTCCTCCTCCTCCTCCTCCTCCTCCTCCTCCTCCTCCTCCTCCTCCTCCTCCTCCTCCTCCTCCTCTCTGTAAACCCCACTCCCTTCTAGCACTGATGCTGTTACCTGGTTGGGTAATGAAATGTCTGCAAGAATACAATAAAGCTCAGAGAAGACCAAGCACCCCTCAGGTCTCTTCCGCCTCCTTCTCACTGATGATGAGGGTGTAGCTATGGATACAAAACAACATTTAAACATATTGTCCAGGGGCTACGTGGCTGCTCTCCCAAGCTCTAGTTTTCAGTATATTTCTTGACTCCTTGTTTCTGTATGAGGATGACAGTGTTGGCCAACCTTTTCGGCACCAAGTGCCAAAACGGGAGCGTGCTCGGGGGAGTGCCGGAAATCGAAAGAGCAGCTCCCTGGCGTGCACATGCGGGAGCACCAGCAACTGGAAGACCAGTTCCCCGGCGTGCATGCAGGTGCCGGGAAGCTGAGCTTCCAATTTCCGGCATGGACATGCGCACCGGTCACCTAGCCTTCTGGTTTCTGGGGTGCATGTGCGTGAAGACCAGCTGGCTGGTGCCCATGCGCGTGCTGGAAACTGGAAACTCGGCTTCCTGGCATGTGCATCAGTGGTGGTTTGCTACTGGTTCGGACCAGTAGCGGCCTGGAACAGCTGAGAGCATACTGGTACGTTGGTTTGTTTGGCCTACTCGCCTGCCTATATTTATGCCCAAAGGCACACTGCAAACGCAGGCCGAGCATTCGGTGCTTGTGCGTGCTAAGTCCTCGACTTGCGACCGGTCCTAAAGTCATCAACTTACAACCGGCCGCATGTCCTCAACTTACGACTGACAGCCGGCAACAGCTCAGCCGTGCCTGATTGGCTGGAACGCTTTCAGGCAGTGCGTACAAGAAGACGCTGAGACTGTAAGCCAATTCTTACAGTCTCTCCGAACGGCGGCTATTCAGTGTGAATTTGTCGACCTTCGACGATTCCTTGGTCGAGCAGTTCGTCTAGGAATCCATCGGACGCCCCTGCAGTGTTGGTCAGCAAGGCATCAGCTGACTCCCAAAATATAACCGTGTCTCTGTTGGTCAAAGGGTAACCCTGCACCAAGGAGGTCGACTCGGGATCCTCCTGCTCCCTCCTCTCCTGGATCGCGCTGACCAAGTTGTGCCTTGCTGTCTCCCATGACCAGCTGACGTCGCCAGATACGACCCTAAAAGTCTACCTGGGGACTCAAATTCCCACCCTGGGCAGTTACTCTGTGTGGGATGACTACAGAGATTTCCACGGGAAACTCCCCGTCTTGGTAGTTGGGAATCCATTGCCTGCCCTCCTGGGGTTTGACTGGTTCCTGTCGCTGGGCCAATCACTCATAGGGGTGCATCAAGCCTCGGCCGCTCCACTTACCGTTGAGGACGTCATTCGCTGATGTCTTCGACGGTAAGTTGGGGGAATATAAGGAGATACCCCAATCTCTTTGAATTTGGACCCCCCCCCCCCAGGTTGCCCCTATAAGACTCAAGGCTCGCAGGGTGCCTTTTGTCTTGAGGCTGGAAGTTGATGCCGAGTTAGACAAGCTGTTGGCCCAGGGAGTCTTGGAGCCCATCGACCAGTCCAAATGGGAGACCCCCATAATGGTCCCCATTAAGGCCGACGGGTCTATCAGGATCTGCACCAACTATAAGTCGACCATCAACCTCGGCCTCCAGGCAAACCCTTACCCAGTCCCTGTTGTGCAGCACCTGGTCCATTCCTTGGGGCAGGGCTGCATATTTCCCAAACTGGATATGGCGCAGGCCTACCAACAGCTCCCGTTGGATGATGAGGCCGCCACTGCCCAGACCATCATCACCCACCGAGCGGGTTTCCGTTGCCACCGGCTTCAATTCAGCGTTTCCGTTGCCCCGGGGATCTTCCAAAGCCTCATGGAGCACATGCTCCATGGGCTCCTAGGCGTAGTACCCTACTTCGATGACATCCTGATCGCTGCCTGCAGTCGCTCAGGACTCAACAAAGTCCTCCGGAAGGTCCTCAAGCGTTTCAGGGGCACGGGCTTAAAATTAAAGTGCAGCAAATGTTCATTTGAAGTTCCTGGGTTTCTTAATAGATGCCCAGGGCATCCACCCTACCCCCTCCAAAGTTGCTGCTATCTGGAACGCCCCAAGCCCGCCTCTAAGGTGGAGCTGCAGGCGTTCCTCGGCCTTCTGAATTTTTATGCGCCTTTCCTTCCTCATAAGGCATCACTAGCCAAGCCGCTGCATCAGTTGCTCAACCGATCCATGGTCTGGTGCTGGTGCAGCCGCAAGGCACATGCGTTCGTGGCTGTGAAAGCCATGCTTACGTCAGCGGCTGTCTTAGTACAGTACCGTGAGAAGCTGCTGCTGACGTTGGCATGTGACGCCTCCCCTTTTGGTCTGGGGATGGTTCTGAGCCATGTACTCCCCAGTTAAGTTAGGAGCATGGTGGCCAAGCCAGTCTGGCTTTCCCATCGACTTGGCTTGTCAGGCTTGGTCGCGAAAGGGGATGTACGATGGTCATAAGCGTGAGCCAGTCGCCAAGCATCTGGATTGGGATCAGGTGGGGGATGCAGCAGCCGTTGTAAGTGTGAAATAACAGTCATAAGTCTCTTTTTTTCAGCGCTGTTGTGACTTCGAACAAACACTAAACAAACTTGTTGTTTAGAACTCCCTGTATCTGTTTCCTTCCTTGAGAAACTCCTTCCAAGCAGATAATTTTAATTAATTAAAATAGAACAATTAATCAGTGGAACAACTTGCCTCCAGAAGTTGTGAACGCTCCAACACTGGAGATTTTTTAGAAGGTGTTGGACAACCATTTGTCTGAAATGGTATAAGGTTTCCTGCCTAGGCAGGGGGTTGGACTAGAAGACCTCCAAGGTCCCTTCCAATTCTTGTTATTCTATTCTATTTCTCAATTTTACTTTTAATTTCTCAACCAACTTACTCTATAGTTTTATCAAGATTTTTGTCTTGAGTCGGAGTTGTGCATAGAACCTCCTGGGTATTCACCCTGATTTATGATCATGTCTTATCACTGCTTATCCGCAGATTATTTCTGGAGGGGAAGAAAAGAAAAAATATGGAAATTGTAGATCCTGAAAGCTAATAATTCCATTTCCCCCCCCCTTTTTTTTTAAAAAAACCACTTTTCTCTACAATATGCAGCTTTGAATGCACATTTTTCTCCCCCCAGCCTAAAAATGGCTTCCTCGCCATCCGAGGAAAGCTGCATTTTGATACGCTTATTAGTCTGGGAAACTAAAATCAGGGAAGGAAGTCCAACATTGCTACGGTGAACAAAAATTCCCCAATAGGAGCCATTCGAGAGCCAAACGGAATTTGATTTAAGACCCACGTACAACTCAGCATCTCAATGTTTCGATTATTATTATTATTATTATTATTATTATTATTATTATTATTATTATTATTATTTCTTTGTTGGAGGTAAAACAACAATGAGATTTTGATAAGGGTGGCTTGTTCCACATCGGGCCTGCACATTTGTAACTAAAAAAGTATGCCCATGCACAGAACATTAGAAAAGGAAAAAGAAATCCATTTTTGCAATGAAGATTTTTCGGCACATGCTCAGAATAAAAAACCAAGATGGTGGCACCGACAACAGAACCCGTTCGGGAGCATGGCAAGCCAAGTTACAGCCTACTTTGTCGAACCAGACCGAACCAGTAGGAATCCACCTCTGCATCGGGCATATTTGGGAATAATCAGCAGTTTAGAAGGTTACTTTATGTAGTGTTATGACCCAGCTCCCCAAACACGACAAACCCTCTGAAGTGAAAAAGATTCCTTTATTAGGAGCGCCGGCAGCCCCAGCAAAAAGTTTCTCTCTCTCCGCAGGCTAAGAAGTCTGTTCGGCAGGGAGAGGAATAGTTGTCTGCCACATCTATTCATCTCCGCCCCCTGCCTTTTATCCCCAGAGCTAGGCTGGGCCTTCAGTAGCAGCGGTGGCTTTTCTGTCCCAAGGACCAGCCCATAGATTTCCACTGCTCTCCTCTCCTCTGCCATATCTATTCATCTCCACCCCCTGCCTTTTATCCCCAGAGCTAGGGTGGGCCTTCAGTAGCAGCGCTGGCTTTTCTGTCCCAAGGACCAGCCCATAGATTTCCACTGCTCTCCTCTCCTCTGCCTTCTGTGTATCCACGCGTCAGGCACTGGACCACAGCTGTTCCTCCTCTTCCTCATCAGTCACCTCCAGACCTGGGGGGCTGTTGACTCACCAACTGAAGACTGAGGGACAGCCCAGGCTCTGTATCTTTCTCTGACGGCTTCATTCCCTCTTTCCCCTCGGAGCTCGCAGGTTGCCTTGATGTTGACCCTGAGTCCCTCGCCTCCTCCTCCTCTGATTCGGCTGTTGGAGCGGCCGGTGGCTGACAGACCACAACCTGTAGAAGAAGTCTATTTTTAAATAATAATAATAATAATAATAATAATAATAATAATAATAATAATAATAATAATAATAATAATAATAATAATAAAAACTTATAGAAAGTCCTCACCTTATGATGACAATTGGGAGCAGGATTTCCATCGCTAAGCAAGACGGTTGGAAAGTGAGTTGGTTGTTGTTGTTTTTGCAGACATCTCATTACCCAACCAGGTAATATCATCAGTGCTAGAATGAAATGGTTTCTTTGGTTTTTTTAAAATAAATAATTGTTATTAAATGTTTTGATCTTTAAAAACAATAGGGAAGAGACAGCAAAAAAAACTCACAATAAGACAGAACAAATACAGTAATTTTAACAATATACAGTAATTTTACAGCTTTCTCTATCGGCTTTCCTTCTTAGTTTTTATAATTCTCCCTTCTGCATTGCCTTCCTCTCACTATAACCTTGTCCTATAATTTAACAAACATAGTATTAACACTTATAATAGTATTCATTATTTATATCTCCATATATTTGTATTCTCTATTTTCTGTCTTGGCTTCCGTTTTCTAGCCACTTGTACATTTTATTCCATACTTTATAGAAGTCCGATTCTTCTCTTTCTTTTAGTTCTATTGTCATTTTATCCATTTCGGCGCATTCGAGTATTTTCCTGATTGTAGTTTCATCTGGACATAAATGGTTTCAATTCCTACTTTCAAAATGACGCTATAAGACACTGAACACCAAGACACAAGAAGAGTTTTTTTTTTCCCCAAACGCCATCACACTGCTAAACAAATAATTTCCTCAACACTCTCAACTATTGACTAAGGCTGCATTACTATTACTATGAATCTTCTCATCATTCCTATCACCCATCTCCTCCCACTTATGACTGCAGGACTGTAACTTTGTTGCTTGTATCCTTGTGATTTATATTGATATTGATTGTTTCCTGATTGCTTATTTCTACCGTATGACTATCATTAAGTGTTGTACCTTATGATTCTTGACAAACGTATCTTGTCTTTTTATGTACACTGAGAGGATAGGCACCAAAGAAAAATTCCTTGTGTGTCCAATCACACTTGGCCAATAAAGAATTCTACATGCTTTTGCAGGTTGCACCAAACCAGGCAATCTCTTTGGCCTGCAACACAACCACTGTTGACAAGAGTGGAAAAGTTTGTGAGGCAGCAGAAGTGAATGCACAATGGAAGGGTGTCGTTGGGTGTCATATCTTTGGGTAGTTAAATTGTGTCTCCTTCAGAGCATAAAATGCAGGGACAAAGAAATAAGTCCTCCATCAAAACAGCTCTCCGGGGTGAATTTCAAACCCATTTGTAACCTGGTTTGTGGGGTGATTTAGAAAACCATTATGTCTCCGTAAGAAAGTTGTTTTCTTGAGCTCCAAATTTGAAAGGCCATGCGAGGAAATGGATGATAGGTGTCATCACAGAGGAAGTTTATCCACTGAGAGAAAATATTGGGGAAAGAAAGCGAGAATGGCCAAAGCGTGAAAGGAACCGAATTCTGCAGGAATAATTGAAAGGCACAAAAGAAAAGTCATTTGTTGGCTACGTCAGTGGTTTTAAAAAAAGGAAGAAGATAAAGATGGACTTGACGCTTGCAGAAGATGGTAAGATAGACAGAGGCCCTTAACCTCTCCTTTCCTTTCAAAAGAGACCTGAAAAAAATGGACAAAGATTGAAGAGTGCCTGAACAATGAACTAATGGAACAACTTGCCTCCAGAAGTTATAAATGATCCAACACTGGAAGTTCTTAAGAAGATGTTGGACAACCATTTATCTGAAATTCTACTCTACTCTACTCTACTCTACTCTACTCTGTTATTTATCTGGAATGGTATAGGCTGCTAAGCAGGGGGTTGGACTAGGAGACCTCCAAGGTTCCTTCCAACTTGGTTATTCTATTCTATTCTATTCTATTCTGTTCTATTCTATTCTATTCTATTCCTGTTCTATTTCTGTTCTAATTCTCTTCTATCACCCATCTCCTCCCACTTATGACTGCAGGACTGTAACTTTGTTGCTTGTATCCTTATGATTTATATTGATATTGATTGTTTCCTGATTGCTTATTTGTATCCTATGACTATCATTAAGTGTTATACCTTATGATTCGTGACAAATATATCTTGTCTTATATCTTACCTTATGCACCAAAGACAAATTCATTGTGTGTCCAATCACACTTGGCCAATAAAGAATTCTATTCTATTCAATTCTATCGTACCCTACCCTACCCTGCCCTACTTTATTATATTCTACTTACTTATATATTTATTTAATAGAATAGCAGAATAACGGAGTTGGAAGGGACCTTGGAGGTCTTCTAGTGCAGCCCCCTGCTCAAGCAGGAGAACCTATACCATTTCAGACAAGTGAATGCCTAGTCCCATGATGGCGAACCTATGGCACACATGTCAGAGGTGGCATGCAGAGCCCTCTCTGTGGGCATGCGTGCCATCACCAGCTGCTCTTCTGGCTTCCGGCATGTGCATGCATGCTGGCCCGCTGGTCTTTGCACATCCCAGAGCACTGGTGCTCTGGCAAGCTTGTGTTTCAGTTTGGGCATTTGGTCCCGAAAATGTTTGCCATCCCTGGTCTAGTCTCTTCTTAAAAACCTCCAGTGATGGAACACCCACAATTTCTGAAGGGCAGCTGTTCCACTGTTTAATTGTCCTTGCTGTTACGATATATCTATATTACTCTTTTTTTGGCTCAAAATAAGATGGTTTGCCATCCATATTTCTTCAGCTTTCTGCTCCCACTTGACCTGTTGGTTTTCTGCCCTTGTCCAGGCCACTTCAGTGTTCTGAGCTCAGCCACAACCTCAGCTAAGTGCTGCTACCTCCTATCGCCTTTTCACAATCAGTATCCATTCTTCCCTTTTCCCTGAGTTTCAATGTTAAGTAGGAGCAGAAGGACCTGAAAAATGTAGCCCATGGATAGAAATAGGTTCTTCCAAGATTGAAATCTGAAAGCCCTGCTTTTCTTTTATGAGCGAAGCTCTCTCTGGGCTTTTAGAATCGTTAAAATAGCATTGGGGGGGGGGGAGAGCTTTCACTGGAAGACGGAGAGGATGGGATATGGCTGGAGGTCAAAATGTTCCTAAAAGTACTCTAAGCATTTCTCTGGAATTGAGCTGGACTCTATGGGGCTCTCTTCTATACAGGTTTACCTCTCTCTCTTTCTTTCTTTGCTTTTGTTGCAGCCACACAACTCAACAAGAGACCAACAAAACCATCACAACGTGCACAGGTGCCATCCGACAGCTGTCCGAGGGTATCAGAAGCTCTTCCAGGGTGAGTTTTGAGACTCTCAAGTGACTTCAAGAGAATTCAGTCTTGGAGTTTATAAGCTGTGCTAAGCTAAGTGTAGAGAAGCTACACTAGGGGGTCTTCCCCATGCCATGACTCTGCTAAACTCCCATGGCACTGTGTTATGCCTAAAAGATATTTACTCACGTAGTAGGGCTCTGTTGCTATTATCCTTCTCATCTTCTCAGCTTTCTCACCTTCTCAGCTTTCGTAGTACCTTCTGCTATTGGTATGTTAAGATTTATCACTTGCTGTTTGTATCTTATGATTTATGATGTATGACGCATGTATACTTTTGTTTGTATGTACACTGCGAGCTTATGCACTGGGGACAAATTCCTTGTATGTGGCCGATCACACTTGGCTAATTAAAAATGTTCTGTTCTATTCTATTCTCTGTTCTATTCTATTTTCCATCCCATCCCCTCCCATTCCATTCTATTCTATTCTCCATCTCATCTCATCCCATCCCATCCCATCCCATCCCATCCCATCCTATCCTATCCTATTCTCCATCCCATCCTATCCTATCCTATTCTATTCTATTCTCCATCCCATCCCATCCCATTCTATTCTATTCTATTCTATTCTCCATCCCATTCTATTCTATTCTATTCTCCATCCCATCCCATCCTATCCCATCCCATCCCATCCCATCCCATCCTATCCTATCCTATCCTATTCTCCATCCCATCCTATCCTATTCTATTCTATTCTCCATCCCATCCCATCCCATCCCATCCCATCCCATCCCATTCTATTCTATTCTATTCTATTCTATTCTATTCTATTCTATTCTATTCTCCATCCCATCCCATTCTATTCTATTCTATTCTATTCTCCATCCCATCCCATTCTATTCTATTCTTAATTTCTCTCTTCCCTTCCCTTCCCTTCTCCTCTACCTTACCTTAACTTAATTTACCTTACCTTACCCAACCCTATCTCACCCCACCACTGTAACGTGGTATAGAAGTCTAAGTGCTAGTGCTTAGAAGGGCAAGAGGGAGGAAGGAAGGAGCGTGGGAGGGAGGGAGGAAGGAAAGAAGGGTAAGAGTGGGGGAGAGAGGGCAGAAGGAAGGAGGGAAGGATGGGGAAGAGGGATGGAGACAGGAAGGAAGGAAGGGAGGGAGGGAGGGAGGGAGGGAGGGAGGGAGGGAAGAAGGGAGGAAGGAAAGAGCCAGCACCATGGTGGCCCAGTGGTTAGAATGCAGCATTGCAGGCTGACTCTACTGGCTGCCAGCAATTCGATGCTGACCGGCTCAAGTTTGACTCCATCCTTCCGAGGTGGGTAAAATGAGGAGCCAGATTGTTGAGGTGCAATAGGCTGACTCTGTAAACCGCTTAGAGAGTGGTGTGAAGCGGTATATAAGGCTGAGTGCTATTGCTACGGGGAACATGGCATAACCTGTACCTTTGGTTCCTGGGCTGATGTCCTTCCTTCTCCATACTCAGCTCATGTTCATCCTTTGCTTGTGAACCAGTGCGATCTGGTGTTTTATTTCTAACGGCGAGAGCTACCTGTACTGACAAGGAAAACAAAACAAAACAAAAAAGATAATTGACACACAAACTCCATCTGTCCGAAGAGCTTCGGTGAACTTTCAGGGTGCAGCACGCAAATCAAGACACGTTTCTGTTGTGGCCCAGCAGGAGCCGTTGGAGTTGCCACCAGACTCCGACAGCGAGGGTCCCTCGGAGTCGGCTCAGGAGGATGTGGAGGACCCTGGACAGGGTTCCGACTCTGAGCAGGGCGCAGAGAGGCTGGTTGGCTACCAGGAGGCGCCTGAGGCATGGAGCAGTGGTGAAAGCCAAAGGAAGGGGGCTCCTGATGTCATGCCTTGGAGCAGTGGAGAGGAGTCACGGGACAGTGAGTCAGACATCAGCAGTGAGCTATTAGATGCTCGTTACCGACGTGCTTCCGCGTAAGGAGCAATTGAGCAATTACAGGAGGTAATTGCTCTCAGCTGCTGATAATTAGACTCCTCTCCAGACTCTAAAGGGACTGCTTGTGGGCACACCCTTTGCAGGAATCAACTGATCATTGGAGTTAGAGAAGCTCTCAGAACTGTGTCGTACTTTGGCAGGCTGGATTGCTGCCAAAGGGTTTACCTGGATTGCTGCCAATCTGTTCCCTGGACCTTGGCAGGCAGGAGTGCTGCTAAGGTGGTTATCTGGAGCTTGGTAGCTGGATTGCTGCCAAGGGGTGTCACTGTAGCTGGATTGCTGCCCAGAGTGCTATCTTGACCTTGGCAGGCTGGATTGCTGCCAAGGTGGAACCTGTATGTCAATAAACATCTTGAAGAGACTTTGTGTCGGAGTGACTTGGTATACGAGAGCGGGGGGGTCAGAACACGTTTCTTGCGAATTGGCTCTCTCTTTGCTATCGCCAAAACATGCGCCACAAAACAACCCCAGCGTTGGCTTTCATATCTAAGCCTTTCCAAGCCTCCAGCTTCCTCCCACCCTGAAATGCAGAACAGTGGGCACAAGTCAGGTATGGCCAGGGGTGGGATTGAAAAAATTTACCAACCGTTTCTCCCCCCCCCCCGGTTACTGGGTGGACGTGGCCATAGTGGGTGTGGCTTACTCGGCCTCCTGCATCCTGGCTCCAGAGGCTTTCCTTGAGGCTCCGGGAGGGCGAAAACTGCCCCCCCTCCTGCGCTCAGGAAGCCAGAAATGAGTCCGTTTCTGGACTTCCGGATGATGTTCCCTAGTTGGGTAATGAAATGCCTGCAAGGAAGCAACCAAGCTCAGAGAGCACCAAGGACTCCACAGTCGTCCTCCTCCTCTCCCTCCTCCCCTCCTCCTCCTCCTCCTCCTCTCCTCAAAACTCATTCCTTTGTAGCACTGATGATGTTATCTAGTTTGGTAATGAAAGGTCTGCAAGTAAACAACCAAGCTCAGAGAGCACCAAGGACCCCACAGTCCTTCTCCTCCTCCCTCTCCACTCTCTTCTAGCACTGATGAGGTTACCTAGTTGGGTAATAAAATGCTTGCAAGGAAGCAACCAAGCTAAGAGAGCAGCAAGGACCCCACAGTCCTCCTCCCTCTCCACTCCCTTCTAGCACTGATGATGTTCCCTAGTTGGGTCATGAAACATCGGCATCCTGAGCTACAAATCTTCTCCCTTATTAGAAGAAATGTCTTCTGATAAGACATTTTCTTGGCTGTCTCGTCTACCTTGTAGCCTACTTTTCTCCCAAACTGTAGTGAAGCTTTCCTGATCAGAGCTTAAAGAAGCGATTCATCTAACTAAAAGATCTTGGGGCAAAGAAGAAGGAGAAGGAGAAGGAGAAGGAGGAGGAGGAGGAGGAGGAGGATGGGTCACATTTTGAGAAGAGGAACAGGAGGAGGGGGTAGAGGAAGAAGAAGAAGAAGAAGAAGAAGAAGAAGAAGAAGAAGAAGAAGAAGAAGAAGAAGAAGAAGAAGAAGAAGAAGAAGCTTGCAATGATCTTCAAAAATGTGCCAACAGAAAGTATAGTTCAGAAGGTTTCGTCTCTTCTCCGGCTCTTCCCATGCAGACATGTCCAAATGAAAGCAGAAGGAGAAACAAAAGGAAAAGGCTTCTGATTTATCTCAAAATCCTTTTATCAAGATGCAAGAAATTGGTTTTTTCCCCCTGTTGTGTCCAGAGTCTTCTTCTGAGACAAATTGGATCCGCTGGGAGGCCAACGAAGACAACCAGCATGTCCTGCTACAAAGCCCGCCAGAAGTCACAGAAAACAGAAACACAAAGAAAGGACTAAAATGCAACACCTCCTGACCCCATAACGCTTTTGCACTTGTCAGCATCAACAGAAGCCAAAACTACAAGAGGAGAATTTGGACAGCAACCCAAATTATTTTTCTGCTGCTCCTCCTGCCCTTACTAAATAATAAATAATAACAACAGCTGTTTGTGGGGGGGAAAAGGAAGAGTGGTTGTCCAAAATGAGACACAGTTCCATCATGAGGTTTTCTGGTGCTTTACTTTCCATTGTCCTCTCCTTCTCCTCCTCTTCTTTCTCTCCTTCTCTTTCTTCCCCTCCTGCTCCTCCTTCCTCCTCTTTCTGCTGTTCACCTTCATCCTCATTCTCCTTCTTCTCTTCCTCTCCTTCTCCCTCCTCTTCTTTCTTCTCCTTTCATCTCCTCTTCTTTACATCCTTCTCCTTCCTCCTTTTCCTCTCCTCCTCCTTCCTCCTCCTGCTCTTCCCCTTCCTATCCTCTTCCTCCTGTTCATCTTCATCTGCATTCTCCTCCTCATTCTCTTCATCTCCTTCTCCTTCTTCCTCCTGCTCTTCCTCGCCTTCCATTTTACTCCTCCTCCTCTTCTTCCTATGCTTCTCCTTTTCCTCTCCTCCTCCTTCCTTCTTCTCTTCTTCTTCCTATCTATCTCTTTCCTCTTCCTCTCCTCCTCCTAGTCCTTCTCCTCTTCCTCTCCTTCTCTTCTTCTCCTTCTTCTTCCTCTTCCTGCTCCTCTTTGTCTCCTTCTTCCCCCTCCTCGTTCTTTTCTCCTCCTCCTTTTCTTTCCTTCTAGCAACATTCTGAGACTTGATTTAAGAAATTGCAACTAGCCCTTTACAAGTTTGAAGGAAATGGAGCATTTATTTATCAGCAATCCCCTCTGAGGATTAAATCAGCAAGATATGAGATGAAAGTAGAACATAAATAATCAATAATCATGTGATACCTTAAAAACTAATGAAGGTATTATGCATGGGACACAGTTTTGAGATTTTCTGAATACATTCCTGACATTCAAAGTATATTTTGCACATCTCAGATTTGATGGAACAACGAATGAAATAGTTTTGGGGCATAATAAATAACGTTTGAAATTATACCATCAACTTAAATTCTTAGCGTTGTCCTTGAAATCTTTCTCTGGGCCACTAATTGTCATTTTCTGCTTTGTTTTCCTTTTTCTGTTTCAATTAAAGTGCAAATTTAGGATTGTTTAAAAAGGCAAAGCCGGTCAAAGGAAGTTAGTTAAATGTGGCCCAGCTTCACAGACATATTATAAATGCATGACGATATCAAAGCTTGTAAAGATTTTGCGATTGGAATGATAATGTGAATGCAGATAGACTGAACTGTCCTTATCAGATGCCTGAAATATATTTAGCATTTCGTGTCCTTTTACAGTCTTCCTAATCTAATATTTACACCACGGTGCATATCTCATGTTTGACGGATACTTACAGGCCTCTCACCAATCGTAAAATATTCTAGTGTCAAACCTCTTTATCAATGTATACTTTCCCGAGATGGATTTACATAAGTAAAATATTCTCCTATCAAATCCTCCATCAATGTAAATTTTCTCGAGATGGATTTATAGAGATAAAAACCCTACTTCCAGCGATTGAACTATTTCGGCAATATCTTATTTAAAACGTCTCGCCTTTCGTTTTTCAAACTGCCGGCGTGTTAGCTAGAGACCGGGAAGGAGAAAGTTGGAGAGATGGCAAGGCAATTTTAAGAACATAGGACATAGAATAAGAGAGTTGGAAAGGACCTTGGAGGTCATCTAGTCCAACCCCTTGCTCAAGCAGGAGACCTTATGCCTTTTCAGACAGGTGGCTGAAGTGTTGGAGCACCCACAACTTCTGGAGACAAGCTGTTCCACTGGTTAATTGTTCTCACTGTCAGGAAGTTTCTCCTTCTTTCTAAGTTGCTTCTCCCCTTGATTAGTTTCCATCCATTGCTTCTTGACTTACCTTCTGGTGCTTTGGAAAATAGGTTGACCCCTTCTTCTTTGTGGCAGCCCCTCAAATACTGGAATACTGCTGTCATGTAACCCCTTGTTGTCATTAGTTTCAAAGTTGTGTCTGATCCATCGTGACCTCCTGGACAACGTTCCTCCAGGCCTTCCTGACCTCTACCATCCTCTGGAGTCCATTTAAGCTCACGCCTACTCCTTCGGTGACTCCATCCAGCCATCTCATTCTCTGCCGTCCCCTTCTTCTTTTGCCCTCCATCGTTCCCAGCATGAGGCTCTTCTCCAGGGAGTCCTCCTTCCTTCTCATTAGGTGGCCAAAGACTTTGAGTTTCCTCTTCAGGATCTGGCCTTCTAAAGATCAGCCAGGGTTGATCTCCTCTAGGACTGACCGTTTGGATGGCCTTGCAGTCCAAGGGACTCAATGCAGGAGTCTTCTCCAGCACCAGAGTTCAAAGGCCTCCATTCTTTGGCGCTCATCCAACTTTCACAGCCATGTATTGCAACTGGGAAAACCATAGCCTTAACTAGACGCACTTTTGTTGGCAGGGGGATGTCTCTGCTTTTTAGGATGCTGTCTAGATTTTCCATAGCTTTCCTCCCCAGGAGCAATCCTCTTTTAATTTCTTGGCTGCAAGTCCCCCCATCTGCTCCCTTAGTCCTATCAAATCGATGAGAACTTCTTCAATAAACCAATTGGCAAAGAGACATGCTTCCCAACAAGAATGTATAAAATGATGCCTTCAAAGCCTTACTTCTACAAAAGAGACTAAGCTAAGTAAAGATATGGATAAAATGGAGGGGAAACTTGAAATATACTTATAATGGGAACTATTGAGATTATAGAGAACTAAAAATTTGGGGAATGTAATGATGTATAACTACACAATATTATGATGAGAATAGCTGGAAATTGTAACCAGCCAGAAAATAAGGGTTTTTTGGGGTGTGTGTGTGTTGTTGTTGTTGTTTATATATATATATATATAATGTGTGTGTGTGTGTGTGTGTGTGTGTGTGTGTGTGTGTTTAGATTTTCACAGGTGTAGGTATGCTGGTCTTGTTGTATTCAGGTCTTTTCCCATATAAGATTGAGATTGTCTTGGCAATGTTTCAGTGAGGTCTCACTCACCATCTTCAGGCTGGGTTTTGGGTTTAAAGCGTGGTCGGAGCTGCTGTCTTTCTATAAACTTTGGTGGGGGTGTGTGGAGTGCTGGCTTTGTTTCAGTAAGTTTCTGTTTGGGCTCTCCAGAGGGCTAGTTGTTTGGATTTGTCCCAGAGTGCTGGGTGGATTTTGTTGCTGAGTTTGAGGTGACAAATAGCCAACATCTTAAGAAACCCCAAAGACAAAATCCAGCTAGAAAACCAAGGAGTCTACGAAATACCATGCAAAATCTGTCCTACAACATACATAGGACAAACGAACAGGAGAATAAATGCATGCATCGCAGAACACAAGAACGCAGTAAGAAAAAAAGAAAAAACTTCCTCCCTTTTCCAGCACCTTAAAGCTACAGGACATGAAATTGATTTTGAAGGAACCAGGTTAATCTCCAAAACTGAACACTTCAACAAGAGAATAATTATGGAAGCTATCAAAATAGAGAAACACCCCCACAACATGAATAAACGTGACGATACCTCCCGCCTACCAGACATCTGGAAACTAGCCCTAGTCAACAAACGAGCCCCACCCACCACCCAGGCCGTTACAACACGAAACAACAACGGACACACAGCCAGTACCAATCAGCACCAATCTACCAATCATGATACAAGCACACAACCAATCATTCCACTTACTGAAACAAAGCCAGCACTCCACCCCACCCCCACCAAGATTTATAGAAAGACGGCAGCTCTGACCACTCTTTAAGCGCAAAACCCAGCCTGAAGACAGCGAGCGAGACCTCGCCGAAACGTTGCCAAGACAATCTCAATCTTACATGGAAAAAGACCTGAATACAACAAGACCAACATATATATAATTACTAACACCATCAACATTAAATGGAGTCTGCTCAGATGCTGAAATACACCATGTAAATGAGATGAAGAGTGTGGAAGAGAGGTAAAAGGAAGAAGAGAGGGTTGGGAGAGAGGGTAGATGTGGTGGGAAGAGAAGGAGAGATAGAAGGAGTGGAAAAAGGAGAGAGGAAGAGGAAGTAGAGAAGAGAAGGATGACAGAGGGAAGAAAGGAGGTGGGGGGGGGAGGGAGAAGAAAGTGATGGATAAGGTACAAATATGGTATATGGAGAACAGAAGAGCCAATAATTGTTTTTGGGAGTTGATGGTAAGATGAATTGATGTAAACATTTAATAATACAAAATAGTGTTGATTATGTAATGGCATACATGTGGCTATTTGTATGAAAATGAAAAAAAATGTTTGAAAAAAAAAACCTTACATCTACAAAACACTCTGGACGGTTCTACTTCAAGGGCAAAACTATGGTCTGAAAATAGACCGTTTTGCGCATCGTGGAAATGATTCAAGTAAATTGTGTTTTGACGGTTTCCCAAAGTGCTTGAGAGGGTCCATTTTATGCTCAAGTCAACAGATTTGCCGGCAAACCAAGGTGTGTTTGACGGCATTAGCGCAAGCCACGAGGGTTAGCATGAAGAGTATTTCAAGATAAAATGTTTTATGCACTTCTATTTCTCAGCTTGGCCGAGCTGGATGTTGTTAGGCGGTACCTAATGTCTTCGCTAGCTGCGATGGTTAATGGCCAGAAGTTATTTGGGGAGGGGGGGGGGGCGTTGAAGAAAAGCTGAGATTGATGACCACTGCGGTTTAATAGGTCTAATGTGGAAATTTGAAACGTATCCCTGTAGCTTAAATTCAGCACTGAGATGACCTATTCCCAAGGAATAATGCCAAAAGAATCATTACCGAACTCTATTATAGATTGAATTAATAATTTGTTGCCAACTGCCCCATCTTTTTGGAATTGGATCCTTATTTCTGCCCCCCATCATTTGCTCATATATTTATTTTACTTTTTAAGGAAGTTTATGTGGTTGCCTAACTTGCTTGCAGGGGCGTGGTGGCTCAGTGGCTAAGACGCTGAGCTTTTCGATCAGAAAGTTCAGCTGTTCGGCAGATCGAATCCCTAGCGCCGCGTAACGGAGTGAGCTCCCGCTACTTGTCCCAGCTCCTGCCAGCATAGCAGTTCGAAAGCACGTTAAAAAAAAATGCAAGTAGAAAAATAGGGATGTATTTTTTGGTAATCCTCCGTCAAAACTTTGATTTGTCTTGTTCACAAACGTTCTTCCCAAAGTGAGCTAACCTCTTGATAGGACTTCTGGCCTCCATGTTTACCTCCAGCTTCTGTGTAAATGAAACTTCTCCATTAGTTTTGGGAAGGGGCTTGTCATGCCTTCGGTCATCTGGCAACAGCTGGTCCAGTAATTCTGGGTATTGGGTCTGGGATCACCATTCAGGCAATTTCACTGACAACCTGTGTCACATATGTGGTTGGCATACACTAAGATGCCCTTGAGGGTTTCCTGGATGAAGAAGGGAACAAAATGTGCCTCTCTAATCTTCCCACAGTATTGTAAACAGAATACACAGTGCACAGTCTGAAATCTTAACCAAATCTTATTCACCAATAATGAGCATTTGTTTGATGAGAGTGCGGATAAGGGAAGATTTGGCCCAGGAGGGCCCTTCAAGATGCTTCATAAACATCTCAAGATGCTTCATAAACATCTGTCAAATGGAAATCAATTTCAAAACAAACCTGTCGGCGAAAAAGAAAATCACCAAAGCACATTGAGATGGGGGATTGTTGCCTTATCCCAAAATGTTTTCATAGCAAAATTATTTCGCAGTATATCATCAGTTCTGTTTTGGAAGAACTTACTTCTCCTTATCTTACTTTCCCTTATCTGCTTCGTCCTGTTCATTTTTGATTGAAACTTATTGGCCTGAGATCAACCAGAAATATTGTGAGCTCTGTTAAAATATTCATGACTGGGAGAGACATGGGAACAAGGTCAGCCAATGAATAGGCACAGCAACTTAAGTCAGCCAATGGGAGCTTAAACAGATCTGAGTCTGTGCAGAGAATTGAAACAGAAACTTAAGGAAGAACTTGGGGGTGTCTTATCTGTATTAAGGAGTCTGCTGCTCTGAGAAGTAAACTAGCTGTCTGGGCTTGTCTGCTGAAATGAAACTATCTGCTTGTGTTTGCCTGTGATTCTCCTGCCTTGTGCTTACTTGGAAGAACCACCTGTTGGTAGTGTACATTTATTCATCTATTCTTATGTATACAAAGGAGTTAATGAATCCTGCTGCATTCAGTTATCTGTGTCTGCTTTCTGGATTTGAATTTATGCAACAAACTCTGACAAGCTAGAAGGTTTAGATCTCAGTTCTTCCAATCCTTTTCTGGGATTCTAAGCATTGATTCTCCCTTTGTCTGTGGACATTCTCAGTCATCCAGGTCATGGTTGTCCCAAAGGTGTTTCTTCAAGAGGCAACTGGACCTGATTGGGCCACACTTGGAATATTGCATTCAGTTCTGGTCGCCACAATGTAGAAAAGATGTGGGGACTCTAGAAAGAGTGCAGAGAAGAGCAACAAAGATGATGAGGGGACTGGAGACTAAAACATATGAAGAACGGTTGCAGGAACTGGGTATGTCTAGCTTAAGAGAAAGAAGGACTAGGGGAGACATGATAGCAGTGTTCCAATATCTCAGGGGCTGCCCCAAAGAAGAGGGAGTCAAACTATTCTCCAAAGCACCTCAGGGTAGAACAAGAAGCAATGGGTGGAAACTAATCAAGGAGAGAAGCAACTTAGAACTGAGGAGAAATTTCCTGACAGTGAGAACAATTAATCAGTGGAACAGCTTGCCTCAAGAGGTTGTGAATGCCCCAACACTGGAAGTCTTTAAGAAGATGTTGGATAGCCATCTGTCTGAAATGGTATAGGGTTTCCTGCCTAGGCAGGGGGTTGGACTAGAAGACCTCCAAGGCCCCTTCCAACTCTACTATTGTATTGTATTGTATTGATTGAAACTTATTGGCCCAAGGTTAACATGATTCACCTAACTGGATGGTGGGGACTGGAAGGATTGATATTCCTTGCAGACAGCTGGTCATTTTCATTCTTTTTAGAGGGTCGTTGAGGCCACGGAGGTTTGTCTGTGTCCTGGTGGCCTCAACGATTCTCTAAAAGGACACAAATGACCAACGGTCTGCAAGGAGTATAAATCCTTCCATTCCCCACCATCCAGTCAGAACTGAAGAAACTTCTTGGATGAGAAGCGAAAGGTCTTCAAAGCAAAAACAGTTGCCTCCTGAAAAAGCACCATTGATACTTTGTATGAATTGTTGAGGTGCCAGCTGTATTTGTTCATCTTTCTCTCATTCTCCCTTTCTCTCTCATAGCAAGAACGACTCCAGCTCGACCGGCTGAAAAATCAACTTTCCGATGCCGTTCAACGATATGGAACGATACAAAAGGTAAGAGATATAGGGAATTGAGAGAAGTCCATTGCCTTTCTTTCTTTCTTTCTTTCTTTCTTTCTTTCTTTCTTTCTTTCTTTCTTTCTTTCTTCCTTCCTTCCTTCCTTCCTTCCTTCCTTCCTTCCCTCTCTTTTCCTCTCTTTCTCTCTTTCTTCTCTTTCTTTTCCTTACCTCTTCTTCCTTCCCTTTCTCTCTCTTCTTTCATTCCCTCCTCTTCCTTCCCTCCTTCCTTCCCTTCCTCCTCCCTTCCCACTCTTTCTTTCTCTTTCTCTCTCCATTTCTCTCTCTTTCTTCTCTCTCTCTTCCTTTCCTTCCTTCTCCCTTTCTCTCTTTCTCCCTTCCTTCTTTCTCTCTCCCTCTCTCTTCTCTTCCTTCCTTTCCTTTATTCTCTCTTTTTCTTGCTCCTTTTTCCCTTTCCTCTTTATCTTGCTCCTTTCTTCCTTCCTTCCTTCTTTCCATCTCTCTCTTTCCTCCTCTCTTTCTTTCTTTCTTTCCTTCCTTCCTTTCTCTGTCTTCTCTGTCTTCTTTCATTCCCTCCTCTTTCTTTCTTCCTTCCTTCCCTACCTCCCTCCCTCCTTCCTTCCCTCTCTTTCGCTCTCTCTCTTTCTTCTCTTTCTTTCTTCCTTTCCTTCCTTCTATTTCTCTCTCTTTCCTCTCTCTCTTTCTCCTTCCTTCTCTTTCTCTCTCTTTCTCTTTCTTCTCTCTCTTTCTCCTTCCTTCTTTCTCGCTCTCCCTTCCTTCCTTTATTCTTTCTTTCTTTCTTCTTTCTTTCTTTCTTCCTTCCTTCCTTCCTTCCTTCCTTCCTTCCTTCCTTCCTTCCTTCCTTCCTTTCTTTCTCACTTCTGTTCAAAGAGACAGCTTAGAACTGTCCCAAGCACATGGCAGCCCTCTTTCAGCCAACAAAAAAAAGGTTTCCTTTAGTTCCCCACATGCTTTTTCTCCAGCAAAACCCCGTGATTTCCCATCCTGATATTTATCTCTCGCCAGCCATTTCAACCCGTCCAAAGGATCCTTTGTAAATGGTCTGGGTGACATCAAGAGCTGGGGATGGAGTGGCAAACCTGTCACTTTCTCACCCTTAACTGCTGTTGGTTTTTCCCCAGTGGTTCATTTGATCTGGAAACCATGTTTTGGAAATCAAAATGTTCTTTCAAAACTATCCATACACCATCTGATTTACTTCCCCCTCCTTTTGGGGAGCGAAACGAGTATGGCAGTGTTTCTCAAACTTGGCGACTTTAAGTCCTGTGGACTTCAACTCCCAGAATTCCCCAGCCAGCTATGCTGGCTGGGGGATTCTGGGAGTTGAAGTCCACAAGACTTAAAGTCACCAAGTTTGAGAAACACTGGAGTATGGTAAACAAATGCTAAGGCATCCTCACACTATCCTGATCAATGATACTGTGAGAGCCCTTGTGTTCCTGTTGTTATTCTTATGCCATTGACATGATTGTTATTTCTCGATTGGCAGAAAATTGCAGAGAAGTCTAAGGCTCTGTTTCCAGTTGCTCAGAGGAGTAAAAAACAGGTAAGCGTAATTTTATTCAAGAAGAATACTTTTTTTTTTCAAGCTTCGGGGTCAAACCATGAATTTCTTTCTCGATCCTGTTCTACAGAGTTTCACAATGATTCAAAATGTTGGGATTTCTTTGTCCCTTGTGAAGGGACTCCTCAGCCTTTGCCCATCGTTCTCCCCAGACCAACGCCTGAAATGTTAGATATTCTAAACCTTCATGTGATAATAAATGCAACTGGAGATACATTAGCCGAACAGTAGCAAATGTGCATGCTTTCAAACTGTTAGGCGGTCAGGAGCTGGGACAAGGAGCGGGAATTCACCCCGTCACAAGGCTGGGTCTCAAACACAGACAGTCAGCTTTCCAGCTGATGAGCTCAACGTCTTTAACAGCTGAAAAATTGTGCGACTGGATATTAGTTACAAGCATCCTGTTCCACTCCACTCTACTCTGCTCCGCTCCACTCTATTATTTTGTTCTGTTCTGCTCTCCTTTGTTCTATCACCTATGTATGTATGTATGTATGTATCTATCTATCTATCTATCTATCTATCTATCTATCTATCTATCTATCTATCTATCATCTATCTATCTATCTATCTATCTATCTATCTATCTATCTATCATCTATCATCTATCTATCATCTTGAATATTTATCCCACCTTTATTGCTATATAAAAAAATTCAAGGCAGTGAACATTCACAATGTTGTGGCAACAGATTCGGACAGTGAGGAGGTTGGGGAGGCACAGGGGCCAGTCCTGGAGTCTGGGGAAGGCTCTGATGAGGGCTCTGTGTCGGAGGCAGAGAGGGGGCCAGGGCCATCTGACAGTTCTCAGCTGCCTTCGGAGTCGGACATTGGTGAGGCAGAAGAACAGCTGGAGCCTGTTCCCAGTGTGCGCTTGCGCCTAGCTGCCAGGAGAAGGGAACAGCTAAGGAACAAGGGCTGACTTGGGAGTAAAGGCACAGGGAGACGGTGAATGGCCCCTCCCATAGGGAATAAAGAGGAAAAAAGGGGGAGTGGAGTTTGCAAGAGACAATTAGTTCGCTTAGTTGGTTCCTCACTCTCCAAGACTCCTTGCCAAGTTTTGCAGATATCAACCTGTCAGCTCTCCAAGCCAAAGAAGGTCTGTGACTGTAAATCCTCCCTTGAAAGACGTTGCTGGATGTGAATGAGCAGAATTCACAGTCAATTAATAAAGGGGTTTTTTGTTGGGACAAGGAGTTTGCTTCAGGCTCTTGGAAAGCCAAGATCAGAGCAATCTACCTTGAGTCAGAGAGAAACCAGCCTGAGCTTCTTCCTACCACTATCTCCTTTCCCAGGACTTAAGAAATGCTTCCATCTTTGTTTCTATAACACAGCTTCTGAGTAGTCTGAAGACTCCCTTCTGGGCACCTTACAAAGAGATTTCATCGTGATTTAACCCCTGTCTTCGGTGGGCAGATTGGAACCAAGCCATGGATTTTGACCATTTCTGAAAGTGTAATCCTCACACAAATTATCTATTCAAAAAATCCTTCCCTGGAGAACTGATGACATTTGAACCATTGCTTAATTGCTTAATTGTAGGTTTCACTCAAATGATTTGTTTTTAAAATAGAAAATTTAAGCAAACGGATCCTGTTTGTGGGTGAAGAAGAGAACCTCATCTGATTGAAAATAAATGGATTCACCCATCCATAACAGTGGTTCACATGCGTGCATTTTAGATTAGATTAACAGAGTTGGAAGGGACCTTGTAGGTCATCTAGTCCAACCCCCTCCCCTGCCCAAGCAGGAGACCCTACACCTCGGTCAGAACACACAATTCTCCTTCCTCCTCTTTCCCCCTCCCCAACCTTTTGAGGGGGGGGAGGTTTAGGCTGAGAGAAACTGACCCAAAGTCCCCCATTTGACTTTCGTGCCTAAGGCAGGTCTAGGACTCCGCATCTCCACGCGATTGGCTCAAAGACATCCCAGCTGGCTTTCATGCCTAAGGGGGAACTAGAACTTACAGCCCTAGCTGACTTTCCCACCTAAAGCGAGGCTATAACGTCAAACAGAAGTCACCCGATTTGTCTCACCCCACTAAACGACACCATTGCACTAAACCGCCTGTTCCTGCGACTATTCATTTTTCACTGTTTGCATCACGAAAGGAAGCGTCCGCTGACCTCTCCGCTTCGATTCGCCGTTAAAAAAAGAATTTTAAAAAAATCTACGTTTGCAGAGATTCCTCTTTCAGGCTATTTAACCTGTTAAAATAAAAAACCCGCCAGAGATAAACTCCACCAAGTGCTAAGTATTCTCCGAACACCCTTTGAATCCTAATTAAATATAGCTCGGGGAAATGCACAGAAGAGAAAAATAGCAATTTCAAAGCCGAAGGAGCCACCTGTTCTTTCGAAGGCCACCTCGTATAAGTGGTTAGGTCACCTTATTTTTTAAAAAAGAATAATTCCATAGACGTATGGAACGTAGATACAAAAGACCAGCAGGCACCAAATTGTTCTTTTATTTCCTTGGGAAAAGAGAGATTATACGTCGTCTTTCGTGTTTTCGGCCGTACGGCGGTAATTTGGTTCCCAGCTGCCAGAAGACCCCTGAGTTTCAATTTGGTTGCTGGTTCTTGCTTACCTATCTAAGGTTTCTGGTTTACAGCCCACACATACCCACCCCTTAATGGGGCTTCCTGGGATGGTGTTAAATGGCGGCGTTTAACTCTTCAGGTAGAGAATCTGTCCAATATGTGAGATTAATGGACCGTAAAGATTCTAGAAGGTAAGGCAAATGTTTAATGAAAAGAAGAACTAGAGGACACATGATAGCAGTCTTCCAATATCTCAAGGGTTGCCACAAAGAAGAGGGAGTCAAACTATTCTCCAAGGCACCTGAGGGTAGAACAAGAGGCAATGGGTGGAAACTAATCAAGGAGAGAAGCAACCTAGAACTAAAGATAAATTTCCTGACATTTAGAACAATTAACCAGTGGAATTAACCAGTGCAGAGAAGAGCAACAAAGATGATTAGGGGACTGGAGACTAAAACATATGAAGAACGGCTGCAGGAACTGGGGGTGTCTAGTTTAATGAAAAGAAGGACTAGGGGAGACATGATAGCAGTCTTCTGATATCTCAGGCGTTGCCACAAAGAAGAGGGAGTCAAGCTATTCTCCAAGGCACCTGTGGACAGAACAAGAAGCAATGGGTGGAAACTAATCAAGGAGAGAAGCAACTTAGAACTGAGGAGAAACTTCCTGACAGTTAGAACAATTAATCAGTGGAACAGAAGTTGCCTCCAGAAGTTGTGAATGCCCCAACACTGGAAGTCTTTAAGAAGATGTTGGATAGCCATTTGTCTGAAGTGGTGTAGAGTTTCCTGGCTAAGCCGGGGGTTGGACTAGAAGACCTCCAAGGTCCCTTCCAACTCTGCTATTGTATTGTATTAATGTTGATTTCATGATTGGATTGCTTCCTGCAGAATTGTAGAGTGCCAGTTTCTACAGACCAGTGGGGAACCCAAAAGTGCTTTTTTTCAAGAGGCAACTGGACTTTCTGGTTTTTCTTTGAAGGCGTTTCGCTTCTCATCCAAGAAGCTTCTTCAGCTCTGACTGGAAGGTGGGGAAACAGAAGGATTGATACTCCTTGCAGACAGCTGGTCATTTGCATCCTTTTAGAGAGTCATTGAGGCCACTTGGAGGTTGATCTGCATCCTCAGAGTCACCTGAATTGGGCAAATGTGTGTGACTACAACACCGTCCTTTCAGCAATTCCAAGAAGGCTCCACATTCCTTTGCACCACTCAGGTGACTCTGAAGACACAGACAAACCTCCAAGTGACCTCAATGACCCTCTCAAAGGATGCAGATGACCAGCTGTCTGCAAGGAGTATCAATCCTTCCATTCCCCACCATCCTGACAGAAGCTTCTTGGATGAGAAGCAAAGCATCTTCAAAAGAAAAAACACACACACACATAAATCCAATTGCTTCTAACCCCACCCAAAGTTTCATGAAACCTGATCTGTTTGTTCTCAAGGAAACGCAATCAGTCTGGAAAGATTCTTGTCCTATAGGTAGAACGCAATACAGTAACTGAGTTGGAACTTTCATAAGTGGTTGTTTCTTCCTGACGACCTCCTCCCTCTCCTCCTCCTCCTCCTCCCTCTCCTTCCTCTTCCTCCTCTCTGTAGCTTCCCCTCCCTTCTAGCACTGATGATGTTACTTCTTGGGTAATAAAACATCTATAATGAAACTATCAAGCTAAGAGGGCACCAAAGTTCCCACAGTTTCCTCCTCCTCTTCCTCCTCCTCCTGTCTGCAGCTTCCCTTCCCTTCTAGAACTGATGATGTTGCCTAGTTGGGTAATGAAATATCTGCAAGCAAATAATCAAGCTCAGACAGCACCAAGCACTCTACAGTTGTCGTCCTGGTCCTCTTCCTCGTCGTCGTCGTCCTCCTCCTCCTCCTCCTGCTCCCTGCAACTTTCCCTTCATTCTAGCATTAATAATGTCACCTAATTAGATAATAAAATATCTGCAAGGAAATTACCAAGGTAAGAGGGCACCAAGGACCCCACAGTTCTTCTTCTCCTCCTCCTCCTCCTCCTCCTCCTCCTCCTCCTCCTCCTCCTCCTCCTCCTCCTCCTCCTTTTCTCTTGGAAGAAAGAAGGGGAATCTTAGTTGCATGCCCTTCAAAGTCACTTTTTGTCAAATGGGCTACGGTACAGATTTGATTGATGGAAACATAACATTAATTAGCCAATTAATGAGTGGATGTTTGTGTACAAAAGGCAAGGTGGAGGATCCATGAGTTTAATAAATGGGCGAACATACTTTACAGGCAATTAACTTTACAAGGGAGGGGGAGTAGGTAAACATACAGGTCTGTGGGAAGGCACCGAGTTTCAGAGAGGACTGCACTGGATTGTCTGGAGATTGGGAAGAATCACTTTAGATGAAGTTGGTAGGCAACATCATAACAGAATAACAGAGCTGGAAGGGACCTTGGAGGTCTTCTAGTCCAACCCCCTCTTCAAGCAGGAGAATCTATACCATTCCAGACAAAAGCCTCCAGTGATGGAACATCCAGAACATCTGGGCCTTTGGTTGCCCTTGAGTTTTGACTGAGCTCCATTATGAAGGATCTGGACAGTCTGTCTGGAATAATATTGCGCCAATGGGAGTAGAATGAATGAGCTGGAAGGGACCTTGGAGGTCTTCTAATCCAGCCCCTACTCAAGCAGGAGAACCTATACTATTTCAGAAGAAACTATACTATACTATATTATACTACACTACACTATGAGGGACGTGGTGGCTCAGTGGCTAAGACCCTGAGCTTGTCAATCAGAAAGGTTGGCAGTTTGGCGGTTTGAATCCCTAGCGCCACGTAACGGAGTGAGCTCCCGTGACTTGTCCCAGCTTCTGCCAACCTAGCAGTTCGAAAGCATGTAAAAATGCAAGTAAAAAAATAGGAACCACCTTTGGTGGGAAGGGAACAGCTTTCCGTGCACCTTCAGCATTGAGTCATGCTGGTCACATGACCACGGAGACGTCTTAGGACAGCGCTGGCTCTTCGGCTTTGAAACGGAAATGAACACCGCCCCCTAGAGTCGGGAACAACTAGCATATATGTGTGAGGGGAACCTTTACCTTATACCATACTATACTACACTACACTACAGTATGAGGGGTGCTGAGGCTCAGTGGCTAAGATGCTGAACTTGTCGATCAGAAGGTCGGCAGTTCAGGGGTTTGAATCCCTAGAGCCGCATAATGGAGTGAGCTCCTGTTAATTGTGCCAGCTTCTGCCAACCTAGCAGTTCGAAAGCAGGTAAAAATGCAAGTAGGAAAATAGGAACCACCTTTGGTGGGAAGGTAACAGCGTTCTGTGTGCCTTTGGCATTTAGCCATGCCGCCCACATGATCATGGAGACGTCTTCAGACAGTGCTGGCTCTTCGGCTTTGAAACTGAGATGAGGACCGCCACCTAGAGTTGGGAACCACTAGCACATATGTGCAAGGAGAATCTTTACCTTTACCTTATTCTATACTATACTGTACTGTATTATACTATACTATACTAGGGTTAGGTGATTTGAGCAGTCAAGCAATCACTACAGAGTTGGCATGTTACTGTCATGTAGCTGAAACCAAGAGCCAGGATAGAGTACAAAAGCCTTAGGAGTTCATTCCATGCCACCTTGACCCCCCTTTGGTCCCAGCCTGTGTCAACCCCTATTTAAGTGACTGTCCACTTGGAATCCTAGTGGACAGTCACTTAAATACAAACCAGCAACATGCTGTAGCAGCCAATGCAATCCTAGGTTGCCTTAACAGAGAGATAGAATCAAGATCACGTGAAGTTGTAGTCCCGTTTTACAAAGCTTTAGCAATGCAACACCTGGAATCCTGCATCCAGTTTTGCTCGCCACAATATAAAAAAGATTTTGAGAACCTAGAAAGATTGTAGAAAAGAGCAACCAAGATGATTAAGGGACTGTAGGGTAACACATATGAAGAATGGATGCAGGAATCTTAACCAGTGTCAACTCTAACAAAGGGTGACACAATAGCGTGGCTTTCCAATATTTGAGGGCTGCCACAAACAAGAGAGAGGTCAAGCTATTCTCCAAAGCACCTGAAGTCAGGACATGAAGGAATGGATGGAAACTAATCAAGGAGAGAAGCAACGTAGAACTAAGGAGAAACTTCCTAACAGTGAGAAATATTTAATCAGTGGAACAGCTTGTCACTATAAGCTGTGGGTGCTTCGTTACTGGAGGTTTTTAAGAAGAGACTGGACAGTCACTTGTCTGAAATGGTATAGGATCTCCTACTTGAGCAGGGGGATGGGCTAGAAGACCTCCAAGGTCCCTTCCAGCTCTCTTCTAATTTATTGATCGATTGATTGATTGCATGGTACAGATGTTGGGAGACAAGTAATCAAGGAGAGAAGCAACCTGGAACTAAGGAGAAATTTCCTAACAGTGAGGACAATTAACCAGTGGAACAGAAATTGCCTTCAGAAGTTGTGGGTGCTTCATCACTGGAGGTTTTCAAGAAGAGATTGGTCAACCACTTTTCTGGAATGCTACAATGCTATTCTCTTAAATAAACAATGTTGCTGAAAGGATTGTATTAAAGAGTACTCTGGGGGCACGTTTTCCATTTGGGGAGACCCCAGTCGCCCTTGCCAACCCATAATACATCCCTATCACTATATTTCCAACTCTGTCAAGTTCCTTCGGTTGACATTCCCTACGATTATCTTTTTGAAGGACCTGGCTGTCACTGCGTGAGCCACAATTCCTCTGTCCTCCCAGCTACAGTAGTTTTATTTTTTTTGTTTCCGATGAAATGTTGAAATCTCTTCATTCGTGGGCACAGAGAGTCTGTGCCAGCTGTCAGACCTCGGTCAGCTGGAGAGTGAAAGAGTCATAGCCCCAAACGCAGAGGAAGCTTTCACCCTGCGTCCTAGGAAGGATGAGTGGCTCCATTAGTGACCTAACAACACATTAGAGGAATGTACTCAGAGTTCTGATGTCCGGGTGGCCACCTTGGAGGAGGAAGAGAAAGGGAGGGGAATCTGTCAAGCAATGTGATTTCAAAGTCAGCCTGCGGACATCACCAAAGGCCTCTTCCCTCCTTGTTTCTTACTCTTGATTTTATTTGAGAATCAAGTGGTCCTTGATTGATGACCACAGTTGGGGACAGAAGCAAGGTGGTTGTTAAGGGAGCTGCACCCAATTTTATGACCCATCCTGTCAGCGTTGGTGGGAGTATTCTTGGTGGATGAGGCTGTTGTTGAATGCCTCATCCACCATTGTTTAATGTTTGGCAAGACACTTGCATGTAAATAAGGAGCAAAACCCACACCCTTCTAAAACTGATGATGTTAGCTACTTGGCCCATGAAATGTCTGAATGAAAAGAACCAAGCTCAGGGAAAACCAAGGACCCCCACAGTCTTCCCCCAGTGCTCTTTTTGTTTGCCTAGTTGCCTTCCAATCCCATCCTCGTCGCCAGTGTTAGATCGGGTAAAGGAAAGGCGCACTCAGGCTAAAGGCAACAACAGTTCTTTATTGTAACCGAACAACTATGTACAATCCAGCGAAGGTTCAGTCTGACAGCAGCCCTTTTGTAGGGAGCTGTCAGACCTTTCGACCAATGAGATTGAATCTCTGTTCCCGCCGGAACAGAGGACCTTGGTGGAAACCATTATGACAGTTGCTAATATCTAACAACCTCCAAGGTTCCTTCCAACTCAGTCTGTTATAAATGGTAGAGGGTCTCCTCCTTCAGCAAGGGGTTGGAGTCGAGCTCAATTCTGAATTAATCACTTGCAAGATAACAACAAGGACCTCTCATTTCAACCCTGTGCTACAATTATTCTCCTGTATGGGTAGCAAGACCTGGCCAAAGAAACCACCAAGTTCAGCGGGATCCTTCGAGGATCTCACATCTAGATCTGTGTTTGTCAAGACAGACAGACAGACAGACTGACTGACAGACAGACAGACAGACAGACAGACAGAGCGAGCATCTCTGTAGGTCTGCATTGCTCTTAAAAGGTCACATTGCATTTGAAGAAAGACTCAAAAGAGAAATGTGTCCAATCAAAGATGAAGCAAAAGATAATGCCTGAATCAAGCAACGCAGACCAACAACAATCCCCCAAAATACGAAGAACTAAATTGATGTCGCCTTGAGAAGGGGATTCGCCAGGGAGCTGATTGCACTGTATAAATATACCTCCAAGGTGACAATAGATGTGAAGAATGGATAATTTATTTACAGGGCATGATGACACGGTATCTGTCAATACATCCAAGGGGAGAGGGAAGGAACACTTAGAGCAGATGTGGGCCAGCACTTAACTTTGAGAGTCATTGGTAGAAGACATTGCTGTCTCACGGTGCATCGTCAGGGCGTACAATTTCTGCCAAAGTTTTATTTGTTTTTTTGTTTGTTTTTTTGTTTGTCAAACATGTACAAGATAACAAGTATAGGTCTTGTTCTGACTGAGGCTTCCCGAGAACATGAAGCAAACTCCTGGTCCCGACAAAAAACCGTTTTATTAATTGACTGTGAATTCTGCTCATTTACATCCAGCAAAGTCTTTTGAGGGAGGATTTATAGTCACAGACCTTCTCTGGCTTGGGGAGCTGCCAGGCCAAGATCTGCAAAACTTGGCCAGGAGTCTCAGAGAGTCATGAACCAATTAACATGAACTCATTTTCTCCTGCAAACTCCACTCCCCTTTCGCTCCTCTTTTGTTTCCTCTGGGAGGGGCCATTCATCGTCCACCTGTGGCCTTACTCCCAAGTCGACCCCTGTTCTTTAACTCTTCCCTTCGTCTGGCAACTCTGCGCATGAGCACACTGGGAACAGGCTCCAGCTGTTCTCCTGCCCCACTGATGTCTAACTCTGAAGGCAGCTGATAACTGTCAGACGGCCCTAGCCCCAACTCTGCCTCTGACACAGAGCCCTCCTCAGAGCCTTCCCCAGACTCCAGGACTGGCCCAGGTTCCTCCCCAACCTCCTCACTGTCCGAATATCTACCAGCTCTGCTGGCTACTGGCAGGACACAACAGGTATGAACATAAACCTGAACAAAGGAAGTAAATACAGATAAATGGGGAGAGTAAGACAGGGATGGGAGGAATGCTCGTCCGTTTATGCACGCCCCCTTTATAGACCTCCTAGGAATGGGTTGAGGTGCATAGTAGACAGTTTAAGGTTGAAGCTGTGAGGGTTTGAGGACGTAACAACGGAGTCAGGTAGAGCACTCCAGGCGTTGACCCCTCTGTTGCTGAAGTCGTATTTTCTGCAATTGAGTTTGGTGCAGTTTACCTTGAGTGTGTATCGATGGTTTGCCTGTGTGTTATCTTGGTTGAAGCTGAAGAAGTCGTTGACAGGCAATAGGCTGTAGCAGACAATATTGTTTACTATGCTAGGATTCATTGCAGGCACCGTGGGGAGGAATAAGGTCAGTTTCATCTCCAACATACTTGCAAAAACATCTGCTTGTTTAGTTTCCGTTTCTTGTTTTTGTCCTGCCCTCGGGGGCTTTCAACAAATGAGGAACACCGTCTTCTCAAATACCGGAAGGCTGCAGATACGTCGCCCTAGACCAGCCATGGCGGACCTTTTTTGGCTCGCGGGCCATAAGGGGGTGGAGCACAAGCGGGTTGTGCAAGGGCATGCCGCACCCATAATGCAACACGTGAATCCCCCCCCGAGTGCACATGCGCGCATGAGAGGCGCTCCTCTCCCATTTTTCCATGCTTTTTCCGCCCTCCCCAGGCTCCAGAGGCTTTATAGGAGCCTGGGGAGGGCGAAAACAGCCTCTGCCCCGGAGACCCTCCAGAAGCTTCAGGGACCTTCAAGAGACTTTTCTGAAGCCTCCGGAGGACTAAAAACGACCCTAAGAGCAAACCAGAAGTGACTTCCAGTTTGCTCGTAGGGCCATTTTTAGTCCTCCGGAGGCTTCAGGGAAGCTTTCTGAAGGTCCCTGAAGCTTCTGGAGGGCTTAAACCGACCCTACGAGCAAACCGGAAATCCGTTCCTGAATTTCCAGTTTGCCCGTAGGGCCGTTTTTTTGCACTCCGGAGGCTTCAGGGAAGCTCCTGAAGACTCCTTAGGGCCTCGGGGGGGGGGCTCTTTTCACCCTCCCCAGGCTCCTATAAAGCCTCTGGAGCCTGGGGAGGGCGAAAAATGCTTTAAAAAAGGCTGAACTCAGCTGACAGTGCAACGCCTCGCGTGCCCTGACAAATGGCTTCATGTGCCACCTGTGGCCCACATGCCATAGGTTCGCCATCCCGGCCCTAGACCTTTTCTTCATTTGACTAGACTTACCCTGTTCCTGCAACCATTCTTCATATGTGTTAGGCCCCAATGCCATAATCAGATGTGGCATTCAGACGGTTCAGACCGGTTCGCCCAAACCAATAATGGTAAATCGTGGGTGGGGCAGCCTACCCGCCCCAGCTCTAGGCTGTCCTATGTAGCCACGTTTTTGAGGCCGGCCACATGGGAGACATGCGCATGAGCAAAGCACATGGTTCGCCACCCGGGTGCATGCAAGGAAGTGGCACTCGGGTGGCGAACCAGTGGTAACAAAATGTGAAACTCACCGCTGAGCATAATCCTCTTTGTTGTTTTTCTCTGCACCCTTTCTAGAGTGCCCACATCTTTTTTTGTGTTGTGGTGACCAGAACCGTTGAGTCTTTTGTTTATGGATTAAAATGATAGTGTTTATGAAAAGGGAACCTCAGTTGTGAAGGACTATCTGAACAAACCTTCATCCCGGCACCTGCAATAATAGGAAAACAAAAAGGAAGAGAGAAGGAGAGGAGAGGAGAGGTGGGAAGGAAGACGGGGGTGAGGAGAGGAAGATGGAAGGGAGAAGGAGAGATGGTATTTATTATTTATTATTTATTTCTTTGCACTTCTAGACCGCCCCCTCTCCCAAAAGGGACTCGGGGCGGTGTACAGTCCACACAGCAAATACATAAGTGAATAAATATAAATATAAATATAAATATGGAGGAGGTTAAAAGGATTAAAAGAACTGTACAGTGAGAATATAAATATGGCAGTAAAACCCCTAAAATCAATTAAATTTAAAACAATACCCTTAAAAACCAGTTAAAGTATATTTCCAGGAGGTAACAGTTATAACAATTATAATTATGCCAGGCCAGCTAATCGGAACAGGTGAGTCTTCAATTTTTGTCGGAAGGAGCGGAGGTCCGTGGTGGTTCTGATATCGTCGGGGAGGTCATTCCAGAGGGTTGGGCCCATCACAGAGAAGGCCCTGCTCCTTGGCGCCGCCCGCTGGCATTGCCTAGTGGACGGCACCTGGAGAAGCCCCTCCCTGTGAGAGCGAATTGGCCGCAGGGATGTATGTGGGAGGAAGGGGCAGGGGAAGAGAGGAGTAGGGGAGAGGGAAGAAGGAAGAGGAAGGAGAGGAGGAAGGAAGACAGTAGAGAAGGGAGGGAGGACAAAAGAAAGGGAAAAGAAGGTGGTGTCAAAACAAGTGAGGGATGATAAACAAAATAACCCAAACGGTGTGTTATAACCCTGTAAATAGAATTACAAATGTATAAGAATGACGAATGTAAAAAGAATAATAGCTACCTGAATGCATACCTATAATTGTATATAGAGAACAAAAAATAAAAAACTTCTCCCCCCTCCCCCAAAAAAGAACAAACTCTCATCCTGAGAGAAGCATTTTGTGAGAATGTCTTACTGATCTGGATTTCCTATACTGCACGTCTTGGAAATAAGGCTTGGGGTCAGAGGTGCGTTACCTGCTGTTCAGCCCGGATCGGGCGAACCGGTAGTAGCGGTGGCGGGAAGCTCCATCTACCCACTCGGACGCTTCTGCGCGTACGAACAAACTGGTAGTAAAGAAATTGGAAAGCCACCACTGGTCAGGATGTCGGTTTTCAAAGCAAGAGACACAAAGCTTTCTGCGGTCTCATTTTGCGTCACGCTGCAGGTTGAAGAGATATAATTTTCTGTATAATTTTTTTCTCCCCAGTGTGCCTTGGGCGGAACACAGCTGAGTTTTTAAGAATGATGAGAATATAATTCAGGCAGTCGAGGAAGAAAAGGCAGGAGCGGCTTTTAAAACGGCCTGAAATGCAATAATAATCGTTTAAAAATCCAGCCGATGCTTATACTTATTAAAGACCTGGGGAAATCACCATCCTCATCAATCAGCGTGAACAAAAGTTGACCCCTTTCAAACCTGACCTCAGCTTGGCTAGCACCCTGGGGGGCTTCCTTGTCTCTTTATTGTGATCTAACTGCCTGCTTGTTAATAAAATAAAACAGAACAGAACAGAATAGAATAATACAATATGCAATAGAATAATAGAATAGAATAGAATAATACAATATGCAATAGAGCATAACAGAATAGAATAATACAATGTGCAATAGAATAGAATAGAACAGAATAATACAATATGCAATAGAATAGAAGAATAGAATAGAACAGAACAGAATATAATACAATATGCAATAGAATAGAATAGAATAGAATAGAACAGAACAGAATAATACAATATGCAATAGAATAAAAGAATAGAATAGAACAGAACAGAATAGAATAATACAATATGCAAGAGAATATAATAGAATAGAATAGAATAGAATAGAACAGAACAGAACAGAATAATACAATATTCAATAGAATAGAATAGAATAGAATAGAACAGAATAGAATAATACAATATGCAATAGAATAGAACAGAACAGAATAATACAATATTCAATAGAATAGAAGAATAGAATGGAATGGAACAGAACAGAATAATACAATATGCAATAGAATAAAAGAATAGAATAGAACAGAACAGAATAGAATAATACAATATGCAAGAGAATAGAATAGAGTAGAACAGAACAGAACAGAACAGAATAATACAATATTCAATAGAATAGAATAGAATAGAATAGAACAGAATAGAATAATACAATATGCAATAGAATAGAACAGAACAGAATAATACAATATTCAATAGAATAGAAGAATAGAATGGAATGGAACAGAACAGAATAATACAATATGCAATGGAATAGAATAGAACAGAACAGAATAGAATAGAATAATATATTATGCAATAGAATAGAATAGAATGGAATGGAATGGAATGGAATGGAATAGAATTCTTTATTGGCCAAGTATGATTGGAGACACAAGGAATTTGTCTTCGGTGCCTATGTTTTCAGGAGGAATTTTTCAGGATTAGCCAGGATTGGGTATTGTGATGTCCAATTGTCCTTGAGACAGAGTTAATTTGAAGCCTCTGTGCTCCTTGCTTCTGGTTCCCAGTTTCAATTCTGTCTGGCTGAAGAAAGACGAGTTGCTTTTGGTTCCTGATTCTTCCAAAAACAATCCAGTGCCATCCTGCAAATTCCTTCTCCCTGCCTTCTTCCCCTTGCCTCCATCTGATACCCAGAAGCCTCCCCTTGGTGTGGCTCACTCCCGGCCGCCAGTAAGGGCTTTAAAAATTGCTTCTTGGGGCTTTAGAGGCAGTACGCCATTATGGCGGCCATTTGGGGGCCTCAATTTCCTGCGGGCCACATGGGCTGGGGCAGAGGCTACTACGAAGCCTCGTTTTCATCCTTGCCTTCCTGGGTGGCCATCCTTTCTGCAGCGGCGGCAAGGCCCTGCTGGCCCAGATCGACACCAAGAGGCCCGGAGCAGCGCAGGACAGCCAGGACCGCGTGGCGCACTGCATGGCGCTGCCGGCAGCCACGCGGCTTGCAAAAGGGGCCGGAAAGGTCTACCAGAGGCTGATTTCGATGCGTGGAGACCGTGAATGATTGGGGAGCTGTTTTGGTCACTGCTGTTTCTGGTGGGCTGAGCCTGGTGGAGCCCTGATCTGGTGCCAAAGGAGATGCAGAGGAGAGGCCGGATTTCCCCCCTATTGTCCCCTGGGGAGGGGACCTCCAGCGGGGCCCGAGTGAGGCCCACAGCCTCTGTGAGACTGCGAGAAACTGCAGCAGCTGGAAAACCCTCCAAGGCCTTGCAGAAGGATGAGGAAAGGAGGCCCAGGGCCCTGGGAAAGCAAGTATCCAGGGCTGAACAGAGACGGAGGCCTAGTTCTCCCTTGAGGTCTAGATCGCCCATTAGATCCAGGTCTAGGTCCCCTCACAGGGGGCATTCCCCAGTGTATCTCAGGGACATTTCACCTTCTCCCCCACTCTCCATGGTGGAACAGGGCCCCTATCTAAGGGATCCTTTTCAGTGCAGGGAGGCCAGGGGGGATAGTCCCATCAGGCCATCATTGGCTCCACAGTTTGAAGGCTGTGCACAAGAGGAGGATTCCTTCGTTAGAAACATGGAGCAGCTTCCAGCAAGCATTCAGATGTTTATCTCCTCTGCAATTTCACATGGAATTTCTGATGGGTTACAGAAGGGGTCTGTGTGACCCGCAATGGTGACAAAGGTCCCTGGGGGGGGGATGCCATTGCTTAGGCCAGGCCGAGGCCTTCCCCCTTGGAGATGCACCGGCCTGTTTCTCCTTCTCTGGCTAGCGAAGGTTCCATGGCGGGGGATCCGGTTCAGAGAGAAGTAAACATGTCTGATGACGGGGATCCCTCAAATCCTTAGGCACCAGCTTTCTCTGGTTTGTTTCCTCCGGATTTGTTCAAGTCACTGTTGCGCAAGGCCAGGGCCACAGCGCAACTGGGTGAGACGGAGGGCACCAAGTCGGGCGCCAAGGAGGGTGGTCCGGAGAAAAAGCCCGAGGATCGAGTTTACTCAGAGCCTCCTCCAGCGAAGGAAGACATCCCTGCCCCTAAGTTGTTCCTAGAGGTCGTTAAAAAGCAGTGGGAAAAGCCAGGAACATTTCCCAACCCTAGCAGCAGTGATAGGAGGTTCTTTAACATGGAACCTAGTTTCTCTGAGGCGTTGCAGGTGCCCACAGTGGACACTCCAGTGGTGGCATTGGCTTCCACGTCAACGATGGTGTCCGGCAATGTGGCTGATTACTTGAAGGCCGAGGACAAGAAGGTGGAACTGACCCTTTGTAAAATATTCCAGTCTTCCGCATGGGCCATCAAGGCAGCTGCCTCTGTGTCGTTCTTCAGCCGCACAGCTATCCTTTGGCTACAGCAGATGCAGGAAAGGATTCCACCTGAGGAGGTGCGTACTCATCAAGATCTCAACAAGCTGGTTACTGTTGTACAATTCTCTGCGGATGCCACACTACATGCCATGAAGTATGCCTCATGGGCAATGGCGGCCTCAGTGACCGCACGACGTCTCCTGTGGCTGAGGGGGTGGCAAGCGGAGAACAAGGCGAAGTGGCACCTGGCATCATCGCCTTATTCCGGGGGATCCCTTTTCGGTACCCCGTTGGACCCAATCCTCGTTGAGGACAAGAACAAAAGGAAGGTCATGCCCATGCCTGCTTAAGAAGTCGGAGCAAAAGTCTGCACCTTACTTTCGGAAGCAGTCCTATGGTCAGTCAGATCAGGAAGCTCAACAAAGCAGCAGGTATTTTCCAAGATCAGATAGGCAGTCAGATAGGCACTATACCAGGGATAGGCCTAGGTTCCAACCCCAGGGGAAGAGGCCCTTTCGGGGGAGTAGTGGCCGTCCCTACTGCTGGGGCAGATGGGTCATTAGCGACCCCACCCATAGGCCACAGACTGCTTCTGTTTGCCAACGCCTGGGCTGAGCTTACCTCTGATGCCTGGGTTCTAAACATCATCAGATTTCGTCTGCGCCTAGAGTTCCTCTCCATTCCCCCGAACCATTTTTGGACGTTTTCGGTTGCCATGAGTAAAGATAAAAGCTCTCTCATGAGGCAGGCGATCCGACACCTCCTAGAGATTAGGGCGGTGGAACTGGTTCCACTGGACCAAGTGGGGTCAGGTTTCTATTCCAACCTCTTTGTCATTCTGAAGAGTTCGGGGGGATGGAGGGCGATACTGAATCTTAAACTGCTAAATTTTCACTTAGTCTATAAAAGATTCAAGATGGCAGCCCTTAAATCCATCTTGGTGGGGGTCAGGCGCAATAACTTCATGGCCTCTGCTGGAAGACTCTGTCCGGAAGACTCTCTGTCCGGAAGACTCTCTGTCCGGCAGCCAGCCCACCATAGAGAGCACTCCTAGAGCGGCCGATGCTGGAAGACTCTTCCCCGAGTTTTGGAGTTTGGAAGTTATGCTCGGAGCGGGGCGGCGGCGGCAGGCAGCAATGGCCAGTGGTGGTGGCCTGGGAGAGCTGCGCGAGGGCTTGGTGAGGTTGTGGGCGGAACAGGCGCTCACGCAACCCCCTTCTCCAGCCGGACAGAGCTCCATGCACTGACCTAGGGGTATCCCGAATGTGCCAAGCCGCGGGAGCTGGGGGGGCGGGCAGAGCGCCACATGGCTTGGCACCTTAGTGATATCCCCTAGGTCAGTGAATGGCGCTCTGCCCGGCTGGAGAGGGGATTTGCCGGGCGGCTGCTCGGGAGCATGGTTACCTCATGGCTGCTTCTCCCCTGAGGCTGTGCCCGGCTCTTCGGGAGCCAGTTCACAAGGGAGCAGCCACCCAGCAACTCTCCCCTCTGGCCAGACAGAACGCCACTCCCCAACCTAGTGGTATCCCAAAGGCGGCAAGCAACGTGAGCGCTCCCCCCCCAGCTCCTGCGACTTGGTGCTTTCGGGATAACGCTAGGTCAGTGAGCGGTGCTCTGCCTGGCCGGGGGGTGGGGGTTGTCCAGGGGGTTTATTTTCAGGGCTGGGCTAATATTTTTGCCGATGCGAAAAATGTGGCAAGGCTTTAGTTTCGGGACAGGTTGTATTTTCGGGGAAACATGGTAGTTGTCTTGGTGTGCAGTGCTCTATAGTGTCGCTTTGAGGGCAGGAGTTGAAACAATTTATGTCCAGGATGTGTAGATATTTTCAGGGCCCTCTCTTTGACTCTTGCAGCGTACAGGTCCTCCATGGAAGGCAGGTTGGCGGTAATGGTTTTTTCTGCAGTTCAAATTATTCTCTGACGTCTTAATACAATACAATAATACAATGCAATACAATAATAATACAATACAATAGTAGAGTTGGAAGGGACCTTGGAGGTCTTCTAGTCCAACCCCCTGCCTAGGCAGGAAACCCTACACCATTTCAGAGAGATGGCTATCCAACATCTTCTTAAAGACTTCCAGTGTTGGGGCATTCACAACTTCTGGAGGCAACTTCTGTTCCACTGGTTAATTGTCCTAACTATCAGGAAGTTTCTCCTCAGTTCTAAATTGCTTCTCTCCTTGATCTTTATTTGGTCTTAAATAAAAGGCAGTCCAGAAAAACAGAAAAACGAAAAATAAGTGGCCATGCCAGGCAAGAAGGGGGAAAGGGAGCATTTACAGTTTTGCTCCAGATATTGTATTTCACTCATGTTGCTACCTGAGCATCTGTTGGCCCAGCAGGTCAAGCCAAGAAATGAACAGGAAGGAGAGAGAGACTGCCAAATAGAAAGACAGAACTGCAGTTTTTAAAGGACTTGCTGGAGGGGTCAACCCTGAAGTGAGCCTGGCTGAGACCCTCTTGGAGACTTGCCACCCAGTGGTGGGAGGGTGGGGAGATAGTTAGATGGGGTTTTGTAGCTAAAACAATCAGGTTTTCCTGTGGGAACCAAGGTCATCCTTACAGGTGGCTGGCCAGAAGAGGAGCAAAGTAACCAAGCAACCAGCCAGCGCCTGGATTGGACAGTGTGACCATGTTAACTTTTAATTAGGTGAAAGCTGCGGGAACTTTCAGAGTTGGCTTTCACCAGTTGTGCCAATATGATGTATCCAATAAACTGCTCTTTGAGGAATTTGCCTGCCTCGGAGTTCTACTTTCTATGGGTGCATTACTTGGAACGCTGACAGGAGAATTTGCTGGAGGCATCACTGTAGCAATACAATACAATACAATAGGGGCCTTGGAGGTCTTCTAGTCCAACCCCTGTCTAGGCAGGAAACTCTACACTACTTCAGACAAATGGCTATCCAACATCTTCTTAAAGACTTCCAGTGTTGGGGCATTCACAACTTCTGGAGGCAGGTAGTTCCACTGATTAATTGTTCTCACTGTCAGGAAATTTCTCCTCAGTTTTAAGTTGCTTCTCTCCTTGATTAATTTCCACCCATTGCTTCTTGTTCTACCCTCAGGTGCCTTGGAGAATAGTTTGACTCCCTCTTCTTTGTGGCAACCCCTGAGATATTGGAAGACTGCTATCATGTCTCCCCTAGTCCTTCTTTTCATTAAACTAGACATACCCAGTTCCTACAACCGTTCTTCCTATGTTTTAGTCTCCAGTCCCCTAATCATATTTGTTGCTCTTATCTGCACTCTTTCTAGAGTCTCCACATCTTTTTTACTTTGTGGCGACCAGAACTGGATGCCATATTCCAAGTGTGGCCTTACCAAAGCCTTATAAAGTGGTATTAACACTTCACGTGATCTTAATTCTATCCCTCTGTTTATGTAGCCTAAAACTGTGTTGGCTTTTTTGGCAGCTGCTGCACACGGCTGGCTCATATTTAAATGGTTGTCCACTAGGACTCCCAAGATCCCTCTCACAGTTACTACTACTGAGCAAGGTACCACCTATACTGTATTAGCATGGATGGCCATAAGTAGGTGAGACCATTATCAGATGATTGGCCATGGGCAGGATTTTCATCTGAAGGCCACTAAAAAAAAAAAAAAAGGAAAAACAGAGCAGGACAGAAGCGTTTTTCCAATGACAACCACTGCAAGCTGCGGATAGGAGGAAAAAGAAAGATTCTTGGACAAATCACCCATCAACAGGCACATAGAGGTAAACAACAACTACATGCCATTTTAAAGGGATGATCAAAAAGCTAAAATGTAGAGCCAAATGCCTGTTCACCAGCAAGCAACACCCAGAGAAGCAGAGATTGACACCAAAAGTACTACAAGAGCAACAGTCACACACTAAATAATGTCCCAATCCAAGACCCTAATGAAAGAACAATCAAGTTCACCCCCACCAGCACTGACAGGGCAAACCGCTTGTATATAAACAGAGAAGAAAGCCCTTCTCTTCTAGCACCGATGATATTTCCTAGTTGGGTAATAAAACATATGCAAGGAAACAACTAAGCTCAGAGAGCACCAAGGACTCTACAGTCGTTGTCGTTGTTCTCCTCCTCCTCCTCCTCCTCCTCCTCCTCCTCCTCCTCCTCCTCCTCCTCCTCCTCCTCTTTCTGCTCCCTGCAACTTTCCTCCCTTTTAGCATTAATGAAGTTACCTAATTAGATAACAAAATGTCTGCAAGAAAACGACCAAGCTAAGAAGGCACCAAGGACTCTACACTTTCTCCTCCTCCTCCTCCTCCTCCTCCTCCTCCTCCTCCTCCTCCTCCTCCTCCTCCTCCTCCTCCTCCTCCTCCTCCTCCTTCTCCTCCTCTCTGCACCTTCCCCTCCCTTCTAGGCCTGATGTTGTTACCTAGTTGGGTAATAAAATATCTGAAAGGAAGCTATTAAGCTAAGAGGGCACTAAGGATCCCACAGTTTCCTCCTCCTCCTCTTCTTCGTCCTCCTCCCCTCTACAGCTTCCCCTCCCTTCTAGCACTGATAATGTTACCTAGTTGGGTAATGGAATGTCTGCAAGGAAACCACCAAGGTCAGAGAGCACCAAGGACCCCACAGTCCCTCCCCTCCTCTACCCCATCACCTCTACAGCTTCCCCTCCCTTCTAGCACTGATAATGTTACCGAGATGGGTAATGAAAGGTCTGCAAGGAAACAAGAGAGCATCAGGGACTCCACAGGAAAATAGTACATTTGCAAATAGACTAAAACAGCTTCCCCTACAGCACAGCCTTGAGGAAAATGTTCCAGCATTTATTAGAAAATAATGAATAAAATGCTTGTGCAAAATGCTTCTGTGAAACGGTAACATGTGTCTGCCAGTAATTAGTTAAAATGGGGGGGGGGATTGTCTAATTACCAAATAATTAGAGGAAATGCTTTGAAAAGCTTGCATCAGGAAAATGCACTTAAGAGAGAATGACTTCCTTGCAGAGCAATTTCAGGAAATCCATCTTAAAAACTTTGGGTGTTGGTTAGCGCAGTGTCAAAAAGTTCCTAACAGAACAGTTGCAGAATTGCCTCCTCTGCAACTGATAGGCAAGAAAAACGAAATGCACAGGTACAGTATAGGTGATACCTTACTCAGTAGTAGTAACTGTGAAAGGGATCTTGGAGTCCTAGTGGACAACCATTTAAATAGGAGCCAGCTGTGGGCAGCAGCTGCCAAAAAAGCCAACACAGTTCTAGGCTGCATCAACAGAGGGATAGAATCAAGATCACGTGAAGCAGTGGTGGGTTTCAATTTTTTTTAGAACCTCTTCTGTAGGTGTGGCCTGCTTTATGGGAGTGGCTTGCCGGCCATGTGACTGAGTGGGCGTGGCCAACTTGTAAAATGTGGTTAAACTCAGTTAAAAACGCTCTTGCTTAGCAACCAAAATGTTGGCTCAGAAACTCTGGCATTTGAAGCACGCAAGTCTTAAAGCTGTTACAAGATCCTTGCACCCCTAACCCTTTAGAAAAAAAAAACCGAGGGGTGTTCAAACGTGACAGCTTTAAGACTTGTGGACTTCAACTCCCAGAATTCCTCCTCTCGCTCGTCATCTTGGTGATGTGTGGACGGGCAGGGGAGGGAGCTGGAACCGGATCTAAATGGCACGGTAGATTTGTGGAACCTCTTCTATAGAAGAGGTTAGAACTGGCAGGAATCCACCCCTTACGTGAAGTGTTAATACCACTTTATAAGGTCTTGGTTAGGCCACACTTGGAATCCTGCATTCAGTTTTGATCGCCACGATGTAGAAAAGATGTGGAGACTCTAGAAAGAGTGCAGAGAAGAGCAGCAAAGAGGATTAGGGGACTGGAGACTAAAACATATGAAGAACGGTTGCAGGAACTGGGTATGTCTAGTTTAATAGAAAGAAGGACTAGGGGAGACATGATAGCAGTGTTCCAATATCTCAGGGGTTGCCACAAAGAAGAGGGAGTCAAACTATTCTCCAAAGCACCTGAGGGTAGAACAAGAAGCAATGGGTGGAAACTAATCAAGTAGAGAAGCAACTTAGAACTGAGGAGAAATTTCCTGACAGTGAGAACAATTAATCAGTGGAACAGCTTGCCTCCACAAGTTGTGAATGCCCCAACACTGGAAGTCTTTAAGAAGATGTTGGATAGCCATTTGTCTGAAACGGTATAGGGTTTCCTGCCTAGGTAGGGGGTTGGACTAGAAGACCTCCAAGGTCCCTTCCAACTCTACTATTGTATTGTATTGTACTATTATTGTATCTGTCTGTCTGTCTGTCTGTCTGTCTCTCCATTAGTCTATCGTATCTATATCATATTCTCTCTCTCTCTCTCTCTCTCTCTCTCTCTCTCTCTCTCTCTCTCTCTCTCTCTCTCTCTCTCTCACTCCCTCTCTCTCCATTCATCCATCCATTCACCCATCCATGCACCTGTCTATATCTAATCTACCTATCTTTCACCATCATGCATCTATCTATCTAGAGCCACTCAGTTGTTTTAAATTTGACAAGCAGAGCAAACAAATTTGACCGTTACCATCATCACCCTGTGATAATATCTTTAACAGCATCAAATATCCACATCCCAAGTTCTTGGGAAAGTCTCGATAGGTGGATTAAAATGCCAGATCCAGTCTAAACATCTGGATGACTGTGTGACCAAGCATAATAATATTTATCTATCATCTGTCTGTCATCTGTCAATCATATATCATTTATCTTAGATACATATTATCTATTTAATCTATCATCTGCCTCTTTACTCAGAATTTTAAATTCTTGGTGAAGAAAGCTGCTAGTGCAATTACTAATATTTAATTATTATGGTAATAGAGAATTTGGAGCCTTGTACTACCCTACGCAGTGGCTCAGTAGCTAAGACGCTGAGCTTGTCAATCAGAAAGGTCGGCAGTTTGGCAGTTTGAATCCCTAGCGCTGCATAACGGAGTGAGCTCCCGTGACTTGTCCCGGCAACCCCTGGTATGCCTAAATATTATTTATCAGTACAAATACAACACACACACACACACACACACACACACACACACACACACATATATATATATATATAACTTTTTATTTAATTTTAGTATATACCATCCATCTTCCATTAAACAGTTTGTCCTCTGGGCACAAATATTTTGTGCCATCATGTTCATTATTTGATCTACTCCTAGCTTAACACCTATACCTTAAATGTCTAATATTGTAACAATCCTCTTCTTGATTTATTTAACTATTAATTACATTAACTCTATTGATACATTTTCTATTTTTTTACACCACCACTTTTTACTTCCAATTCTTATATTTATTCTCTAACCGTCGATAAAATGATTCTCATATAATATAATACTTTCTCTTTAATTGCCAGTGTTAATCTGTTCATTTCTAGCACATTCCAATATTTTCCTAATCACATTCTCTCCTCTGTAGGAATCTATTTGCGTTTCCAATTTTGTGCAAATGCAATCCTAGCTGCTGTTATAACATGAATAATCAAATATAAATTTTCTGGTAACATCCCCAAAAGGAATATTTCAGGTTTTAAGTCAATATGCTGTTGTATCATCTTTTCCAACCACGTATGGTCATCTTTGTTAATCTTTCATTGTTGATTTTCTAACCTCTGCATCTATTATCTAGCCAAATATAAGTTCCACATTGAGTGATATTCTGTTTCTTCTTTATCTTTAAGTTCCATCATTAACCTGTCCATTTCGGCACCCTCTAATATTTTCTTTATTTCCATTTTGTTTGTAGATGTACTCCCGTTTTTCCACTTTTGTGCCTATGTAATTCTAGCTGCTGTTATTACGTATAACGTTAAATATATAATTCCTTTATTGTATTTCCCTGGTGGTATACCTAATAAGACGCTGAGCTTGTCGATCGGAAAGGTCGGCAGTTTGGCGGTTCGAATCCCTTGCGCCACATAATGGAGTGAGCTCCCGTTACTTGTCCCAGCTTCTGCCAACCTAACAGTTCGAAAGCATGCAAAAATGCAAGTAGAAAAATAGGAACCACCTTTGGTGGGAAGGGAACAGCATTCTGTGCGCCTTCGGCATTGAGTCATGCCGGCCACATGACCACGGAGACATCTTCGGACAGTGCTGGCTCTTCAGCTTTGAAATGGAGATGAGCACTGCCCCCTAGAGTCAGGAACGACTAGCACATATATGCGAGGGCAACCTTTACCTTTATATTTATACCTAATAAGAATAATTCTGGGTTTAGGTCTATTTGTTGTGCTATCATCTCTTCTGACCACCCTTTTATCTTTGACCAGTATTTTTTCGCCAATGGGCAGTTCCACCACATATGGTAATAAGATCTCTGTGCCTGTTTGCATTTCCAACACTCTGGTGACTACACATCTCTTCTTGAAGACTCTGTCTTAGCTTTTGAATCCTACAGTTCTAATCCTACACTTTTGGTTCTTCTCTTCAGCAAAGCCCCAAGGCACCTTTTTCTGACTTGGCAGATGATGAGAAGATCTTTGGCGATGGAGACATCTCACAGCTGGAGCAGAGCCAGGAAAATGCCCTGCTCTCCGAGATCACGGAGGAGGACTTAGAAGTCATCCGTCAACGGGAAGAAGCTCTTCAGCAGATTGAGGTCAGTAACAATTGTAGGAAAGCTGGAAGGCTCCAAGCATATTCTGTGGGGGCGCAGTGGTTAGAGTGCAGTACTGCAGGCTACTTCTGCTGACTGCCGGGTGCCTGCAATTTGGCAGCTCGAATCTCACCAGGCTGAAGGTTGACTCAGCCTGCCATCCTTCCGAGGTGGGTCAAATGAGGACCCGTATATAAGTCTAAGGGCTATTGCTAAATTCAAATTCAAATTCAGAATAGAGCCAGAAGAGACGTTGGAGGTCTTCTAGTCCAATCCCCTGCTGAAACAGGAGACCCTCTACCATTTCAGACAGATGGCTGTCCAGTCTCTTCTTAAAAACCTCCAGTGCACCCACAACTTCTTTTTTCCTTTTTTTTTTTGAAAAAAAAGTTATTTATTTTTATTTCCCATGTATACATTCACAAATATACGATCTCTCTTTCTACAATCCCATACGCCCATCTTATTTTACAACCATCCTACTTCTTCTTACTTCATTCCCTCCCTTCTTATCTCATTCTATACTTTCTCCTTTCCTCCTCTCCTTTCCCTCCTCTACTTCCCCTTCCTCTCCCCCTCCTCCCCTCTTTTCCCCTTTCCTACCCTCTCTCCTACTCTTACTTCCCTTCCATTTCTTCCTCTCCTTTTCCCTTTCTTCTTTCCCTCTCCTTTCTCCTCTCCTTCCTATCTTTCCCTCTACTCCTCTCTCCATTCCCTCTTTCTGTTGTTGTAGTACCCACAACTTCTAAAGGCAAACCGTTCCACTGATTCTGTCAAGAAATTTATCTTTAACTCTAGGTTAAATATCTCCTTGATCAGTTTCCATCCATTGCTTCTTATCCTGCCTTCTGGTCCTTTGGAGAATAATTTGACACCCCCCCCTCTTCTTTGTGGCAGCCCTTCAAATACTAGAATACTGCTATGATGTCCCCCCTAGTCCTTCTTTTCTGTGGACCAGCCACCCCCAAATCCTGCAACCGTTCTTCATATGTTTTAATCATTCAACCATCCATCCATCCATCGATCCATCCATTCATTTCTCCCAAGTCTTTATGCCTGGGTCATCAGAACCAACATTCCTCTAAAGCTAATCCGGAGCTTCCAATGTACTGACTCCAATTTTCCAATCCAGGATTTGGAGTTCCATCCAATCCTAATTCTCCATGACCCCATGACTTCCGGGACATAAATTATAATAGCAAACTACCAGCTTCACCTTTGTTGCAGGAAGTGCAGACAAGGAGAACAAGGATGCTTAACACAGGATTAGAACTCACCGTCTCCCGATGATTGGCCCGAAGTCACTTAGTCCTTTTTCATGCATAAAAGAGGACTCACCGTCTCATAGTTGCCTCGATGTTGTGTCCTCTTGGCCACCGGCCCCTCCACCAGTCAAATCAGAGGAGGAGGAGGCATAGGAGTCAAGGCAAGCCGAGAGCTCCGAGGGGGAAGAGGGAATTGTGCTGTGTGAGAGAGAGAGAGAGAGAGAGAGAGAGAGAGAGAGAGAGAGAGAGAGGGAGGGAGGGAGGGAGGGAGAGGGAGAGAGAGAGAGGCGGAGCCTGGGCCGTCCATTATCCCTCAGATGGAGAATCTATCAGGGTTCCAAATAGCATCCAAAAATCAGAGTCCGAGGCAAAGGATTCCTCAATGTTCCAATTTATGAAGAGAGCCATGTTTGCACATCTGGGAAAACCCAAATCTGAAAGCTTCCCTGTTTTCCCCACCCAGTTGAAAGTTCAAGATCTTGCCCCCACACTCACAAGTCCATCCCATGGTCCAATTTCCCACTGCCATGCTGGCAGTTCCACCCATCCAGTTCCGGTCAGGTGCAAAGACAAAGGATGACCTTGGCTTTCTAGAAAGAATTTTGTTATGGCTACATATCATCTAACTCCGTACAATCCCCCCTCCCATTTTCCCACCATAGAAAACGAATAGGGTGAAAAGATAGCTACAGGCCTGACAGAGTCAACAGCCCCCAGGTCTGGAGGTGGCTGATGCGGAAGAGGGGAAACAACTGGGTCCAGTGCCTGACTTGCCGATGTGCAGAAGGCAGAGGAGAGGAGAGCAGTGGAAATCTATGGGCTGGTCCTGGGGAAGGAAGAGCCACCACTGCTAGAGAAGCTCAACCCTAGCTCTGGAGATAAAAGGCAGGAGGCAGAGATGAATAGGTGTGGCAGACAACTATTCATCTCCCCTGCCAGTTAGACTTGTTAGCTTAGCCTGCCGAGAGAGAGAATCTTTTTGCCGGGGCTGTTGGCACCGCTAATTAAAGGAACCTTGTTTGGTTGTGTTTGGAGATCTGGGTCAGAAAACTCAAAAGTCAGTCAGCCAGCTTTCATGCCTATGCCGTTTTATCATCATTAACCACCAACTCCTGCCAAGCTCACCTTTAAATAGCAAATTAGCTAGAAAATCCGTCTCGGTAGCCTCTGGATCTGGGCAGCTTCCCTTTCTTTGGAGCTCTTAATCTCTCCATCTTTTAAAAACCAGGCGCATCTGTTGCCCCGTTTCTCCCAACCCTGCAGACACGGGGAGAAAAACTCCCTTCCATGGCAGATGTTAAACGAAGAGCGAACTCAGCGATAAAAGAACTTGCAAACGGAACTGCCAGGCTTGGATTAGGAAATGCAGCCCAGGGTCTCCCTAATTGGATTAAGCTAATTGCTTCGAGGTGGATCTGGGAATATTCCTAACGCAGCAGGGATTGTGATGTTATCTACCCTAGTAGAGGAAGAACATAAGATGTTCGAACGGCTGTCTGTGACTGTTGGGTTTTCAAGCTGTGGGAGGGGAGAGAGAGGGGGGGAGGGAGGGACAGAGGGAGGGAGGGAGGGAGGGACGGATCCAGAAGCTGAGGTGAGAATGAGGCATGATTTAATGTAAACTGCAGCCTTAATTCAGCTGATGGGGATTAGATGGGCCTATAGGTCTCTAATGAAGCTCATTTTATGGTGATGCTTATCTTCCATGCTTAGATGTTCACGGAGGGTGTAGAAATAGGACTGAGAGGTTACAAGAGATTGCCTGGTCTCCAGGTGGGCAGGTGTCGTTTTTAGATCACCACCGAAAGTGCTGGGGAAAACTCACCACCCTACAAGAAGCCATTTCAATCAAGGGGGTCTTTTCCTAAGGGCCCCCAAGTTACCAAAATAAGGTACTGGTGGTGCCTGAAGTCTTTTTCTCCTTTCATCCAGGGAGGGAGGGAGGGAGGGAGGGAGGGAGGGAAGGAAGGAAGGATGGAAGGAAGGAAGGAAGGAAGGAAGGAAGGAAGGAAGGAAGGAAGGAAGGGTCAAGACAAAAACGGAAGAGTGTTTTGGGGCACTACCAAGGATGGAGTCAGGGAGCCTTCCTTCCTCCCTCCTTTCCTCCCTCCCTCCCCCCTCTCTTTCTCTCCCTGTGCACGTGTGTCTCTATCTCTTTCTTTCTCCTTTAGATTAGATAGATAGATAGATGATAGATGATAGATGATAGATGATCGATAGATAGATAGACAGACAGACAGACAGACAGACTCCTGTTGATAAAACATGATGTCTGTCTGTCTATATCTATCTATCATCTATCTATCTAGATTCTATGTTTTATCAACGGGAATCTATCTATCGGGTCAATCAATAAATTGATAGATTGGTTTTATGTTTTATCAACAAGAATACAATGCAAAACAAAGAAAACAGAAAAAAAAAATCCAACAATAACAACAAAAAATGGGTTAAAAAAAAACAAAAAAAATGAACCAAACATCAAATAACTCCATCACTCCACAGAGAAAAATAAAATAAAAATAAAATTCCACCCTTGCTGGATGCTGGAAAGATAATCTAATAAAGCTGATAAATTCTCCTCCCCTTACATAGCAGGTCTAAAGATAATTATAAGCTTCCTTATCCTTACTTAACGTGAAAAAGGTATAAACAAATATTTCTTGTCTTGTTCAGGAACACACATTTGTAATGATCAAATCGGCCCAGCACCTAATCATAATCTAAACTGTCATCTTGCAAACAGCCACGTTAACACTCTGCCATCCAAATATTTATCTCTTGAATTCCAAACCTTGAAAAACATTGAATCATATTTGTAATCTAGGTATGAGCCGTGGTGGCGCAGTGGTTAGAGTGCAGTACTGCAGGCTACTTCAGCTGACTGCCGACTGCCTGAAATTTGGCAGTTCGAATCTCACCAGGCTGAAAGTTGGCTCAGCCTTCCTTCCTTCCGAGGTGGGTAAAATGTGGAGCCAGATTGTTGGGGTCAAGAGGCTGACTCTGTAAGCCGCTTAGAGAGGGATATAAAAGCACTGTGGAGCGGTACATATGTCTAAGTGCTATTGCTGGTCCTTCCTTCCTTCCTTCCTTCCTTTCCAGTGGTTAGAGTGCAGTACTGCAGGCTCCTTCTGCTGACTGCCGACTGCCTGCAATTTGCCGGTTCGAATCTCACCAGGCTGGTTGACTCAGCCTTCCATCCTTCCAAAGTGGGTCAAATGAGGAGCCAGATTGTTGGGGGCAAGAGGCTGACTCTGTAAACCGCTTAGAGAAGGCTGTAAAAAGCCCTGTGAAGCAGTATATATGCTATTGGGAAGGAAGGAAGGAAGGAAGGAAGGAAGGAAGGAAGGAAGGAAGGAAGGAAGGAAGGAAGGAAGAAGGAAGGAAGATAAACAAGAAGAAGGAAGCTGTAGTGGTGGTGTGGTTAGAATGCAGTATTCCAGGCTAATTCTGCCAACTGCCAGGAGTTCAATCCTGACCAGGAGTTTGATCTTGACCAGCTCAAGGTTGAGTCAGCCTTCCCTCCTTCTGAGGTGAGTAAAATGAGGACCCAGATTGTTGGGGGCAATATGTCTACTTTGTAAACTGCTTAGAGAGAGCTGTAAAGCACTGTGAAGCGGTATGTAAGTCTAAGGGCTAGTAGATGCCTTCTGAAGGCCATTACATCAACCCCTTCCGACTTGATCCCACATTATATGAACTAATTAAGATTCAAATGTTTCATAAGTTGTGGCTGTAGGGTTTAACAATTAGAAAGGAAGGACTAATTCATACTTCCATATTCATTCGTATTGTAGGGGGTGGCAACATGTATTTGAAGAGCCCATTGGATGTCAGGAATTCGGTAAAAAGGCCCATATAATGTCAATCCATTGTCTGTCCAGGTAGATCTGGTTCATGGTTATAAGAAACAGAATATTTTTGGTAATGATCTGCTTGATTTCTTCACCATACTGATAGAAGTGGATGTTTGTAGCTCGGGTTGAACTGTGGGGTCCTTGGTGCTCTCTGAGCGTGATGGTTTTCTTGCAGACGTTTCATGACCCAACTAGGGAACACCATCAGGGCTAGAAGGGAGTGGGGTTTGCAGGGAGGAGGTGGAGGAAGTATGTGGGGTCTCTGAGTTTGGTGGTTTTCTTATGGGCATTTCATGACCCAACTAAGTAACATTCAGTGCATACCCAAATCATTCTGTAATGAACCCGAGTGTCTCTCTCTGTCCTTTGTCCTCTGGCTATGCACTGAACCCATGTTGGCTAGGTAAATCATTTAATTGTGCAGGACAATTAAGCTATCAGGGATCCTTGATACTCTATGATTTGGTGGATTTGTTTAGAGATGTTTTATGACCCACTAGGTAGCATCATCAGTGCTGGAAAGGAATGGAGTTTGTGGAGAGGAAGAGGAGGAGGACTGCAGAGTCCTTGGTGCTCTCTGAGCTTGGTTGTTTTCTTGCAGACATTTCATTACCAAACTAGATAACATTATCAGTGCTAGAAGAGAGTGGGGTTTGCAGAATGGAGGAGAAGGAGGAGGACTGTGGGATCCGTGGTGCTCTCTGAGCTTGGTGGTTTTCTTGCAGACGTTTCAGGACCCAAGTAGGGAACATCATCAGTGCTAGAAGGATATAGGGTTTGCAGGGAGAAGGAGAAGGAGGAGGAGGCAGCCTGGAAAGTAACATATTGTTTCTTATATTGCATAATTTTAACTACTCAACCAGAATTTTAACTTCTGTCCTAGCCCTTGAGTAGTTTTGCTCCTGTAGCCATGAAGAACAGATGCTTAAATAAGTGGAGGTTGTCCTCTTGCAGGGCAGAATCAATGCCCGAACATCTAAAATAATGGGGAAAACCTGGGAGAAACAGCTTTTGGTAGTATGTGTGTGAGGCAATGGTGAGTTGCTCTTACCATCTCTACCAGTACTCATGGGGCCACGCATCTTGTTCAATCCACCGTCCCTGCGACACCCAGCTGCTTGTTGGGGTGAATGTGTGCACAATTGCCCAGTTGCTTTAAAAACAGATGTAGAACGCGGACAGGCGTGTGGGCCAAATGAGCCACCGTATTGGTACACTGTCAGCTGCTCCCGGCTCCTACTGCTACGGCCGTACCGTACCGTACCGGGAGGAACCCACCACTGGTGTGAGGTTAATATAACACCATAAAGTATAGCTCCCTGCTCCACGGGGTATCAGAAGCTCACAAGGGGCTTAATGCAACTTTGAAAAACAGAAGAGGGGACAAAAAGAGAATAGCATGATGTAGAGGAGGGCTATCAAATTCGAGGTCCACAGCTGGATCTGTCCCATGATGTGGTTGGATCCAGCCCCTGGGCCCATCCTGCTCTACCCAATGGGAAGAGGAAAGATCGGGCCAGCCTGGCTTCGACCGGCCTACCCAGTGCGAAAAGGAAAGATCGGGCCAGCGTGGCTTTGGCCCAGTCTACCCAATGCCAAGAGGAAACATGCCAGCTGTTTGGGGAGTGGTTTCAAGCTGGCCACGTCCATCCAGTTGGCCATGTCCACCCATTTGGCCACACCCACCCAGTCAGCCATGCCTCCCTGAGGTCAACCACATGATGCGGCCCTCAATGAAATTGAGTTTGACACCCCTGATGTAGAGGGACCCCCCCCCCAAAAAAAATCTGTTTCAATCTGTTCTTCACACTAAGAATTTTCTTGGAGCTGAGTTTAGAGAAAGAGAATAAATGGCGCCAGCAGAGAGCTTGCAAGCTACTGGTGGCACGATCGTGTCGGGAAATCTATGTGAGGTCATTTGGACGGCTTTCTAATAATCAACCGTATATAATAGCCTCCTTCCCTGGAGATCTTATAAAATTGGATTTGTGTACTCAAAGCTAAGTCCTCTTCGGGAGTCAAGGAGAAAGTTTGTCCTTCTCTCACACCTCATCGTCTCTTCAGCGTCGGTTGTCGCTCGGAGTTCAGTCTCCCTCCGGGTTCTGCAAGGTTCTTGAAAACTCACTCGATTGTTTCCCGCAGAGGTGGGTTCCTACCGGTTGGGACCAGTTCAGCCGAGTAGGTAATAACTTGGCTGGCCACGCCCCCGAACTGGTTCTATTGGCCGCCATCTTGGTTTTTTTTGTTTCTGCCGGCAGCCTGCGGAGCTGGCAGCAGAGTTGGACAGTGAGGAGGTTGGGGAGGAACATGGGCCAGTCCTGGAGTCTGGGAAAGGCTCTGATGAGGGCTCTGCGTCGAAGGCAGAGAGGGGCCCAAGGCCATCAGGTAGTGATGTGCTGCCTCCGGAGTCTGACGTCAGTGAGTCAGAAGAACATGCTCAGAGCTGTCAGAAGGCAAGAACAGTTAAGACAAAAGGGGCGACTCGGGAGTAAGGCTTGGACTTTATTGGCCCTTTCCATAAGACATAAAAGAGGAGCAAACAGACGTGAACCTTTGCAGGAAGCAATTACTTGCATTTTATTCTTTGTACTATTTATGTTGTTTGGATTTGTTGCCATGGATTGTACCAGTGGGCTAAAACCAATCCCATTGTATTTATTTTGTACAATGACAATAAAGGGTGTGTGTGTGTGTGTGTGTCTGTGTGTGTGTCTGTGTGTGTACCTATATCTATATCTACGTCTGTCTGTCTGTCTGTCTGTCTGTCTGTCTGTCTGTCTGTCTATCTATCTATCTATCTATCTATCTATCTATCTATCTATCTATCTATCTCATTCTGGTCGGTTCAAACTCTGAGAACTCCGTTTGACTCTGTGCTCCGTTAGGCCTTGCAAAACTAATTGGCGGTTAGGTCTACGGCAGCATTTCAAGGGAGACAAAGGTGGGCGCTTCTCAACATTACCCTGAAAGACTTTGGCAACTCGAGCAGACATCTGTCAGACTCTTCGCAGACTGTTTGTGAATCATTGTGGGCTGTGAACGACCATAATTCACAGCCGTTTAAATAAAAGAGAGAGTTTGGGGGACTAAGCGTGTGATTTATGCTTTCTCGGGAAGCCTAGATCAGAACAGTCCCATATTCCTTGAATGTGAGGAAGAGATTGCAATTGTTTCTGTTTGCCACCTTTCAAGACAAAATAAGTTTTCACAGCATAACATTCTAGACATAATTTTTTTACCCAAACCGTAACTAGTTCAATGAAGCAGAACTTGCTCTGGGCAGCCGCTTTTCACCCTGTTGCTTTCCTGCTTTCAAAGCCAACCCCTGGGGCAAAAAAGGGTAAAATGATCTAAGTGGCTTAACCTTCTGTTCAGTAATCCCTCTGTTTCCCCCACCCGCGCCCAACCTCTGGATTTTAGGCCATTTATGCAGACAGATTCCGCCAAGTTCTCAAGGAAAAATGGGAGAATATTCCAAGCACGTAAATTCTTTTATGGTATACCTGAGGTTAAGAAGATAACCAAGGGAGAAGCTACCCTTCCCTTCCAGGAAGAGAATTTTAGGAATTAGTGGGAACCTGCTGCTGGTTTCTGGTGAACCTGTCACTTCCTGTGAGTCTGCCACACTTGTGTTTACTATTATAAATAACTAGCCGAACACCCGGGGTTGCCCGACTATTTATTTATAAGGGGGAAATATCTAGACCGAATGTAGTTTCTAATGTTTGATTTTTCTCCCTTACCAGAGGGAGCCCCCTTGTGGACTACTGTGAAGCCGTTGCCATGGCAACTCCACTGTGCTGTACAGTAGAAGCCATTTTATGGCACAAAAGGCTGTATCATAACGGAACACACACACAGCCCTCCAAGGAGTGTTAGGAGTGTCTTACCCCCCACAATATTTGTCTCCAGAGTGTAAGTCATATATGTACCAAGTTTGGTTGAAATTGCTTGAGGCGTTCCAGAGTTATGCTAGTGCACACACACACACACACACACACACACACACAAATACGATGCTGAAATTGTGGACTCACAATAAGAGTTTCGTATGCAGAGGAGGAGTGGAGAACAGGACACCATCTGAGGATGCTGGGCTCTCCTAATTCACAGAGATAATCAGAATAATAGAACAACAGAGTTGGAAGGGACCTTGGAGGTCTTCTAGTCTAACCCCCTGCTCAAGCTGGAGACCCTACACCAGTGATGGTGAACCTTTTGTGGCTCGCGTACCAAAAGTGGGGGGAGCACAGGTGAGGTCATGTGCGGGCATGCCACACCCATAATGCTATGCGCATAACCCCAGTGTGCATGAGCGCATGGCCAGCACTCTCCCCCATTTTTGGTGTGCTTTTTTCGCCCTCCCCAGGCTTCAGAGGCTTTATAGGAGCCTGGGGAGGGTGAAAACAGCCTCCCCCACCCACCCAGAGGCCCTCTGGAGGCGTCAGGAGCTCCCTGGAAGCTCTGGAGCATGGAAAACCGGCCTTATGGGCAAAGTGGAAGTTCGGGAACGGACTTCCAGTTTGCTCATAGGATCATTTTTTGCACGTGAGGTGTTGCCCTGTCAGCTGGGCAGCGCAAATGCGCGCACTGGCCAACTGACTTCGTCCTTCTTTGGAGGCCATTTTTCACCCTCTGGAGGCTTCAGGAGCTTCCCTGAAGGCTCCGGAGGGCTAAAACTGGCCCTATGAGCAAACCAGAAGTACATTTCTGAACTTCCAGTTTGCCCGTAGGACCGGTTTTTCATGCTCTACAGGCAGCGCCTTGCGTGCCCGGACAAATGGCTCCATAGGTTCGCCATCACAGCCCTACACCATTTTAAACAAGTAGCTCTCCAGTCCCTTCTTAAAACCCTCCAGTGATGGTGTACCCACAACTTCTGGAGGCAAGTTGTCCCTTCCAAGTTTATAATTTGATGGTTCCATAATACTGCTCCATCTTCTGATATTTAGAGTCTGAAGATACTCAAGAAATGGATTCAGAATCCATCTCTGGACTAGGAATCTCGTTCTTGACATGTATATCTCCGGCTTCACCCACTGTAAAACTTCAAACAACAACAACAACAACAACAACAACCCACAAGAGGTCCTTCTCTATCAACCTCAGCTTGCAAGAAAACAGATCTGTGCCCTTGATCGACCCTTCCGATAATAATCCGCATAGCAAAACATCTCACAATTTTTCCCCCCCTCTTGGCTAACCATAAGAGTTGGAACGGCCGGCCTGCCTAGCTTCCAATATTTCTCCATGACCCCAAATATCTTCCTCACTTGCTGATGAGTTGTGAACATTTCTAAGGCACAACAAAAGTCTGTTGGGGTGAAAGCAGCAGATCTTGAAGGATCTTTGGATGGTGTTGTTGGTAGCTCAAACGCTTAGCATGACAGATTGTTCTTTGAGAAAGAGAAAATAGAATCTCCCAGGGAATTTGCCAATATTTACCCAGGATTATGTTTTCATTCATTTGCCTGTCCTTTTTGGGGGGAACGGCTCATTAGAAGAAGAAGAAGAAATTGTTACGTTGTCTATATCTGACCTTAACCAAGGAAACCATATTTCCCTGACATTTTAGAATAGGGCTCTCCAAATTTGGCAACTTTGCAGATTAAGATTAACAAAATTGGAAGGGACCTTGTAGGGTAGCTAGTCCAACCCCCGCCCAAGCAAGAGACCCTACACCATTTCTGACAAATGGCAGTCCAGCCTCTTCTTGAAAGCCTCCAATGTTGAAGCTCCCACAACTTCTGAAGGCAACTTCGGTTCCATTGGTTGATTGACCGTCAGAAAATTTCTCCTTATTTCCGGGTAGAATCTTCCCTTTTTCAATTTCCATCCATTATTCCTTGTCTGGCCTTCAGGTGCATTGGAAAATAGCTTGACCCCCCTCTTCTCTCTGGCAGCCCCCCAAATATTGGAAGACTGTTCTCATGTCTCACCTGGTCCTTCTCTTCCCTAGACCAGCCATGCCCAGTTCCTGCAACCGTTCTTCATATGTTTTCATCTCTAGTCCACTAATCATCCTGGTTGCTCTTCTCTGCACCATTTCCAGAGTCCCAACATCTTTTTTTTAATAATGTGATGACTTTAAGACTTGTGGACTTCAACTTCTAGAATTCCCCAGTCAGCATGGCTGGCTGAGGAATTCTGGGAGCTGAAGTCCACAAATCATAAAATTGCCAAGTTTGGAGAGCCGGGTTTTAGAATAGAATAGAATAGAATAGAATAGAATAGAATAGAATAGAGAATGGAATAGACTAGACTAGACTAGACTAGACTAGAATAGAATAGAATAGAATAGAATAGAATAGAATAGAATAGAATTATTTATTGGCCAAATGTGATTGAACACACAAGGAATTTGTCTTTGGGGCATATGCTCTCAGTGTACATAAAAAGACAAGATACATTCGTCACGAATCATAAGGTACAACACTTAATGATAGTCATAGGGTACAAATAAGCAATCAGGAAACAATTGATATCAATATAAATCATAAGGATGCAAGCAACAAAGTTTCTCATAAGTCATAAGTGGGAGGAGATGGATGATAGGAACAATGAGTAGATTAATGGTATTAGTAATGCAGACTTAGTAAATAGTTTGACAGCGTTGAGGGAATTATTTGTTTAGCAGAGTGATGGCATTTGGGAAAAAAACTATTCTTGTGTCTTGGTGCGCAGTGCTCTACAGCATCATTTTGAGGGTAGGAGTTGAAACAATTTATGCCCAGGATGTGAGGGGTCTGTAGATATTTCCAGGGCCCACTTTTTGACTCGTGCAGCGTACAGGTCCTCAATGGAAGGCAGGTTGGCTGTAATTGTTTTTTCTGCAGTTTTGATCATCCTCTGAAGTCTCTGTCTGTCTTGTTGGGTTGCAGAGCCAAACCAGACAGTTGTGGAGGTGGAGATGAGAGACTCAATCATTCCTTTGTAGAACTGGATCAGCAGCTCCTTGGGCAGTCTGAGCTTCTGGAGTTGGGGCAGAAAGAACAGTCAACACGGCTGGCTGAGGAATTCTGGGAGTCGAAGTCTAGAAATCTTAAAATTGCCAAGCTTGGAGAGCGGGTTTTAGATGGAAAGATTCCATATAATCCTCCCATAGCGAGCCTACTAGAGAGACAAGGCTGAAATCCAGTTTACGTTGGCTTGATGAAAGATCTTCCTATATTATTCGGAGATGGTGATGATGAAAAGTCAATGACACCATACTTCTCAATACCACGAAGAACAACTATGATGGCGGCCTACACCAGTCTTGCTTCCACACCATTTGATTGATGTTAGTGACATATAAATAATAATAAATTTAAATTTATTAGCCGCTCCCTTTCCAGACAGGACTCGGGGCGGCGTACAATGGAGTATATAAAACATAAAACATGTATACAAACACATAAACATACATATATACAGGACATACATGCACGGAGGAGGTAACAAATTACATCACATTGGACAATTAAAAGTCACCATTAAAATACCCCAATTGTAAGAACGCAATTTAAAATTTAAAAAATTTAAAAGAACTGTCAGGAGGAGTAAGAAAAATTTACGGTTGAGCCAGGCCAGATAATTGAAAGAGGTGGGTCTTCAACTGTACACGGAAGGAGCGGAGATCGGAAGTAGTCCTGATGTCACGGGGGAGGTCATTCCAAAGGGCTGGGCCCATCACAGAGAAGGCTCTGCTCCTGGGTGTCGCCCCCCGACACTGTTTGGCGGACGGCACCCGAAGAAGTCCCTCTCTGTGTGAGCGGATTGGTCGTAGGGATGTATGGGGCAGGATGCGATCCTGCATGTAACTAGGTCCTGTGCCATGAAGCGCTTTAAAGATCATGATCAAAACCTTGAAACGCACTCGGAAGACTACAGGAAGCCAGTGCAGCTCGCGCAGGAGAGGTGTTACAGGGGAGTACCTAGTCCTCCCCATAATCACCCGCGCGGCCGCGTTCTGGACCAACTGCAGTCTCCGAGTGCATCTCAAGGGAAGCCCCATGTAGAGAGCATTGCAGTAGTCCAGGCGAGACGTCACTAGCGCATGGGTGACTGTGCGTAGGGCATCCCGGTCCAATAAGGGGTGCAATTGGCGCATCAGGCGAACCTGATGGAACGCCCCCCTTGCCACGGCTGTTACATGGTCATCCATGGACAGCCGGGCATCTAGGAGGACGCCCAAATTGCGCACCTGTTCCATGGGGGCCAGTTGCACGCCCCCAATGGCCAGAGATGGAAGCAACTGGTTGAACCGGGAGGCCGGAAGCCACAGCCACTCCGTCTTGGAAGGGTTGAGTTTTAGTCGGTTGTCATCCATCCAGACCCGTACGGCCTCCAAACACCGGGACATCATTTCGACGGCCTCATTGGGGTGGTTCGGGGTGGAAATGTATAGCTGAGTATCATCAGCATACAGATGATATCCCACCCCAAAACCACGGATGATCTCGCCCAGCGGTTTCATGTAGGTGTTGAACAGGAGAGGCGAGAGCACCGACCCCTGAGGCACCCCACATGTGAGTGGCCTCCGGGTCGATCTCTGCTCCCCTGCCAACACACGTTGCGTCCGGTCAGAGAGGTAGGAGCCAAACCACCGTAGAACGGTGCCCCTGACTCCCAGCCCCTCTAGCCGGTGCAACAGGATACCATGGTCGATGGTATCGAACGCCGCTGAGAGATCTAATAGGACCAGGATAGAGGAACAGCCCCTATCTCTGGCCCTCCAGAGATCATCAACCAATGCGACCAAGGCCGTCTCCGTGCTGTGCCCGGGTCGGAAGCCGGACTGGCGCGGGTCTAGATAATCATTCTCCTCCAGGTGACGTGGGAACTGTTGTGCTACCACACTCTCTACAACCTTCGCTAAAAAAGGAAGGTTGGAGACTGGACGATAATTGACTAGGTCCATTGGGTCCAGGGAAGGCTTCTTGAGCAGGGGCCTCACCACCGCCTCTTTCGAGTCGCTGGAATGGGACCTTAGAGGTTTCCTAGTCCAACCCCCTGCTCAAGGAGACCCTACATCATTTCTGACAAATGGCAGCCCAGTCTCTTCTTAAAAACCTCCAGTGATGAAGCTCCCACAACTTCTGAAGGCAATTTCTGTTCCATTGATTAATTGCCCTCACTGTTAGAAAATTCCTCCATATTTCTAGGTTGAATGTCTCCTACTTCGGTTTCTATCCATTATTCCTTGTCTGGCCTCCAGATGCTTTGGAAAATAGTTTGACCCCCTCCTCTCTATGGCAGCCCCACAAATATTGGAAGACTGCTATCATGTCTCCCCTGGTCATTCCACTCATGAATTGTCCTCACTGTTAGGAAGTTTCTCCTTAATTCCAGGTTGCTTCTTTCCTGGATTAATTTCCATCCATTGTTTCTTGTCTTGCAGTTTGGACTGCTGGAGGTGATGCAATTGAGATGATGCAATGAAAGGGGCTTTGGGCAAATCCTATTGTGACTGAGGGCGAATCCTACCTTTGTTGGAACTTGAGTGTGGGTATTTGCTTATGAATAGAGCCGGCTCTCTCTTAAGTGCTGCCACCTGCTGTGGGCTGTTGAGGAAGGCGGGAGCTGCTTTCCAAAAGGATGTTTCTCCATTTCTCATCCAGGGAAATATATTTTTCGGCCTTTTTCATAATCCTCAAAATAGCTTGTTAGGGATGTAACCCTAGGTTTGGCTTGGCAATGTATATAAGCTATGATTATTTTACTGTTACTTTAAATGCTTAAGAGGTGTAATTGGTTTGTTACCTCATGCAGCTATAAGAGGGAGCCGGAATGGCTGTTAGATCTCTCTGTTTTGTTAGAAGCTGATCAGGTGTATTTTGAGGTATTGTGGTTTGCTACTGTTTAGCTAAACTTTGTGTGTTGAACTGAGAATATTGATAACTGAATTACTGGACCGTGTATGACTTGGACTGTTAACCGGACTCTGAATACCTCTATATTTCTACATAGTAAACTACTATATATTTATACTATTCAGTGTCTCTGTATGCTGGTTTGTGTGTGTTATTCCATATCACTCTCATTACGCTTCTCTGCATACTCGCTCTTCTAACGGGGAGCTTAATTACTTAACTTAGCTCATTCTTCTAGGAGAGGGATGGGTGCTAACTTGACTGATCCAGTCAAGTCCATCTGTCCTTAGTTCTTTTATTCACTTTGATTTTTAAGCTTTGGAAATAGCATCTCATTTGCAGGTGGACGTTGTAGGTAGTCAGAGAGGGCAAGATGCATTAAAATCTTGCAGGAATCGCTGCTCACCAGACTTACGTTGGTGGCAAATTCCAATGACAAATTTTTTTCTTCCAAGTTAGACACTATTTTCGGCTGTCTCTGCCGCTGCTTACTGAGAAGGACGAGACTAGAATAGTGAAGCGGAGACAACCGGGTGTGATATTACCAGCAACGGAAAGTGTGGTTGCCGCACACAATACCTTGCCTGCTATGAATAGCTCCTGGGAGTCAAATCAAGAGAGATTGTATTTAATTTGTCCTGAATTATTCCAGGCTCAGGAGCCACGTGTTTATAACAAAGACGACAAATGTTCTTTATTTAAAGCATATGGAGAGGATGGAGTTTCTTAAAACAGCGGTCACCAACTGATGGTCTGTGGACCATGGGTAGTCTGCGAGAAAGTTTTGGTGGTTTGCAGAAAAATGACTTGCATTTTTTATCTTGCACTAAATCAGGGGTCCTCAAACTACGGCCCCTGGGCTGGATACGTGCAATGAACGCTTGTGTTGCTGCAGAGAGTCTCCCCTTTCGGGTTTTTTTTGTGTGGGGCAGAGGGGGCAGAGAAATTCCAACTTGGGGTCTGCTTCAGCCTCCTGGTGGGGGGCTTTGGGCGAAGGCTGGAGGGAAGCGCCGCTGGTGGCAAAGAGCTGGAGGGCCTCGTTCGAGTGGGGCTGCATAACCCTAACCCCAACCCTGGAACTGGCTGACCATCTCAGCCCGCTGAGCCTCAAGGCGCCCTCTGCTTGGAAAGCCTATGCTCCTAGTCCTCAGTGAGGTGCTTCTGCTGAGCCACTTTCTCGGTCAGATCCAATTTGAACTGAGCTGTTTTGCCAACTCTTTCTCCTGGTGGCTGCTTAGCTCCAGCAACGGCTTCCTGTTGGGGCCCTAAGGAGCCCCGGCGGGCAGGGGAGGAGTGGAGTGGAGTGGAGTGGAGTGGAGTGGAGGGGCAAGGAGAGGCCGGAGAGGCCCCCCCTTGATGTGAGTGACATCAAGTTGGCCACGCACACCCAGTCACATGACCACCTAGCCACACCCACCCAGCCAGTCATTAGGCAGATCATATTAGTGGTCCGCGGGATTTAAAATTATGAACTTACCATATTTTTCAGAACATAAGATGCACCTTTTTCCCTCAAAAAAGAGGCTGAAAATCTGGGTGCGTCTTATACACTGAATACAGCATTTTATGCCTCCCGAGATACCACCCCCTTCACCCAAATGGCCGGGCATAGCCTTTAGGAGGCTTCCAGAGAGCTCCTGGGGGCTGGGGAGGGCAGAAATGAGCGGAAAACAGGCTGTTTTTTGTTCACTTCCCCCCCCCCGCCCAGCCCCCAGGAGTACTCTATAAATAGTCTCCTAAAGACTATGCATGCAATTTTTTGACAAAAAACGGACCCGTTTTTGCAAAAAAAATGTGCTGTTTTTCGCTCATTTCGGGGGGCACCCCCCACGAGCACTTTGCAAGCCCTCTGAACGCTATTCATACCTTTTTTGGAAAAAATAATGGGCCCATTTTCACCGTTTTTAGGAGGTTTGCAGAGTGCAAAAACTTTTTTTAAAAAAATTGCCTCTTCAAAACCTTGGTGCGTCTTATAGTCCAATGTGTCTTTTACTCCGAAAAATACAGTAGCGATCCCTGAGGTTCAAAGGTTTGGTGACCTTAGAGCATTGCTGGTGATTGCAAGAGAGATTTTGCTGAAGGCGTTTCAAAAAAAGCATTTTGCCCAAGAATCTAACTTTTAAAAGAACGATCATTGGCAAATTTAAGATTTTAAATCCATGGCATGGGCAGAATGTAGAAAGCATCATTTCAACAACAAAAAAAATAGACACCATAACAAAATCCTTTACTGTGATGGTTATATAGCTAGGAAGAACCTTTGCCAAATTTGGCTGAACTCAAAGTGATAACAACGGAAAACAATGGATGGAAAGTAATTAAGGAGAGAAGCAACCTAGAACTATGGAGAAACTTCCCAACAGTGAGGACCAAGAGGCAGTGGAACAAGTTGTCCCAAAGGTGTTTTTTTCCCAAGAGGCCACTGAACTTTCTTGCTTTTTTTTTTCTTTGAAGACGTTTCCCTTCTCCTCCAAGAAGCTTCTTCAGCTCTGGCTTGGTTGGATGAGAAGCAAAACGTCTTCAAAGAAAAACCAGAAAGTCCAGTTGCCTCTTGAAAAAAAAAAGTGCCTTTGGGATAACCTGGATAACAGAGAATCTCCATAAATAGTGAAACAGGTTGCCTTTAGAAATGATGAGTGCACTGGAGGTTTTAAAGAAGAAATTGGACAGCCATCTGTCTGAAATGGTGCAGGGTCTCCTGCTTGAGCAAGGGGTTAGATTAGAATACCTCCAAGGTCCCATCCAATTCTGTTATTCTGGTAATTGATCCGTGGAACAGCTTGCCTTCAGAAATTGTGGGTACTCCATGACTGGAGGTTTTTAAGAAGAGACTGGACTGCCGCTTATCTGGAATAATATAGAGTTTCCCACTTGAGCAAGGAGGTTGGACTAGAAGACCTCCAAGGTCCCTTCCAGTTCTCTTCTGTATTTATGGGTTTCATTTCGCTGCTCTTTGCATATTTTGGTGAGGAAATTAGTGATAACAGCTCAATAAAGGGAGAAAAAAAAGAAGAAAATACTGGGTTGTTATATTTAAGTTTGTCCATCGATTTTAGTGGGAAATCTGCGGAGAAATCCAATTTATGTTGACCCAGGAAAAAAGCCCACCGGGACTTAATTACTAGCAATGATGAAACAAATTTAACGGTCTTGCCCCAAAATAGAGTTCATGATGGCTTGGAGTAAAATATTGACGAAATAAAAAGGCAATAACTAAACTTGAACACTCAAAGCTAAAATTCTAATCTTGCATTATACTGGTTCCTTCTTTTTTTAAAAAAAAATACTGCCACTGACTGCCCATTAATTTTGTTCTCCACTTTCACTGACTCTTAATGTACTTTGGAAGGTTTAATGTTTTGGGAGCTAAAGAAGAGAAGGCAAGCCACTCCCGAGGCCCCCTTTGAGGCATAAAGCTGAGAGCATTTTATTGTATTTTTATCACATCCTTTTATTAGGATGATTTCCCCTGTTTTCATATAGAGCCGGGATGGCGAATCTGTGGCACGAGTGACACAAGAGGCATGCAAAGCCATCACTGTGGGTACGCAAGCTGTCGCTCAGCTCCGCCGCGCAGCTGATTTTCAAGTCTCTGCCGTGCATGCGGAAAACACACATGCATTTGTGGGGGGTCACGCATGCATGCGCAAAGGCATGCCCCTCCGGGCTCGGTTTTTGGAGCCAGGAGGCTTCAGGGAGGGCCTCTGGAGCCCGGGGGAGGATGTTTTTGCCCTCCCGGAGGCTCGAAAAAAGCCTCCGGAACTTGGGGTGGGCAAAAAACGGGCCTCCCGGAAGTTCTGGAAGTTTAAAAATGGGTCTCTTTTCTGGCCTCTGGAGGGCCTCCTTGATTAGTTTCCATCCATTGCTTCTTGTCCTGCCTTCAGATGCTTTGGCGAATAAGTTGGCTCCCTCCTCGTGGGACACGCCCTCAAATATTAGGAGAATGCTACCATGTTCCTTCTCTTCATTACATAAGAGATATTTAGTTCCGTTTTCTGTTCATTGTACAGTTTACCTTTCAGTCTCCTAATTATCTTCGTTGCTCTTCTCCTCAGTCTTTCTAGATTGGTTCTCTCATTGATTAGTTTCCATCCATGGTTACTTGTCCTTCCCTCTGGAGAATAGGTTGACCCCCTCTTCTTTGTAGCAGCCGCTCAAATCCTGGGCATTGCTATCATGTCCCCCCTAGTCCTTCGTTTCATTAAACTAAACACACCCAATTCCTGCAACCGTTCTTTGTATGTTTTAGTCTCAAGGCCTTTAAATATCTTAGTGGCTCTTCTTTGCATTTTTTCCAAGGTCTCAACATCTTTTTTTATAATATGGTGACCACAACTGGATGCCGTATTCCAGGTGTGGCCTTCCTAAGGATTTATAAAGTGGTACTTTATAAAGGGGTACAGGTTGGTACCCTCCCAAGAAAAGGGTGTATAGTTAAGGCTCTGGTTTTCCCAGTTGCAATGGATGGCTGTGAAAGTTGGACCGTAAGGAACGCTGAGCGCCAAAGAATGGAGGCCTTTGAACGATGGTGCTGGAGAAGACTCCTGTGAGTCCCTTGGACTGCAAGGTGATCAAACCGGTCAGTCCTAGAGGAGATCAACCCTGACTGCTCTTTAGAAGGCCAGATCCTGAAGAGGAAACTCAAATACTTTGGCCACCTAATGAGAAGGAAGAAGGACTCCCTGGAGAAGAGCCTAATTCTGGGAAAGATTGGGGGCAAAAGAAGAAGAAGGGGACGATAGAGAAGGAGGTGGCTGGATGGAGTCACCGAAGCAGTCGGCGTGAGCTTAAATGGACCCCGGGGGATGGTAGAGGACAGGAAGGCCTGGAGGAACGTGATCCATGGGGTTGCGATGGGTCGGACACGACTTCACAACTAACAACAGCAACTAATACTTCTTGTGATCTTGATTCTCTCTATTAATGCAGCCTTTTCTCCGCAAAGGATTTTTTTTTTTTGATGATTTCCTGGCTCCAAAGCTAAAATGTTTATTTGCAGGCTAAATATTTTAATCGATCTATATTTCCATGTAGGCAAAGACATGATTTGCATTTCAGCTAATACGTCAGTGATTTTTTTTTTTTGCAGCGTTTCAATAAATCATGCAGTGTTGTAGAAATGTAAAGAGAGGTTCATCAACATTTATCAGCTGTCTCTGGCACCCTGTGAGACTTTGGTCAAGCTTCAAAGATTAGGGATGTTTATTGTGGTGGTTGGGTCTTGAACCTTGGCTGCTGATTGAGTTTATTTGGGAGGTTTGTTTATTTGTTTACATGTTGTCATTATTTGGGACGTGTTTTCAGCTGCCCAGAGTCAGGTGTTTAAAATCAGTGGTCAGATCAAAGGAAATAATAAATTCTGAAGTTGAGGAAGATAGAGAGGTTTATGACAGTAGCCAGAACAGGAGCTGAAAGAGAAAGAGAGATAAATAAGTAATTTATCTCTCTATTTATTTTGATATTTTGCTTTTCCTTTCACACTCTCTCCACAAACATGTTGAAAATGTGAACAACTTGATAGGATTTCATTTCCTTTTCTTCTTTCCTTCCTTCCTTCCTTCCTTTTCTTTTTTCTTTGTTCCTTCCTTCCTTCTTCTTTCCTTCCTTCCATCCATCCATCCTTTCTTCCTTCCATTTTCTTTGTGTCTTCCTCCTTCCCCCCTTCTTGTTCCTTCTTTCTCTTTTTACTTCCTTCCTTCCCTCCCTCCCTCCTTCCTTCTTTCTTTTTCCTTCCTTCCTTCTTTCTTTGTTTCTTCCTCCTGCCTTCTTTTTTGCTTCCTTCCTTACTTCTATTTTTCTTCTTCCTTCCTTCCTTCTTTTTTCTTTGTTTCTTCCTTCTTTCTTCCATCTTTGTTCCTTCCTTCCTTCTTTCCCTTTTTCCTTCCTTCCTTCTTTCCTTTTTCCTTCCTTCCTTCTTTCCTTTTTCCATCATTCCTACCTACCTTCCTTCCTTCATTTTTCTTTCTTTCTTTGTTTCTTCCTCCTGCCTTCTTTGTTGCTTCCTTCCTATTTTTCTTCCTTCCTTCCTTCATTCTATCCTTCCTTCCTTCCATCCCTCCTCCCTCCCTTTCTTCCTTTTCTTTTTTTTCTTTTTTTCTTCCTTCTTCCTTCCTTCTTTCTTCCTTCCTTCCTTCTTTTTTTTCCTTCCTCCCCCCTCCCTTTTTCTTTCTTTTCTTTTCTTTCTTTCTTGCTAGCTGCTAAGGCTTATTTGAATTCTGGTGGAGAAGGAATGCAGGAAGGAAAAAAAAAGAAAGAAAAAGAAAGTTACATAAATGCAGAAAAGTGAAATGCTTCGTTCAAGAGAACAGGAGCAAAAGTCCAAACCGCTGCTTCAGATTATCTTCCATCTTGACTTTTATGACTCCTTTTGTGGATGCCTCTCCAGGAGGACCCAAATCACAAGATACCAAACATGTATTCTTATCCTTTACGGGAATAAGAACTTTAGGTGACTCTTATTTTACATCCATAGAAGGCCCCCTCATGAAATCCATACAGGCACGATGTAAACTTTGTCCAAAACGATCAAAATGCAATACAATAGCAGAGTTGGAAGGGACCTTGGAGGTCTTCAATCCAACCCCCTGCCTAGGCAGGAAACCCTATACCAGGGGTGGCGAACACGCGGCTCTCGAGCCGCATGCGGCTCCCTGCCAAAATGAATGCGGCTCTTTGCCTCTTATCATTATTTTGTATACTGTGGCTCTTTGCCAAGTTTGGATTTTGTCCCTTTCGGCGCTAAACCCGGAAGTATGGTCTTGCCCCGCCCCTGGCGACGCGACGACGCTTGCCTGCGCTCCACCAGCTCGGCTGGGAACGGAGACGTTTCTCTGCTCAGCAATGTCTTCAGTGGAGTGGTGGCAGCCTGGCAGGCTGAGCCTGCGTCCCTTTCAGGCGCTCCGCTCCGCTGAGGAAACGTCTCCGTTCCCAGCCGAGCTGGTGGGGCGCAGGCAAGCGTCGTCGCGTCGCCAGGGGCGGGGCAAGACCGTACTTCCGGGTTTAGCACCGAAAGGGAGCACGTGGTGTGGCTCTCTGACTCTCACAGTTTAAAATTTTGGCTCTTTTTGTCGAACTTGTTCGCCACCCCTGCCCTATACCGTTTCAGACAAATGGCTACCCAACCTCTTCTTAAAGACTTCCAGTGTTGGGGCTTTCACAACTTCTGGAGGCAACTTCTGTTCCACTGATTAATTGTTCTAACTCAAATGATTGTGTGTGTGTTTGTGTGTGTGTGTGTGTATATCCGACCAGTCCCTGCAGTTTTCTTGTCAAGATTTCCAGGAGAGGATTCTTAGAGTCGAGAGGAAGGGCCTGGCCCAAGTTAACCCATCTCCTTTCTGTGGCCGAGGCAGCATTAGAACTCTTCCCTCCCCACTACGAATTTCCGCACCGTTCACCCCTGCCTCAAACCGACTCTTGCCGTAACAAATCATTTCTTCGCATTTTCCCCAGAAACACCAGGCACTTCCCTGGGATTGCCTTCCCTCTGTAAAAAAAAAGATAAAGGTTCCCCTCGCACATATGTGCTAGTCATTCCTGACTCTAGGGGGCGGTGCTCATCTCTGTTTCAAAGCTGAAGAGCCAGCGCTCTCCGAAGACGTCTCTGTGGTCATGACTAAACACCGAAGGCGCATGGAAGGCTGTTCCCTTCCCACCAAAGGTGGTTCCTATTTTTCTACTTGCATTTTTACGTGCTTTCGAACTGCTAGGTTGGCAGAAGCTGGGAAAGTCACGGGAGCTCACTCCATTACGCTGCACTGGGATTCGAACCGCTGAACTTCCAACCTTTCTGATCGACAAGCTCAGCATCTTGGCTAGTGAGCCACTGCGTCCCTCTGTATTTGGCTTATAAGCATATATTAAAATATGGCTTTTAATAATTTAATACATGGCTTATAGCCACGTATTAAAATACGGCTTTTAATAATTTCCTTGCATGTGCCCCTTTCCATAAACAGAAAACATCAGCTGACCTGTTTATGAAGCGTATAAAACATGGCTCGCTGCTTCTTCCCATCGTGAATGGGAGCATATTTCAGCCAGCGAATGAGCCTCTATAATGAAGCTTACAGAGACTCATCCATCTCCGCCTGGTTACTCTTTCTACCATGGGTGGAAAAAACCTCATTCCTGTCACATATTTTATGCTGCCACTGCGTGTAACTTCAGAGGTGCACCAGGGCTCTACGCATTTTGTTTAATTGTGGCTTTTTGCTGCCATCTCCAACACCAAGGACTCCTCTTTCTTCTCCTCTTCCTCTTCTTTTCCTACCCCTCTTGTCTTCCTCCACCTTCTCCTTCTTTCTTCCGCTCCTTCTTCACCTCCACTTCTGTCCCTCCTCTCCCTTCTTCTCTTTTTCCTTCTTCACCTCCATCTCCACTTCTCCCCTCCTCCACTCCTCTTCCTCCCCCTTCTCTTTCTCCTCCTCCTCCTTCTTCATTTCCATCTCCACTTCTGTCCCTCCTCCTCTTTCTCTTTCTTCTCCTCCTTCTCCTTTTTCTGTCTTCACCTCCACCTCCCCCACTCCTCCTCCTCTTTCTCTTTCTATTTCTTCTCCTTCTTCATCTCCATTTCATTTCTGTCCCGCCTTCTCCTTTCTTCTCCTCCTCCTTCTCCTTCTCCTTTTTCTTCTTCACCTCCATCTCCATTTCTGTCCCTCCGCCTCCTCTCCCCCTCCTCCTCCGCCTCCTCTTCAATAATAATACAATAATACAATAATACAATAGTAGAGTTGGAAGGGACCTTGGAGGTCTTCTAGTCCAACCCCCTGCCTAGGCAGGAAACCCTATACCGTTTCAGACAAATAGCTATCCAACATCTTCTTAAAGACTTCCAGTGTTGGGGCATTCACAACTTCTGGAGGCAAGCTGTTCCACTGATTAATTGTTCTCACTGTCAGGAAATTTCTCCTCAGTTCTAAGTTGCTTCTCTCCTTGATTAGTTTCCACCCATTGCTTCTTGTTCTACCCTCAGGTGCTTTGGAGAATAGTTTGACTCCCTCTTCTTTGTGGCAACCTCTGAGATATTGGAATAATGCTATCATGTCTCCCCTAGTCCTTCTTTCTCTTAAGCTAAACATACCCAGTTCCTGCAACCGTTCTTCATATGTTTTAGTCTCCAGTCCCCTAATCATCTTTGTTGCTCTTCTCTGCACTCTTTCTAGAGTCTCCACATCTTTTTTACATCGTGGCGACCAGAACTGAATGCAGTATTCCAAGTGTGGCCTTACCAAGGCATTATAAAGTGGTATTAACACTTCACGTGATCTTGATTCTATCCCTCTGTTGATGCAGCCTAGAACTGTGTTGGCTTTTTTGGCAGCTGCTGCACACTGCTGGCTCATATTTAAATGGTTGTCCACTAGGACTCCAAGATCCCTTTCACAGTTACTACTACTGAGTAAGGTATCACCTATACTGTACCTGTGCATTCCGTTTTTGTTGCCTAAATGTAGAACCTTACTCTTTTCACCATTGAATTTCATTTTATTAGATAGTGCCCAATGTTCAAGTTTGTCAAGATCCTTCTGTATCTTAAGCCTATCTTCTGGAGTGTTGGCTATTCCTGCCAGCTTGGTATCATCTGCAAATTTGATGAGTTCCCCATTTATTTCCTCATCCAAATCATTGATGAAGATGTTGAAGAGTACTGGGCCTAAAACAGAGCCTTGGGGTACTCCACTGCATACTTCCCTCCATGTAGATGCAGTTCCATTGAGAACTACACGTTGAGTGCGGTTGGTCAGCCAGTTACCAATCCATCTGGTGGTGATGCTGTCTAACCCACATTCTTCTACTTTATCTAGTAGTAGGTTATGGTCTACCTTATCAAAAGCCTTACTGAAGTCCAAGTAAACTATATCAACGGCATTCCTCTGGTCCACTAATTTTGTCACAAAGAATGCAATAAGATTAGTCTGGCATGATCTGTTTTTGACAAATCCATGTTGGCTTTTGGCTATTACTTTGTTTGCTTCTAGGTGTTCGCAAACCCTACTCCCTTCTAGCACTGAAGTTGTTACCTAGTTGGGTAATGAAACTGCAAAAAACCCCACCAAGCTCAGAGAGCACCAAGGACCCCGCAGTCCTCCTCCTCTTCCTCCTTTTCCTCCTCTCCACTCTCTTCTAGCACTGATGATGTTACTTAGTTAGGTAATGAAACATCTGCAATAAAACCAGCAAGCTCAGAGAACACCAGGGACCCCAGAGTCCTTTTCTCCTTCTCCTTCTCATCCTCTCCACAAACCCCATTCTCTTCTAGCACCGATGATGTCACCAGGAAGGAAGGAAGGAAGGAAGGAAGGAAGGAAGGAAGGAAGGAAGGAAGGAAGGAAGGAAGGAAGGAAGGAAGGAATAGTGATGTTCCTTAGATGTTACTTAGTTTGGGTAATGAAACATCAGCAAGAAAACCACCAAGCTCAGAGAGCACCAAGGACCCTTCCTTCCTGCTTTCAGAATTGAACCGAAAGGAACATGAATCACTAGTCTTAAGAACTATCTTGCCCTATTTTGATGTAGTTTCTCATTACTCAACTGTCTAGTAGCTTTATTCCCTAATCCATAATGTCCCCTATCCCGAATTCAGTATATATTGAATCCTGGGGATAATTGGAAGATTAGGTCCTCTCTTTCATCTGAGCAATGTGATTGCTATCACATTTTCGGTGAAACAATAATTGAATGATAATTTATTATTCATGACAGTTTTAAGTGGCAATAATTACTCTGGTTTCCCAGAAGTCCCATAAAACAAAAATGAATTTCTCTGAAATATTTCCCCCCACAGTTATATTACCTCCGTGGCCTTCCACTGAACAAAGAACTGGTGCGGAATTATTAAAATGTGCAAGATTTGTTTTCGGTTCCTTTTCTGGATCGTTTAAGTTTTCCATGTGTTCGAAGAAAGAGAATGGACTTTGGGTTACAAATATCTTGCCCTGCAATCCTATGTAGCATGGTATTTTGAACTGTGAAGTCCTTGGTGGTATCTGAGTTTGGCTATTTCCTTGCAGATGTTTCATTACCAACGTAGGTAACATCATCAGTGCTAGAAGGAAGTGGGGTTTGCTCTCTGGGTATACACAAGGGGCTTTCCCTGCCTGCCATCAACAGACACATAGAGAGAAACAATCTCTACATACCATTCAAAAGAGATTGTAAGGTTTTTGAATTCAGCTCAGAATCTGATACTTCCAATGAAACTCTGAACATGAGGCTACTGATAATCAGTTTTTGTTTTCTGCAGAAAACAAAAAAGACTTGGCAGCATTTTTGTTTCCCACATTAAAAGAGCAGGCATAGAGAGAGAGAGAGAGAGAAACAGGTCTCACCGTCTGTGAATTTTTTTTTTCAAACTTCTTATAGTCTTACACAGCTTGCAGAGATTGTCATAGTATTAGAAACATCATTTCATGTTACGTAAACCTCATAAATTTTTCTCAGCGCACTGAAAACAATGGACCTTAGAAGAGGAAAGAAGTACATTTTCTGGCATATAAGACAGAGCTTTGTTAGGGAATGCTGAACACACATTTAAAGTTACAAGCAAGGTTGCTTTGCAAAATCCACTTTGTTACTTTACTAGGCTAAGCTTGGCAGTTTGCCTAGAAGTTTTATCTATGAAGTTGGCACGTTAGGTTACAATGGAGATTCTCTCGACAGCAATTTAACAAAAGCTGAATTAGGTTACACTCTGTGTAGTTACCTAGTTGGGTAATGAAATGTCTACATGACAACAACCAAGCTCAAAGAGCACCAAGGACATCACAGCTCCCCCTCCTCCTCCTTCTCCTCCTCCTCCCAAACCTCACTCACTTACAGCACTGATGTTGTTACCTAGTTGGGTCATGAAACATCTTCAAGCAAACAATCAACTCAGAGAGCACCAAGGACCCCAAAGTTGAGCCCTGAGCTACAAATATTCTATCGATAATTCTATGTAGATTTATGTGCAGGAAGCAGCTCCTACTGACTGCTTAATAGGAGTGAATAAAATTGCAACATAAGGTCAACGTCCTACATTCATTTTTTATGGGTTTAAGATTTGTAAAGCTAAGTGGGGCATCTAAATAGACAAAGATGGCTTGGTTGCTTTTGTTGGAATCGCTCCCGCGAATTGATTGATCCATTGGCTTCTCTCTCGATTAAGAACTCCTTGTGTTTTTGATTCATGGTTTGTTATAGTACTGTGGATGTTCCAGCTCTCATATAAAACGTTGCTGGCCGTGGTGCTGAAATTTTCAGTGGAGAAAATGCTGAGAAGCTTTAAGGGTTTCAGAGCCAGTGTGGCTTAAGTCATGTCGCTGTTCCTGTTATATTACATGTACAGATCGTGTCCCAAAGGACATTAAGGGGGGTTATAAATCAGATGACATAAGAAACAGTAACCAAAATGCCCCAACGTAAGGAAAAGAGGGAAGGAAAGGGGAGGGGAGGTTAACAGAGGAAGGAAAAGAAGAAAGGAGGGAAGGGAAGGGAGGAAGGGGAGGGAAGAGAAGGATGTAGAGAGAGAAGGGGGGAAGGGATGGAAAGGAAGTTGTAGCCAAGGCCTAAAATCTCTTTGAAAAAGCTGTTTTGAGCATCCTCTGGAAAGCAGTAGAGTGAAAGCAAACAATATGTCCATTAGAAGGCTATGAAACTATGAAGCCATGATGGCGCAGTGGTTAGAATGCAGTATTACATAGCTACTCTGCTCAAACAGCCAGCAGTTCGATCCTGACCGGCTCAAGGTTGACTCAGCCTTCCATCCTTCTGAGGTTGGTAAAATGAGGACCCAGATTGTTGGGGGCAAGAGGCTGACTCTGTAAACTGCTTAGAGAGGGCTGGAAAGCACTGTGAAGTGGTATATAAGTCTAAGTGCTATTGCTATTCCTTCCTTCCTTCCTTCCCTCCCTCCATCCCTCTTTTGCTACATATAAATAATGCTAATTGACAATTCTCAATGGCCCAGTGACTCTTATTCAGGCAAAAAATATAATTCACTATATCAAGCTACTTCAGGAAAAAAGTTAGCATTTTCCTCCTGCTCTTACGAGTTGTACAACAGTTTACAGCTCCCATCTCCAAACAACAAAACCCATAACCACTACACCTCCGTGCCTGCGTGGACCCCTGGTGGTGTTAAATTGTGACCTTCCCCTCCCCCAAGTGTTCCTGGATAGTTTCTGCATTTCTTAACTTTTTTTCACATTTGGGTAGCACTTTTAGCCTCCAATTCTTGTTCCCACAACAGTTGAACAGACGTGGAAAAAAAAAGAATCCTTCTACAATAAAACAGAAAAGGAGTCTTTTAGAGCATGCTTGCACAAAATGACATAAGAGGAAAACTGGCGAGAAAAGTGGGAGATTTCAGTAAATAAATAATCGCCGTCATTTTCTGGAAGCGGGAATTGATGGAGGTGACATTTTCATCGCACAGAAGGTGACATGAAAAGCATCTTTACAAGAATTGCAGCCCTTGTTCTCTTCAAGTCAGAGGTTCAAAACATACGGAAAATAAATGCCAATGGACAACTTTAGTTTTGGGTCGACTTTCTGAACTAAAAGCTTCACTGGGTCTTTCCCACACTCAAAAGTTGTTAGAATATTCATGACTGGGAGAGACATGGGAACAAGGTCAGCCAATGAATAGGCATGGCAACTAAGTCAGCCAATGGGAGCTTAAAACAGATCTGAGTCTGCTGAGAATGGAAACTGAAACTACTCTGTCTGCTCTGAACTCTGAAATGAAACTAGCTGTTCTCTCCTGCTTGTGCTCTGCTTGAAACTTCTACCACATTGGAAAAATCTACTATTGGTATTGTACATTTATTCATCTGTTATCATGCATGTAAAGAAGTTAATGAATCCAGCTGAATCAATTATTCCTGTGTGCTTTCTGGAATTGATTTTTCTGCAACAAACTCTGAGAAAAGTGCTCATCTAAGTCAAGTTCTTTCTAACTGTCGTGGGTTGCAGTTCCAGAAGAAAGAAAGCAGGGAGTTCCTGATGCATAGCATGGCTTTGAAGGAGAAGCGCTCAAACGCTGCATTGTTGCAAGTTTATAAAAAAAAGGTTCTTTTTCAAACACTAAACAATAGTCCAACGAAGCAACTACCAACTCAAACAAACAATCAAACAAGAAACCACGGTCTAAGCAAAGAACCACCAAGAACAATTCCAAACAATTCTGAAAGGTCTAGCCATTTGCACATAAACAAAAATCAACTCCTACACACTTCATTATCTAGTTATCTAGCTGGATAATGAAATGTCAAGGGACACAGTGGGTCAGTGGCTAAGACGCTGAGCTTGTCGATCAGAAAGGTTGGCGGTTCGAATGCCTAGCACCACATAATGGAGTGAGCTCCCATTACTTGTCCCAGCTTCTGCCAACCGAGCAGTTCGAAAGCTCATAAAAATGCAAGTAGAAAAAGAGGAACCACCTTTGTTGGGAGGGGAAGAGCGTTCCGTGACCCTTGGGTGTTTATTCATGCCGGCCACATGACCACGGAGGCGTCTTCAGACAGCGCTGGCTCTTCTGCTTTGAAACGGAGATGAGCACCGCCCCCTAGAGTCGGGAATGACTAGCCTAGTTGGTGGTAGCATTTGTTAGCGTGTTGCTATGCTGCTAGCTTAGTATGTTTCACAAACCCAACACATCTTGTTGCTTGGTGATTCGGTGTGCAGTATTGGGTTAACCCAGAAAAATGGGTTAATTCAGTAACCCAATCAATTATGATTTGCAAATGCCCCCAAACCCAATATTGTCACATAGGAGGAAGCTTAATTCTCTGTCTGTGTAATTAATTCCATTATATCAAATTAAAATTCAGAGCACCCTACAGAAAGTAGACTTGCAGGCGAAATTGTGTTCGTGAGGGGGAAAAAATTGTATGACAGTCCCTGCATTAAAAACACGCCCGCCCGCATGGATATCGTATAGAGTACTAAATGAATGTGAATAACATTGAAAATGCTTTGCTTGTAAATGGGGCTGAAATGCAAGGATTCCCCAATAAGATTGGGAGATAGAAAATACCAGTTGTGTTCCACCAATAGTTATTGTTTTGTAGGGGGTCCTTTTGAGCTTGGCTGTTTTCTTGACCCAACTAGGTAACACCATCAGGACAAGAAGGAAGTGTGGCTTGCAGAGAGGAGGAAGAGGAGCAGGAGGAGGAAAAGGAGGAGAACTGTGGGGTCCTTGGTGCTCTCTGAGCTTAGTTGTTTTCTTGCAGACGTTTCATGAACCAACTAGGTAACACCATCAGGACTAGAAGGAAGTGTGGCTTGCAGAGAGGGGGAGTGGGGGGGTAGGAAAAGGAGGAGAACTGTGGGGTCCTTGGTCCTCTTTGAGCTTGGTTGTTTTCTTGCAGATGTTTCATGATCCAACTAGGTAACATCATCAGTGCTAGGAGGGAGTGGGGTTTGTTTTATATACAGGTAGCTTCCCCTGTCAGTGTTGGTGCAAGTGTTTTTGGTGGTTTCTTGGTTAGGCTGTTGTTTACTGTTCTACTGTTTGTCTGAGTTGAATGGGAGTATTATTTACTTCTTGATTGTTGGTCTAGTATTAATCTTAGTGTCAATTCCCTGCTTATCTGAGTGTAGGTTGCTGGTAAGGAGGCGTTTTGGTCTTTATCATTCCCTTTTGGCTTTTTGACTGTCTCTTGTGAATGGCGTGATGTTGTTTATCAATGCAGCTGTTGATGGCTAATGCAACATCTGCAAGAAAACAACCAAGTTCAGAAAGCACCAAGGATCACATAGTCGTCGTCCTCCTCCTCCTCCTCCTCCTCCTCCTCCTCCTCCTCCTCCTCCTCCTCCTCCTCCTCCTCCTCCTCCTCCTCCTCCTCCTCCTCCTCCTCCTCCCTGCTGCAAACCCCATTCCATTCAAGCACTAAGGATGTTCTTGATTTGAGTAATGAAACATCTGCAAGAAAACTACCAAGCTCAAGGACACCATAATATTCTTCCTCCTCTTCCTCCTCCTCCTCCCTGCAAACCCCATTCCATTCAAGCACTAAGGATGTTCTCGATTTGGGTAATGAAACATCTGCAAGAAAACTACCAAGCTCAGAGAACACCAAAGACCCCACAGTTCAATCCTGAGCAGCAAATATTCTCCTCTCCGTCATTATTAAGAGGGCTTCCATTTTATTTTGTGACAGGAAGAGGACGTTTTCCTGTAGCCCAGCCATTGATCTATTTCCCGCCAATCCTCGCACGATTGCAGTTCTTCTTACCAGAAACTCTGAGCAGTGCTGCAGATTGCCCATAAAATTTTAGCGTCCCGATTCCGTTAGGCCATAAAGAGAGTCAACTATATTTGTGACCATGTTGTGTGTTTGGTTCTTCCTTTTCCTGTTTGTTGGTTTTCTCGTGCTTTCTCTGTTCCCGCTTCTTTTTCTCTGCTCTACTCAGTCATTCACGACTATGCTCTCTCTCTCTGTCTCTCTCCCTCTCTCTCTCTCTCTCTCTCTCTCTCTCTCTCTCTCTCTCTCTCTCTCTCTCGCTTTATGGCAAATTAATGAGATTCTTACCGTATTACATAATTAATTACTGTGTTATTCAGAGGCGCATAATGAACTCTACCCCTGAAGAATGTAGATCTACTTGGCAGCTCTTGTGAATTCATCACGGGAGACAGTTTCGCCATCAAGTTGCCTTGAGAACATTGTCTCAAGAAAGAGGTCCTAATTTTTTGAGCGAGGGGCAATTTGGGGTCATAATTAAGGTCACCGAACTGGAAACCAGGGGATTCTGAATTCTAGTCTTACCAGAGGCATCACAGCAGATGAGTGATCTTGGGACAATCCCTTGTCTGGCCTAGGAAGAAGATGGTAATGGACAACCACTTCAGAAGATTCTGCCAAGAAAAAAAAATAGACTTAAATAGGTAGTGCCTCAAAGGTGTGCATAAACACAATTCTAAGGATGCCCTAATGAATATTTAGAAAGAATATTTAAAACTGTATGGGGATGACGATGAGAATAGCCACAGCCAGGGATAACAGAATAACAGGAGTTGGAAGGGCCCTTGGAGGTCTTCTAGTCTAACCCCATGCTCCAGGAGGAGACCCTGTTCCTGTGATGGCGAACCTATGGCACACATGCCACAGGTGACACACGGAGTCATTTCTTAGAGCACGTGAGGCGTTGCCCTGTGAGCTCCAGTGTACATGCAATTCTAACGAGAAAAACAGCCTAATGGGCAACCCAGTGATCCGTTCCAGAACTTCCAGTTTGTGTATTGAGCTGTTTTTCGCCTTCCGGAGGCTTCATGAGGCTTCCCTGAACCTCTGGAGAGTGAAAAATGGCCAAACATGCAAACTGGAAGTTGGAAACCCAGCTATTTCCGGCCTCCGGAGGGGCAGGGGAGGCCGATTTCACCGTCCCCAGGCTCCTAGAAAGCCTCTTTAACTCCAAAGAGTTAGGTATTGCGTATAAAATTGTACATACCCTGCTTTCCCGAAAATAAGACTTATCCAAAAAAATATGCGAACATTTTTACCTCATGTGCCTAATATAAGCGCTGTCAGTGTTCCAAATATCATCCAGAATTAAATCGGAGTCCAAGGCAGAGCTTTTATCAAAGTTCCAATTTAATAAGAGACATGTTGGTAAATCTGTGGGAAACCCAAATCTGAAAGCTTCCCGGGGTTCCCACCCACTTCTTCTGCTTGCTTGCAGTCGCAATGGAGCAGGAGGCCAAGTGGCGTGCTGATGCAGAGCCTGCAAGGTGAGGCAGGTGTAAAGGTGTGTATGGGGGGGGGGCAGGTAAGCCGGTCCAAGGCGTTTGGAGCAGCTCCATGCCCCGCCTTGTGGCCGCGGCACCAGCGCATTGCTCAGCCTCCTGCTCCGCTGTGGCTGCAAGCAAGCAGAAGTGGATAGACGGCCATGCAGGACTCTGCTGGACGGGGCTGCCAGAGCCATCAATGCCACAAGGCGAGGCAGCTGTTGGGTCATGTGGGGGCTCTGAGGAAAGCCAGGGCAGGGCACGCACGGCAACTATACCCCCCTGCATTGCAGCGACTGCCCTGGCACCCTGTGCAGCCTCCTGCCCTACCACAAGCAAGCAGAAGGAGTGGGCCTCCTGTACATGGAAGAAAAAGATGTCCCTCAAAAGTAAGCCCTAGTGCTTATTTTGGGGTTAATAAGAAAATAAAACCCGGTCTTATTTTGGGGAAAACATGGTTGTAAAGGTTTACTTGTAAATGATTTTTTTTTAAATGACATCTTAATGTCATTTGTGCAAACGACGGCTTTCAATTTGATTGTTTAAAAAAAAAACATTTTGAAACAGAGTTGACAGAGTCCAGACTATCTTACCGGATTCAATGGTCTCAGCTCGATCGTTGTCATAAGTCGAGGGCTACCCTGTTTTCCTGAAAATAAGAACCTCCCCGGATAATAAGCCCAATTGGGCTTTTGATCACATGCGCTAAAATAAGCCCCCCCTCCCAAAAATAAGCCCTCCCCGAAAATATTGCAACACAGCAGCAGCCATGAGGTGACCATGCTCGTCGCCTCCTACACCTCAAAAATAATAAGACCTCCCCGGATAATAAGCCCAATTGGGCTTTTGAGCGCATATGCTAAAATAAGCCCTCCCCTGAAAATAAGCCCTTCCTGAAAATATTTAAACGCATAGGCAGCCGGTCCTCGCCATTTCCTTGGGGGAGGGGGAACATGCCTCACAGGCACCTGCCATCCATGTGGAACATCCTCGCGGAGGCCACTACCTCAAACCCTAGCTACCACGCCCCTTCTCTTAGTGGCGGCTGCAAAAAAAGGGTTGGCAAGAGTGTGCCAGAAACAGAGACAGAACTTCCGGCCCTCTCCAGATCTGCGGGCCACAGGCTGAGGTTAAGGGGCCTCCTGAACCAGTGGTGGTCCCTTAACCTCGGCCTGTGGCCCACGGGTCAGCAGATCCGGAGAGGGCCACTTGCAACCCATATGGCCGATGGCCCGTTTCCTTCAAATACAGGTAAGAACGAGGGCGGACAAGTGGTCCCTCCGGAGCACCGTACCGGAACGGTACCCATTGCTCCCAGCAGGCACCAGTATACCCGTAACAGGGCGTACCGCCTGCAACCCACCATTGTCCTGCGGCTCAAAAATAATAAGACTCCCCGAAAATAAGGCCAAGGGCTTATTTCGGGGGGGGGGGACTCATAAGAAAATAAGACCCTGTCTTGTTTTCAGGGAAACATGGTATAGGCCAGTGATGGTGAATCTTTTTTGGCTCGTGTGCCACAAGTGGGAGGAGTGCGGGGGTGCCACACCCATAATGCAATGCGCGACACCCCCCCCCCATTTTTACATGTTTTTTTGGCCCTCCCCAGGCTCCAGGGGCTTTATAGGAGCCTGGGGAGGGCGAAAAGAGCCTCCCCCGACCCCCTGGAGGCCTTCCGGAGGCTTCAGGGACTGTCCGGAGGCTTCCCTGAAGCCTTCAGAGTGCTTAAGACCACCCTCCGAGCAAACCGGAAGTTCCGGGTTGCTCAGAGGGTCGTTTTAAGCGCTCCGAAGGCATCAGGGAAGCCTCGGATAGTCCCTGAAGCCTTTGGAACGCTTAAAACCACCCTCCGACTTCCGGTTTGCTCGGAGGGTGGTTTTAAGCGTTCCGAAGGCTTCAGGGACGGTCCCTGAAGCCTCCGGGGGGCGGGGGGGGCGGAAGGCTCTTTTCGCCCTCCCCAGGCTCCTATAAAGCCTCTGGAGCCTGGGGAAGGCGAAAAATAGCTTTTAAAAAGGTGAACTCAGAACACGCGTGCCATAGGTTCACCATCATGGTTATAGGCAAAGGGGTGGTGGGAACAACATCCGTTCAGTTATGCAAGATTCAAATGTAACCTTCCAATAAAGTTAGTTCTTCTGGATTTCCTGGCAAGGCTAATAGATTCCAAGTGATTGTGTAATCGATCTTCCAGGATCCGGTGTCGGTCAGGGCAGAGCTAGTGTCAGGTTTCCGAAAGATGCCCTTAATTGATTCATGAGCCTCGAGCCAAGGTTTTTGTTTTTTTATATAAAAACCAGTAATTTATTATGAGCACCATTTTGGCAATACCCTGTTGCAGTCAGATCTAAGCCTCATTTGAATTATAGCTGAACTTTGCCCCTGTTCCTTCCCTCCCCTCAGTCTGTGTCATAAATCACATTCCCCAATGAGGTGCACCCCTCCCAAGCCTGCTGCAGTCATCTGAGATCTGACTCTAGCCCAAGGTGTGCGTGGAATTCTCCCCCCCCCATAAACTCATAAAGTTGCCAGGTAGATCATCTACAAGTGGCTTTTGAAAGTCTTGTGTATCCTCCTTAAAGACCTCCAAAAGTTCTTGCCCAATGCTAACGTTTCCTGTGACAGAAGGGGAAAATAATTAAATGCATGACTGCGGAGTAATCACGTTAAGTATATTTAGTTTTAATTAAATTTACATTTAAATGAAGTCAGATCTAATTTAGTTTCAGCTTGGTCTTTCACCTGCTACTTTTGGAGAGCCGTCTCCAGCTTAAGCCACGGATGACTGTCCCTGGTATTTCATTCCTCCAATGAAATCTGAACTTATTTTGCTCTGAAGAAGGCGCCTAACTGTGTCCCTACTCCCTGCCCTCTAAACCCACCCAACGTAATCCTTGGGGCTCTACCAGGCCCATATGCAAAAGACAAAAGGAGAAGTACAGGTTAGTTGGTTGACTATGGGGCATCAAGTCATTTTTGACTCGGAGTAGAGTAGGATAGGGTAGGGTAGGACAGAACACAACAGAACACACAAGAGAAAATATGGGATGGAACGGAACAGAATAGAACAGAAGAAAAGAGAACCAAACCGAACAGAATAATAAATATAGAACAGAGCAGAATAGAATAAGAAAGGAATAGAACAGAATAGAATAGAAAGGAATTGAATAGAATAGAATAAGAAAGGAATAGGATAGTATAGAATAGGAAAGGAAAGGAATAGAACAGAATAGAATAGAATAGAATAGAATAAGAAAGGAATAGGATAGAATAGGAAAGGAATAGGATAGGATAGAATAGGATAGAAGAGAAGAGAAGAGAAGAGAAGAGGAAAGGAATAGAATAGAATAGAAATGAATAGAATAGAATAGAATAGAATAGAATAAGAAAGGAATAGGATAGTATAGAATAGGAAAGGAATAGAATAGAATAACAAAAGAAATAGGATAGGATAGGATAGAATAGAATAGAATAGAATAGAATAGGAAAGGAAAGGAAAGGAATGGAATGGAATAGAATAAAATATATGGAATGGAATGGAATATTCTTTTCTGTTCTATTTTATTCTATTCTAGTTATTCGCTTGACTAAGGGTTCTTCCTCAGATGAACTATGAAAAATGAAACATATGAATAATTTTGGTGTGGCTGGAGGGAGCCTCAATTTGAATCTCATATTTGCAAATTTTGGATGGTTCTGGTATGCTGGGCTACTTACCAATACAGGTAAGCCTGCCTTTAGGACAACAATTGAAGCCAACATTTCCGTGGCTAGGCGAGACAGTTGCTAAGTGAGCTCCTCCTTGCCACCTTTCCTGCCACAGTTATTAAGTGAACGGCCGCAGCTGTTCAGTTAGTCACACAGCTGTTAAGTGAATCCGGCTTCCCCATCGACTTTGCTTGTCAGACGGCTGCAAAAGTTGATCATGTGACACACAAACACCCCAGGACACTGCAACCATCATAAATACGAGTCAGTTGCCAAGCGTCTGAATGTTGATCTTGTGACTGGAGAGAGGCAGGTCGTTAAGAGTGCAAAATGGCCATCGACCAACTTTTTTCAGTGTTCAAACAGTTACTAAATGAACAGTTATAATTCCTTTCTGATTCCTTGCTTTCAATGCAGGAATGGGAGGTTAACTTCCTAGAATGTTTTTTTCTTAAAAAAAAAAAAGAAGAAGAATTGGAATAAGATAAACCATATTTGTCCAACTCCTGGTATCTTTCTATTAAAAATGTTGATTTTTTTTCCACTCATAGTTTTTTCTTCTTATGTTTTTTTTTCTTTTTTCTTTTTAAAAAAATATTTTTATTAAACAGTTTTTTCCCATTTTTTAACACAAATATCATCCCTGCAACATTTCCACATCGGTATGCCTGCCTTATGCTCTTTTTGTCCGTACATGTATACATACTCTTTCCATGTCCTAATTTCTATACAATACCTCTCCTATCTATCTGTGTACATAGATTCCTCTTATAACTGATATTCTGTACTATTTTATATACAATATGTCTTACATTTCCCCCCTCTTATTTATTTATATGGTTTTATGATTGTTTTCTGATTTCTTAATCTTTCTTCATCCTTAATGCTTTCTTATTCTTTGCATCTTTCCTCTAGCCATTTGCACCATAAATTTCATACTAAGCAATAATCAGATTCTCCTTTATCTGTTTTTTCTTTTGTAAGTCTGTCCATCTCAGCAGACTCGTAATATTATTTTTATCACATTTTTAATATATTTTTGTTCTTCCAGTTTGTGTGTATATGATTCTGGCTGCAGCTGTTACATGTAATGTTAAGTATTGAGTTTTTTCTCATAGTTCCTATTTTTTTCCCTCATAGTTCCATTTTTTTTCTTTTTTCTTTCCAGGGTGATATGTTGGATGTCAACCAGATCATTAAAGATTTGGCCTCGATGGTGTATGAACAGGGAGAAACAATAGGTGGGTATCATCAAATGGATTGAAATCTAAACCCATTTCCACTATTACTACAGATAGACCTCCAAGTGGCCTCAGGGACCCTCTAAAAAGAATGCAAATGACCAGCTCTCTGCAAGGAATATCAATCCTTCCGTTCCCCACCATCCAGTCAGAGTTGAAGAAGCTTCTTGGAGGAGAAGCGAAATGTCTTCAAAGAAAAACCTGACACAGCCCATGACCTGAGGACACAGATAAACCTCCAAGTGGCCTCAACAACACTCTAAAAGGATGCAAATGACCAGCTGCCTGCAAGGAATACAAATCTTTCCAGTCCCCACCATCCAGTCAGAGCTTAGGAAGCTTTAAGCATTAATTGGAAAATTAGAGATTGAATGATGGTGTTATTAAATATGCATAAAAATATGATTAGTAGTGAAATCATATAATAATATACGAAATAGTAAAATTAAATAATGGCTGATTAGATAATAAAAGAATATTCTTTAATGTAAATGTATGTATTAATAGTAGAATCACACGGGTTGGAGGATTGGAAAGAACATGAATAGGTGCACTTTAAATGTTTAAAGGATTGTGATTGGTACAAGAAGTGTACTTTGAGACATTGAATGATGAAAGAAGGAAGAATGAAATTTTAGCATAAGTAGATGGGAAGAGCTAAATAAAGGAAATATGAATAATAAAACTAAAAAAGTTAAAATATAGTTAGAAATAAGAGAGGAATAATAGTATGTATGTATGTATATACATGTGTGTGTGTGTGTGTGTGTGTGTTTCATTTGTGCTGATAAATAAATAAAGGGAGACTAGTATAGGTCTATTTCAAGCTATTTAGCTCTCAGCTGGCTCAGCTGATAAGGGAGGAGAGCTTGTGGCTTAGAGGCTAATACAACTGCCTAACAGGTAAAAACAGTGCAGGTTCGAATCCCAGTAAGGGTATGGCTAGCTGATGAGAGCTAAATAGCTTGAAATAGATCCATACTAGTCTCCATTTATTTATTTATCCGCACAAATGCAACACAAAAATGGTTTTCTGCCTGGAAGGCTCCTAGGGTGGAGCTGAAAGGCAAAAGGGAAGCAGTATGCTCCCTCTCATATTTGGGCACACTGGGTGCTTTGACATAACACTTAATACATACATGCATACATGCATGCATGCATGCATACACACACACACACATATGTACATGCATACATACATACATACACATACATACATTAAGATGTATGAAAGAACAAAAGGGAGGTTTAAAAACTGAAGGGCAGTAGTAAAAGGTATGAATATATACGAAACAATGAAAATGAAATGTAATAACTATGAGTAATAATATTATATCTATTTGTTTTGAAATGTATACCTGGGTATCATAGATTTCAAAACAAATAGACATAATATTATTACTCATAGTTATTACATTTCATTTTCATTTACACACCATTCACACATTGATAGGTATAAATACAGTGGTGAAATTCAATCTTTTTTACTACCGGTTCAGTGGGCGTGGCTTGGTGGGCGTGGCTTGGTGGGCATGGCAGAGGAAGGATATTGCAAAATCTGGATTTCACCCCTGTTTACATATAGTATAGTACAGTATAGTATAAAATAAAATAAAATAATAAAATTAAAATAAAATAAAATAAAATAATAAAATTAAAATAAAATAAAATAATAATAAAATAAAATAATAAAATAAAAAATAAAATAATAATAAAATTAAAATTAAATAAAATAATAAAATAAATAAAATAAAATAAAAACTTGATGGGGAAAAAAAAGAGCTGAAGAAGCTTCTGGGATGAGAAGCGAAAGGTCTTCAAAGAAAAACCAGAAAGTCCAGTCACCTCCTGAAAAAAAACACCTTGGGGACAAACGTGACTTGGATGACGGAGAATCTCCATAGAAATTTAAGCAATTCTTCCTTGTCGCGTAATTACTTGCCCTTCTTTTAATTTATAGATAGCATTGAAGCCAACATTGAGACGGCCTCCGTGAATGTCGACTCCGCCAACGAACAGTTGGCGAAGGCCAGTCAGCACCAAGTAAGAGGATTGTTTTAAAGGAGGCGAAATGGGAGAGAAAAACTGATGTAGGGGAGTGAAAGTTCGTTCTCCAGGCTTATGGGTTGGTTTCCGAACGTTTCGTTACCATGCTAGGTAACGTCTTCAGCTGACTTTAGGGAATGTCAGTGTTGGCGTTCTTCTGCTGATAAGGGCTTTGTGTGGTCAGTCGGTCTTGTGATGGGGAGGTCACAGCAGGTGAGGGTCGCATGGGTGTTGTGAGGGGTCAAGTGTGGGTCACGTCAGGTGAGGGTCTTGTGAGGGGTCAGGTGTGTTTCATGACAGTTGAGGGTCTTGTGATGGGCCTTGTGAGTCACATCAGGTGAGGGCCTTGTGTTGGGTCAAGTAGGGGTCACGTCAGGTGAGGGTCTGGTGGTGGGTGATAGAATGGATCAAGTGTGGGTTACATCAAGTCTTGTGATGGGTCTTGTGAGGAGTCAAATGTGGGTCCCGTCAGGTGAAAATCTTGTGATGGGCCTTGTGAAGGGTTGTGAGGGGTCAGCTGAGGGTCTTGTGATGGGGCTTATAATATGGAGATCATATCAGGTGAGGCTCCTTGGAAGGTGAACTGCTGGTTGAGAGGTGGATTCCATGGGCTGGTTGAGGGTCAATGCCGTTGCAGGTGGTGTACAGTACACACAACCGGATCCTGGAAAAATATAGGCAATCAGACTCTGGAAAAATGCCAGCGCTTTTCATGGGGTCTTTAGTAAGGTAAAGGTAAAGGTTCCCCTCACACATATGTGCTAGTCATTCCCAACTCTAGGGGGCGGTGCTCATCTCCATTTCTAAGCTGAAGAGCCAGTGCTGTCCAGAGATGTCTCCGTGGACAACCATTTAAATAGGAGCCAGCAGTGTGCAGTAGCTGCCAAAAAAGCCAACACAGTTCTAGGCTGCATCAACAGAGGAATAGAATCAAGATCACGTGAAGGGTTAATACCACTTTATAAGGCCTTGGTAAGGCCTCACTTGGAATACGGCATTCAGTTCTGGTCGCCACGATGTAGAATAGATGCGGAGACTCTAGAAAGAGTGCAGAGAAGAGCAACAAAGATGATTAGGGGACTGGAGACTAAAACATATAAAGAACGGTTGCAGGAACTGGCTATGTCTAGTTTAATAGAAAGAAGGACCAGGGGAGACATGATAGCAGTCTTCCAATATCTCAGGGGTTGCCACAAAGAAGAGGGAGTCAAACTATTCTCCAAAGCACCTGAGGGTAGAACAAGAATCAATGGGTGGAAACTAATCAAGGAGAGAAACATCTTAGAACTGAGGAGAAACTTCCTGACAGTGAGAACAATTAATCAGTGGAACAGAAGTTGCCTCCAGAAGTTGTGAATGCCCCAACACTGGAAGTCTTTAAGAAGATGCTGGATAGCCATTTGTCTGAAACGGTATAGGGTTTCCTGCCTGGGCAGGGGGTTGGACTAGAATACCTCCAAGGTCCCTTCCAACTCTGCTATTGTATTGTATTGTGGCCATGTGGCCGGCATGACTAAATGCCAAGGGCGCACAGAACGCTGTTCCCTTCCCACCAAAGGTGGTGCCTATTTTTCTACTTGCATTTTTAACGTGCTTTCAAACTGCTAGGTTGGCAGAAGTAGGGACAAGTAGCAGGGGCTCACTCCACTACGCGGCGCTCGGGATTTGAACCACCGAACTGCCGACCTTTCTGATTGACAAGCTCAGCATCTTGGCCATTGAGCCACCGTGTCCCTGGGGTCTTTAGGAACCTTTCTAAGATGTCTCCTTTCATAGCTTGCATTAAAATTCAGTACTCCGAGAGAGGCGTATTAAACTGAATTTCTCCTCACCAAAAAAAGAAGCATCAGCCATAATTGCTCTCTTTTGAACAAGACACCACTTTTCACACTCCTCCGATCTTTGGCACTTCCTAAGTAGGTAACCTTAGGAAGGAAAAGTAGCACAAGCAGATGTGATACGGAGGAAGAAAATAGGATTTCCTTGTGCTGTTTTTTTTAAGCCTGTTTGCCTTGAAGCGAGGGCCAGGCGAATTTGGAGGTGTGCGCGTGAGAAGAAAACAGGCAGCAAAATTGGATTTAAAAAAAAACAATAAGTGTGTCGACAAATTCTGGAATGATATGGCAAAAGGTTTGACGAAGTGGTTTTGAGAGAAAGATGTAGGGAGAATTGCTCCCAGGGAGAATTTTCACCAGATAGTTAACTGGTTTTATACATTTAGACAAGAAAAGCCAAGAGCACAGGTATGGAATAGGTGGCACTTGGAGCTATATACAATACAATGCAATACAATAGCAGAGTTGGAAGGGACCCTGGAGGTCTTCTAGTCCAACCCCCGGCTTAGCCAGGAAACCCTACACCACTTCAGACAAATGGCTATCCAACATCTTCTTAAAGACTTCCAGTATTGGGGCATTCGAAACTTCTGGAGGCAACTTCTGTTCCACTGATTAATTGTTCTCACTGTCAGGAAGTTTCTCCTCAGTTCTAAGTTGCTTCTCTCCTTGATTAGTTTCCACCCATTGCTTCTTGTCCTGCCCTCACGTGCCTTGGAGAATAGTTTGACTCCCTCTTATCTATCTATTATCTCATTCTTTATCTCTCTATAATAGATCTATCTCTCCGTCCATCCATATCTATCTATCTATCTATCTATCTATCTATCTATCTATCTATCTATCTATCTATCTATCTATCTATCTATCTATCATCTATCTATCTATCTCTATCTATCTATCTATCTATCTATCTATCTATCTATCTATCTATCTATCTATCTACCTACCTACCTACCTACCTACCTACCTACCTACCTACTTATCTGTCTGTCTGCCTGTCTGTCTGTCTGTCTATCTATCTATCTACCGACCGACCGACCTACCTACCTACCTACCTACCTACCTACCTACCTACCTACCTACCTACCTACCTACCTGACCTATCTATTATCTCTCTCTCTCACACACTATAATAGATCTCTGTCTGTCTTTCTGTCCATCTATGTCTGTCTGTCTGTCTGTCTATATTTATCCTCCCTCCCCCCATCCATCCATCTATCTATCTATTTATCTTTCTTTCTATCTATCTATCTATTATCTCATTCTTTATCTCTGTATAATAGATCTATCTCTCTGTCTGTCTGTCCGTCCATCCATATCTATCTATCTATCTATCTATCTATCTATCTATCTATCTATCTATCTATCATCTATCTATCTAACTAACTAACTAACTAACTAACTAACTAACTAACTAACTAACTAACTAACGGTATCCCCCCTCCCCCTCTCTCTCACACATAGACCTATCTATCTATATCCCTATGTATCAGTATCCTTCCTGTCTGTCTATCCTCTATCTAAAGTGGGGACAAATCGACTTTTTCAATTAGTGAATATCTGAACATTAGTAAATTCACAAACAGGCTAAAATCTTTATTTTGAAGACGTGGCGAAACAATAAGAACATTTTCTGCATTTTTAAAAAAGAAAGTATGATCATGCCGGGAGGCCTAGAATATTTCCCTGCCAGCATTTGGACAACATGATTAACCGGTTCAATTAAGTCTGATTCATTTTAAATGTGTTTAGTGTTTGCTTGTGTGTGTTTGTGTGTGTGTGTGTGTGTGTGTTTATGGGGTGTGGGTGTACCGTATATTCTGCAAAACCAGCCCTTTTCATCTCGTTTATTGCTTGCTGTATTCTGCAAATCCAGAAAAGTAGACAAATCCAGTAACCATATTCAACACATGGAGAAATGAAGTCAAAGAAAGCAAACTTTCCTGCTAAGTTTATTTCCCTTAAATATTGTTGTTGTTTTGCTTCAAAAAAATACACGGGGAAAAAAAGAACGATTAAAATGAGTAGCCAGACTTAACTAGATAGAAACTCTTGCAGGGTTTACTTAGCCACTGAGCTTTTTAAAACAAATTTTTCTTGTATTTATTGGTTTTATAAACAAACTTCTAAGATTTTATTCCAGTTTGGGGTGTTATCAATTGTCCAGATTCGGTAGAGTAGCAAGCATGTAGCATCTAGCTACTAAAATAAAATAAAAATAAGCAAGGGGAGGGGGAGAACATGGATGCGATAATGTTTTATATACTCTGTATATAGATTGGTGTCTCCGAATTACCATAAAAGCATCAAAATTTTCCTTGAACCTGGAAGATAATTGAGGGAGTATCTATAGGGAAAGGAAGGATAAAACGTAGGGCAGCTGTGACTTGTGTCATAAAAACTCCCCTTTATTTTTTTTAATGTGTGACACAAAAATAGTCTTCAAGAGTAACCACAATGACTCTCATTTTGACTTTTTGGTCAACAAAACACAGCCTACAGAAGGTCCTGGAGTCAGAAGTTTGTCCCTCTATCAAGGGTTGGACTTGAGAATAAACTCTACTGTGGATGGAAGTGAATACTTGTAATTCAGGGTTGAACTGTTGGGTCCTTGGTGCTCTCTGAGCTTGGTGGTTTCGTTGCAGACATTTCATGACCCAACTAGCTCACCTCATCAGTCCTAGAAGTGATGGGAATTGTGGGGGGGAGGAGGAGAACTGGGGGTCCTTGGTGCTTTTTGAGCTTGGTGGTTTCGTTGCGGATGTTTCATGACCCAACTAGCTCACATCATCAGAGATAGAAGAGATGGGAATTGTGGGGAAGAAGAGGAGAACTATGAGGTCCTTGGTGCTCTCTGAGCTTGGTTGTTTTCTTATAGACCTTTCATTACCCGACTAGGTAACCTCATCAGTTCTAGAAGGGAGTTTGTGAAGAGGAGAAGAAGGAGAGGAAGAGGAGGAGGACTGTGGAGTTCCTGGTGAATTCTGAGCTTGGTTGTTTTCTTGAAGACCTTTCATTACCCAACTAGACAGCATGGAAGGCAGTGGGGTTTGCTCTTGGCTGATATGCAGTCCCTTCTTGCACTGATGATGTTACCTAGTTGGGTAATGAAACATCTGCAAGAAAACTGCGGGAGTCCCCCCTCTCGCAAATATGGCCCTCTGCCCTTTCAAGGGTCCACCTTGATGACGGATGTATTAATCCAGAGAGGTGGAAGAAGAGGAGGCTCCGGGGGTTTTCGTGTAAATGTTTTTTAAATGTTTTAAAGGGATCCAGGGTGGGGGGTGGGTCTAGCCAGACCAGGAATAGGAGTAGAGCCAGGCGAACAGGTGGGGCTGAGGAGGAAGGGAGCGGAGCGGGGGAGGGGAGTCAGTATAACGTTCCTTTAGAGGGTTCCTATATTCCAACGGTCGCAGGAAGGGGTGGATGCGAGGACAGAAGAAGATCCTGCAGTCGGTTGGGAGACCGGGGGCGTTGGTTACGCCCGGTTGTTTGTACCAACCCCCGCATCCTAGGTGGTCAGGGTTTACAGAGCCGAGGCATGAGACTTGTTGAATACTGTGGAGCCTGGCCAGCAGAGGGCGTTCAAGGAAGCCCTCTGATTGGGCCAGGCGCGCACTCCAGCCGGCGGGAGAATTTATGAGTTCTTATTGGTTCGCCGTCTGACAGCTGAAAGTATAAATAGCTGTCAGACGGCTCGCGTTCTGTTCGTTCCTGTCAGCCTGTTCTAGCAATAAATCTGTTGAACTGACAGCTGCCTCAGTCTCCTCACTACAGATCTAACACTGGCGACAAGGACGGGCGACACGGACCCATACGTAGTGCCGCCAATGGCTACTAACGCCGCCTTTTCGCTGTTCCGGCCAGAGGCTGAGGCTTGGGAAGCGTTTCTCGAAAGATTCGAGTGCTTCCTCATAGCCCATGACCTTGTCAGCCTCTCACAGGAGAGGAAACGTGGCATCTTCCTTAATTATTGCGGGCTGGAGATGTTCGCTACGGCACGGGCTCTTGCTGCGCCAGAACCTGCCCACTCGCTGCCGTGGGACGACCTAATGACTCGCCTCAAACACCATTATGAGCCCGCACCATCTCGCTTTGCCCGGCGGCAGTATTTCCGCCGCTGTATACAAAAAGAGGGCCAAGCAATCGCCCAATACGTCGCAGCTCTCCGCGCTGAGGCGAGCCTTTGTGAGTTCAGCGACCTCGAAGAGGCGCTGCTGGAGCAGTTCATTTATGGACTTCGCGACGTCAAGCTACATCGTCGCATCCTGGCTAGACCCGAACTCACTTTAAAGATCGCAGTCGACGATGCCAGAGCCTACGAAATGGCTGACCAATCCACCCCGGATTTCAGCCACCTCAGCCAGCACCCTCATGCTGCCTATGTGCCGCCTTCACCCTACGCGGCACCCACCACCTCCTATGCTCCTTCTACTGCCTCCTCGTTCCGCACCGAGGTAGACCAGACTATCGACCGCCTCCAGTCGCTTTCCACCAGAGATGGACGTCAGTGCCTCAGTTGTGGCAGCCGCCACCAACGCTCCCAATGCCGATTCCGACAAGCTCTCTGCCACCAATGCGGCAGAAAGGGTCACCTGGCCGCCGTGTGCCGCTCCGCGCCTCTTGACCGACGACCCCCACAGCAACCTCCTCAGCCGCCCCATGCTCCAGCCCGTTTGCCTGCCCGTTGCCAAAATTCCCTCACCGTTGGCGACCCCACCGCAGCATTCCCGGAGTGGCTGGTGGACTCGGCCTCTTCCTCTGCGGAGGGCCGAGGTAAACTGCATCTCCCCATTTTCATCGAGGGAGTGCCAACCTCCATGGAGGTGGACATGGGATCGGCTAGATCCATCATGTCCTGGGACACGTTCCACTCCTTACTGCCAGCAGTCTGGCGCACTTCCCTTGCTCCCCCAGACTGTCGCCTCCGTGACTACCAGGGGAACCCCATTGACTTGCTAGGATGTGGCAACTTTAACATTACCTATGGTTCCCGGCATGCCATGCTACCCCTCCTAATTGTGAAAAACCCTCTATCCTCTTTGTTAGGCTTAGATTGGTTTAGAGCACTAGGGCTCTCCATAGCTGGGGTACACTCTCTAATTCCCTCTCCTCTTCCTACCTCTACTTCTCTTTCTTCCCTCCTTTCCGAGTTTGCTGACGTCTTCGACCCCTCCCTTGGCTGCTACACCGGCTCCCCCATTTCTCTTAACCTCGACCCCTCAATCGCCCCAATCCGCCTAAAAGCCCGCCGCCTGCCGCTGGCTCTTAAAGCCAAGGTGGACGCGGAGCTTGATAAGCTCATCAGCCAGGGCATACTCGAACCGGTTGATTTCTCCCCATGGGAGACGCCAATAGTTGTGCCCCTAAAGTCCGACGGATCCGTAAGGATCTGCGCGGACTTTAAATCGACGTTAAACAAGGCCTTGCAAGCGCACCCCTACCCTGTGCCCGTGGTGCAGCATGTTCTGCATTCCCTAGGCAATGGGCGCATTTTCGCCAAGCTGGACCTCGCGCAGGCGTATCAGCAACTGCCCGTGGACGAGCCCACCGCGCTTGCGCAGACAATAGTTACCCACCGCGGGGCATTCAAATGCCGCCGTTTGCAGTTCGGAGTCAGTGTAGCCCCGGGAATCTTTCAAGGGTTAATGGAGCGCCTGCTCCATGCCATTCCCAGGGTCACACCGTATTTCGACGATGTGCTGATTGCGGCCCCCGACGCGGTGGGGCTCGTTCAGACGTTGCGCGTTGTCCTGCAGCGTTTCCGCGCTGCGGGGCTCCACTTGAAAGCCACCAAATGCCAACTGGGGGTTCCTGCCGTAACCTTCCTCGGTTACCGCATTGATGCCGCGGGCATCCACCCCGACCCTGCTAAATTGGAAGCCATTCTAGTGGCCCCCACACCTACAAATAAAGCTGAGCTGCAAGCCTTCCTGGGGCTACTTAATTTTTATGCCTCATTCATTCCCCACAAAGCCTCCCTGGCCGAACCCCTCCACCGCCTCTTGGACTCCAAAGCCCCATGGAGTTGGACCAGCCGCGAGGCGCAGGTGCTCGCGGCTGTCAAACGCTCCCTCACAGCTCCTCCAGTCCTCGCCCAGTACGACGAGTCCCTTCCACTAACCTTAGTCTGTGACGCCTCTCCCTTTGGGGTGGGCGCCGTCCTTAGCCATGCATTCCCTGATGGCTCTGAACGACCCATAGCGTTTTACTCCCGCACCTTATCAAAGCCTGAGCGCAATTACAGCCAGCTTGATAAGGAGGCGCTGGCCGCCGTTGCGGGGGTAAAACGCTTCCACCACTACCTGTACGGACGGCCCTTTTCTCTCGTGACGGACCATAAGCCACTCCTCGGCATCATTGCCGGAGATCGCCCTACCCCACCTATTCTATCCCCCCGCATGTTACGCTGGGTGGAATTCCTTTCCTCCTATTCATACACCCTTGCTTATAGGCCCGGCGGCCACATCGCCCATGCTGACGCCTTAAGCCGATGCCCACTCCCTCTCCCTATTGACGACCCGGCCCCTACACACACTGTTTCCCTCATCGATGACCTCTCCCTGCCTATGCCTGTCACGGACATAGCTCAGGCGTCCCGCACCGATCCCGTAGTCTTCCGCGCTATGGCCGCCGTAACTCGCAGATGGACCACTTGCTCTACGGATCCCCTCCTCCTGCCCTTCTTCCGCCGCCGTTTTGAGCTCTCCGTCATACAGGATTGCCTCCTCTGGGGCTCCCGCGTCGTAATTCCCTCTTCCCTACGCAGCGTTCCCTCCATGACGGCCACCCAGGCATCGTCCGTATGAAGGCCCTTGGCCGCGGATATGTCTGGTGGCCGTCTATGGACGCAGACATCACCACCTACGTTCAGGGCTGCTCTGCCTGCCAACGTGTGCAAGCTGCCCCTCCTACCGCTCCACCCCGCGACTGGGAGCAACCTATGGCCCCATGGAGTCGGTTGCATATCGACTACATGGGTCCCCTTGATGGTCACTCCTTCCTAGTCGTGGTGGATGCATGGTCAAAATGGGTTGAACTCTTCCCTATGACCAGCACCACCTCCGCAGCCACTATCCGCGTCCTCAATTCCCTCTTCACCACCCATGGGCTGCCCGATGTTATCGTTTCCGATAACGGGCCCCAATTCTCCTCTTCTGAATTTCTTTCTTTCCTCACCTCCCTTGGCATCCGCCATGCCCCCATCTCGCCTTACCACCCTGCCAGCAATGGCCTGGCAGAACGGGCCGTGCAGTCTGCTAAGGACGCTTTTGCCCGTATGTCCGCCCTTCCTTGGCCCGAACGCATCCACACCTACCTCCGTACCCAACACACCACCCCTTGTTCCTCCACGGGCAAAGCACCCTCTGAACTGTTGATGGGCCGCCGCCTCATGTCTACGTTAGACCGCCTACATCCCCTCTTCTCTACCCCCCCCTTTTCACCCCCCCACCCCCCCAAGGGCTTTTCTAGTGGGGGAGGAAGTTTTCACCCGAAATTTCGCAGGGGAGCCAAAATGGGTGCCCGGAAAAATCTCCGATATAACAGGGCCCTGCTCTTACAGGGTCCTCCTCAACGATGGGAGATCTTGGCGGCGGCATCTAGACCTGCTGCGGCGGCGACCGGCAGAAGATCCAGCAAACGCAACCCGCGGACAGAAACAACCAGGCCCTAGCAACGCCGCCTGCCGGCCCGACCGTGCACAAACACCTAGCTCCGAGTCCATGCAATGTTTCCCCGGTGTGCTGGGTTCCTTACCTGCTCCGCTGAATCCGTTCCCAAGGGTTGGGCCTGTCGCGGCCGCTCCTCCGGTGCCTCATCACAAGGGCGGAGCCGACACTCCTTCCACCTCGGACAACGCACCATCTCTGCCGAGGCATTCTCAGCGCGTGCGCAGACGACCGAGCTATTTGGACGATTACGCATGCGCAATCCGGGGGGAAGGGGTGTTGAATACTGTGGAGCCTGGCCAGCAGAGCGCGTTCAAGGAAGCCCTCTGATTGGCCCAGGCGCGCACTCCAGCCGGCGGGAGAATTTATGAGTTCTTATTGGTTCGCCGTCTGACAGCTGAAAGTATAAATAGCTGTCAGACGGCTCGCGTTCTGTTCGTTCCTGTCAGCCTGTTCTAGCAATAAATCTGTTGAACTGACAGCTGCCTCAGTCTCCTCACTACAGATCTAACAAGACTGATGTTATGTAACGCAAGGTCCGTTGTTAATAAGGCCCCCCTCATCCATGACCTGGTTTCTGAGGGGGAGCCGGACCTTGCAGGGATCACGGAAACCTGGTTGGGCCACGAGGGGTGTGTGCCCCTCGTGGAAATGTGCCCACCAGGATACCGTGTATTCCATCAGCCTCGTGCCCGGGGTAGGGGTGGTGGGGTAGTGGTCATTATACGGGAAGTCCTGGCACCGAGAGAATTCACCGTACCTCAGATATCCGGATGTGAGACTCTAGGTGTGAGATGGGGCCCAGGGAGTCAGTTGGGCCTGCTGATTGCATACTTGGCTCCTCGCTATGCTTCAGCGGCCCTGCCAGAGCTCCTTGAGGTGATTGCGGAGGTGGCAGTTGAGACCCCTAGACTATTAGTCATGGGGGACTTCAACTTGCCATCGACGGGAGAATCATCCGAGGTAGCCCAGGAGTTCATGGCTTCCATGACAGCCTTGGACCTGACCCAAAAAATTCCGGGCCCCACACACGAGGGAGGACACATGCTGGACCTTGTTTTTATCTCTGGTCGATGGAAGAGTGATCTGGGAATAGGGGATCAGGTGATCACTCCCCTGTCATGGTCAGATCACTCGCTTCTCCGGCTGGACTTCCCTGGTGCTCCCATCGCGGGGAGGCGGAACCAGAAGATCTTAGATGGTTCCACCCCAGGCGACTGATGGAACCAGATAGGTTCCAGACAGAGCTTGGGCCACCTCCTGTTGCCCTGACCCGCTCCCGGACGGAGGACCTTGTGGCCGCATGGAACAGTGCGGCGGCCGGGGCCTTCGACCAGGTAGCGCCCTTGCGGCCTCTCCGGTGGCAGCGAACCACCCTGGCCCCTTGGTTTTCTGAGGAGCTGAGGGTGATGAAGCGCCACAAGAGATGCCTAGAAAGCAGATGGAGATCCTCTTGTGCCGAATCTGACCGAACACAAGTAAGAGCCCATTTACGGACCTACCTTGTGGCACTAAGGGTGGCTAAACGTCGATATTATGCCACCCTTATTGCGTCTGCAGAAAACCGCCCTGCCGCCCTGTTCCGGGTGACCCGCTCCCTCCTTTCACAGAGGTCGCGGGAAGCCCCTTTACAGGGGAGGGCAGAGGAATTTGGGGAATATCTGCAGGACAAAATCGCTCAGATCCGGAGCGAATGGGTCCCCTTCAGTGATCGTGAGGAGACACCGGAGGCGAGTCTTGAGGTACCTATCTGGGAGGAGTTTGACTCTGTTGCCGCCGAGGATATGGACAGGCTACGCAGGCGACTGCGGGCCACCACATGTTTATTGGACCCGTGCCCCTCCTGGCTTGTACTGGCAACCTGGGAGGTTACACGTGACTGGCTCCTGGGTCTGGTGAACGCCTCGCTGGAGGAGGGGTTCCTGCCAACCGCCTTGAAAGAGGCGGTGGTGAGGCCCCTACTTAAGAGGCCTTCCCTAGACCCAGTTGAGTTAGCCAATTATCGTCCTGTCTCCAACCTTCCCTTCTTAGCGAAGGTTGTTGAGAGTGTGGTGGCGCAGCAGTTCCCTCGACACCTGGAGGAAATTACTTATCTAGACTCTGCCAGTCCGGTTTCCGACCGGGTCACAGCACAGAGACGGCTTTGGTCGCGTTGGTGGATGATCTCTGGAGGGCGAAAGATGGGGGCTGTTCCTCCATCTTAGTCCTGTTAGACCTCTCAGCGGCTTTCGATACCATCGACCATGGTATCCTATTGCGTCGTCTGGAGGGGATGGGGGTGAGGGGCACCGTTTTGTGGTGGTTCTCCTCCTTCCTCTCCGGTCGGATGCAATGTGTGTTGGCGGGAGAGTAGAGATCGACCCTGAGGCCGCTCACGTGTGGAGTACCACAGGGGTCAGTCCTCTCCCCTCTCCTGTTCAACACATACATGAAACCGCTGGGTGAGATCATTCGAGGATTCGGGGTTGAGTGCCATCTGTATGCAGATGACACTCAGTTGTACATTTCTACCCCGAACCACCCCAACGAAGCCGTCGAGGTGATGTCCCGGTGTCTGGAAGCCGTGCCGGTCTGGATGGGCGACAACAGACTCAAACTCAACCCTTCCAAGACGGAGTGGCTGTGGCTACCGGTGCCCCGCTTTAGCCAATGTGTTCCATCTCTGGCCATTGGGGGGGAACAACTGCCCCCAGTGGATAGGGTACGCAATTTGGGCGTCCTCCTAGATTCCCGGTTGTCGCTAGATGATCATGTGACGGCCGTGGCTAGGGGGGCGTTCCACCAGGTTCGCCTGATGCGCCAATTGCGTCCCTTACTGGAGCGGGACGCCCTTTGCACAGTCACCCATGCACTAGTGACTTCTCGCCTTGATTACTGTAACGCTCTCTACATGGGGCTCCCCTTGAGATGCACCCGAAGGCTCCAGCTGGTCCAGAATGCAGCCGCGCGGGTTATTATGGGGAGTACTAGGTACTCCCATGTAACACCTTTCCTGCGCGAGCTGCACTGGCTACCTGTGGCCTTTCGGGTGCGTTTCAAGGTGTTGATCGTCATCTTCAAAGCGCTCCATGGCTCGGGACCTAGTTATTTGCGGGATCGCATTCTACCCCATACATCCCTGCGACCAATCCGCTCTCACAGAGAGGGCCTCCTCTGGGTACCGTCCGCTAAACAGTGCGGGCGGGCGGTGCCTAGGAGTAGGGCCTTCTCTGTGATGGGCCCAACCCTCTGGAACGACCTCCCCCTCCGATATTAGAACCACCTCTGATCTCCGCTCCTTCCACAAGAAACTCAAGACCCACCTGTTTCGAGTAGCTGGTCTGGCCTAATTATAATTATAATCGTAACTGTATTTAACATCTATTACTAACTTTCCTGGATGGCTTTTTAAATTTTATATTGGGGTTTTAAACGGGTTTTAAAATTGTTTTTTAATTATTTAAATTGGTTTTGGGGTTTTATATACAGACAGTGTGTGTGTGTTGTTTCTGCTCTATGTCTTATGTTATTTTCTGTTGTTTTGATTATGAATGGTCTGTACACCGCCCCGAGTCCCTACGGGGAGAGGGGGTGGTCTATAAATTAAATAAACTATAAACTAAACTATAACTATAAAACCACCAAGCTCAGTGAGCACCAACAAACTCTGTTATGTTTATTGGAAGCCATACTGAACTCCAGGGAATCCATTTTCAAAATCTGTCCGATCTGGGGAGATCTAGCCCTCTCCATGAAAAATAAAAAGTTCCCCCCTTTCCATCTACTTAGCCTATGCCTTAAAACAGGGGTGTCAAACTCAAGGCCCACAGGGTGCTTAAATCTGGCCCTTGGGACTGGCCTGAAAAGAGCAAAGGACTGGCCCACAGTGCCTATGCCAGTGAAAATGGAGCTGCGGGTGGAGGTGGGGGGGTGCACCCCTCCCTCGAGCTCCATTTTCACTGGCAGAGGGCTGCAGGAGGCTGTCATGGCTGAAAATGGGGCTCGTAGAGGGGCATGTGCAGACCATCCTTCTGGGCTCCATTTTTACTGGCAGAGGGATAACCAAGCAAACTAAAAACATTTCTAAGGAGAAATGTTTCTTCCCCATTTGCCTTTGAGCATGCAAGAAGGGACAGGGAAGGACAAAGGGAAAGAGGAAAGAAAAGAAAAGAAAAAGATGGGAAGATGGGAAGAGAGCGAGGAAGGAAAAAGAAGGAAAGATAGGAAGGAAGAAGAAAGGAGAAGGAAGAGGGAAGGAAAAAGAAGGAATGGGAAGAGAGAAAGGAAAGAAAAATAAGGAAAGAAGGGAATGAAGAAAAAAGAAGGAAGAGGGAAGGAAAAAGAAGGATGGAAAGATGGGGAAAGAGCAAGAAAGGAAAAATAAGGAAAGAGCGAAAGGAAGAAGAAAGGAGAATGAAGAGGGAAGAAAAAAGAAGGGATGGGAAGAGAGCAAGGAAAGAAACATAAGGAAAGAGGGGAAGGAAGAAGAAAGGAGAAAGAAGAGAGAAGGAAAAAGAATGGATGGAAAGATGGGGAAAGAGCAAGAAAGGAAAAATAAGGAAAGAGCGAAAGGAAGAAGAAAGGAGAAGGAAGAGGGAAGGAAAAAGAAGGAATGGGAAGAGAGCAAGGAAAGAAAAATAAGGAAAGAAGGGAAGGAAAAAAAGGAGAAAGAAGAGGGAAGGAAAAAGGATGGGAAAATGAGAAGAGAGCAAGGAAAGAAAAATAAGGAAAGAGGGGAAGGAAGAAGAAAGGAGAAGGAAGAGGGAAGGAAAAAGAAGGAATGGGAAGAGAGCAAGGAAAGAAAAATAAGGAAAGAGCGAAAGGAAGAAGAAAGGAGAAGGAAGAGGGAAGGAAAAAGAAGGAATGGGAAGAGAGCAAGGAAAGAAAAATAAGGAAAGAAGGGAAGGAAGAAAAAAGGAGAAAGAAGAGGGAAGGAAAAAGGATGGGAAAATGAGAAGAGAGCAAGGAAAGAAAAATAAGGAAAGAGGGGAAGGAAGAAAAAAGGAGAAGGAAGAGGGAAGGAAAAAGAAGGGATGGGAAGAGAGCAAGGAAAGAAATATAAGGAAGGAAAGGAAGGAAGGAAAGGAAGGAAGAAGAAAGAAGAAGGGAAGGAAAAAGACGGATGGGAAGATGGGAAGAGAGCAAGGAAAGAAAAATAAGGAGAGAGGGGAAGGAAGAAAAATGAGAAGGAAGAAGAAAGGAAAAAGAAGGGAAGGAAGGAGATTATAATGAGAGTGAAGCACTTGGCCACCACAGGTGCCTCCGACACAAGTCCTGTGTCACACACCCATCGTGGCCACGCCCACCCCCAGCATGCTCACCATGGCCACGCCCACCCCCAGCCCTCCGAGGTCAAACACAACCGTAATGCCTCCCTCAGTGAAATCGAGTTTCACTCCCCTGCCTTAAAACATCTTTCCAAGGTTTTGCAGAGCACTTAAGCCTCTAATGTCTCCATTTATATCAATAGAGTCTGGAAATTACCCCGTCTAGGTGATGGTGTTTATGAAGATGACTCTACTAAGCACGTTAGAGACGGTTTGGCTACATCAAGGTATTTGCTTTGAAGCTTACCATTAGTGAGTAACAAAGGCCAGAGAAGGGCCAACGGAGAAATAAATTATGGAGCTGGATGGGAAGAGTAGCGCTTAAAAGGTCCCCAAAATAAGGTAATTGAACGCTAGCATCCTTTCGTAATATTAATCACTTCCTTAATAGGACAGTAATGTTGCTTTTGCATCCCCCTTAATCCCACGATCAAAATCCGCGCCGTTTTAATTTTTCTTCCTTTCTCAGCTTTCTGTAATGGAAGCATGGAAGGGAGATGGTGAAGGATAGGGAGAAAAAAGCTCTCCGTTCAACCCCCAGGTGGAAATATTCTCCTTTCTTGGAGCCATTTTCAAAAGGCGATTCGGCTGTGTTCTCCTTCTGGTGTTTCACTTGAGAGGTGGCAATTGTTCAGGTTTCCTAAAAATGCCCTAATTGATTCATGAGTATCGAGCCAAATTTCAATACAAATCTAGTCATTTATTAGGAGCACCATTAGACAAGGCCTTTTCGCAGTCAGATCTGAGCTTTGTTTGAGTTATAGCTGAACTTTACCCCTGTTCCTTCCCTCCCCTCGGTCTGTGTCAGAAATCACATTCCCCAATGAGGTGCACCCCTCCCAAGCCTGCTGTAATAATCTGAGATCTGACTTTAGCCGAAAGTATGCGTGGAATGCACTCCCCCCCTTCTCTTACTCTGGCAACGTTAGGAATTGACAGTAATGTTCCTCCAAACCAAATTATGAGAACATATTTGCATGGGGAAGACTCCAGATCAATGGCTGTCCAATCTCTTCTTAAAAAGCTCCAGTAATGGAGCACTCACAACTTCTAGAGGCAAGCTGTTCCACTGGTTAATTGTTCTCATTGATAGACAAATTAGTTCTAGGTTGAATCTAGAATGATAGAATCACAGAGTTGGAAGGGACCTTGGAGGTCTTCTAGTCCAACCCCCTGCCTAGGCAGGAAACCCTATACCGTTTCAGATAGATGGCTATCCAACATCTTCTTAAAGACTTCCAGTGTTGGGGCATTCACAACTTCTGGAGGCAACTTCTGTTCCACTGATTAATTGTTCTAACTGTCAGGAAGTTTCTCCCCAGTTCTAAGTTGCTTCTCTCCTTGATTAGTTTCCACCCATTGCTTCTTGTTCTACCCTCAGGTGCTTTGGAAAATAGTTTGACTCCCTCCTCTTTTTGTGGCAGCTGCTCAAATATTGAAAAATTGAAATCATGTCTCCCTGGGTCCTTCTCTTTGTTATACTAAACATACCCAGTTCCTTCAACTGTTTTTCATATATTTTAGCCTAATCCCCTAATCATCAAGAGAGTTGTTGAGGCTACCCGGAGATTTATCTGCAGTAGCAAGTGAATTTATCCACACCCATTTCAGGGATGAAATTATTCAGCGGGTTCTGACCAGTTCTGGAGAACCGGTAGCAGAAATTTTGAGTACTTCAGACAACCGGCAAATACAGGTTCTCTGGCTGGCCTCGCCCCCATCTATTCTCTGCGTCCCGAATCCCAGCTGATCGGCTGGGTTTTCTTTTGTTGCCCTGCACAGGAGAATGGAGCTGGAAAGCAGGTTAGTGGGGTGTTGAGGGAATGGGGATTTTGCAGTATGCTTCCCCTGCCACGCCCACCGAGCCACGCCCACCGAGCCACGCCCACCGAGCCACGCCCACCGAGCCACGCCCACCGAAATGGTAGTAAAAAGAATTGAATTTCACCACTGACCCATTTGTACCACTCAGGTGACTCTGAGGATGCAGATAAATCTCCAAGTGGCCTCAATGACCCTCTAAAAAGAATGCAAATGACCAGCTTTGTCTGCAAGGAACATCAGTCCTTCCATTCCCCATCATTCAGTCAGAGCTGAAGAAGCTTCTTGGGTGAGAAGTGAAACGTCTTCAAAAGAAAAAAACAAGAAAGTCCAGTTGCCTCCTGAAAAAGCACCTTTGGGACAACCATGACCTGGATGACTGAGAATCTCCACAGACTCTTAGCTATACAATTTGGAATGAAAACCCTTGGAATGGTGTGGGAGGAGGAATGGATTCCCAGAGGGGAAAAATTTGCAGATTACAGGAACTATTTGTACCTCTCAAGTGACCCTGAGGACACCGGTAAACCTCTGTTTGCTTCAACAACCCTCTAAAAAGATGCCAATGACTGCAAGGAATATCAATCCTTCCATTCCCCACCTCCAGTCAGAACCGAAGAAGCTTCTTGGATGAGAAGCGAAACATCTTCCAAGAAAAAAAAACTGGATTTGGACTGGGATAGTAGTTTTTCCAGTCCAATTATCCTGGGGAAAAAAGGGCCTTTGGGAGAACGTCCTTTACTCTTTGAAATCTCAGCCTGATCAGATTTTAAATGTTCAAAAAGTGGATTTTTGCGAGAAAGTTTGGGAAGACCCTTAACAGCGAGGCTGGAGGGGGAAGGGGAGAGGAGTTGGATGCCTGCTTGTTTGTTTGTATTTCTGCAAATGGTGTCTTCTTAATAAGATTTGCATGGATATTCGCTTTGTGCCTACCTCTGCAGGAGCCGGAGAAGAGATAAACCCTTATTTGCATGTTTATATCCATATTTTGAAAAGGAAACCCGTTCGCCTGTTTAAAAAAACAGTAAGCCCTTCTCAAAATCTCTCCTCTTTCTTTCCTCCGCTGTCTAAGCTAACTAAAAATAATCTTTTATTCCACCCTTCTCTCCCCCCCCCTCCTCTCTTCTCCTCCTTATAAAAGAGACATTCTGGCTCTCTCAAACCCCTTATTATTGGTTTAAAATTAATGCAAAAGACTGAGGGGGAAATAACCTTGGGCAAGATTTAAATCAATCGGCCGTACGTTGAATAAATAACTATGAGAGAGATACCTATCTTAGAGGCATTGCAGGGAAGGAGTAAAAAATGGGTGAATCCAAGACAGAAAGGCTGAAAGAGAAAGAATAGGGTAGGGTAGGGTAGGGTAGAGTAGAATAGAATAGAATAGAATAGAATAGAATAGAATAGAACAGAACAGAACAGAACAGAATAGAATAGAATAGAATAATAGAGTAGAGTAGAATATAGAGTAGAGTAGAGCAGAACAGAACAGAAGAATGGAATAGAACAGAATAGTTGAAAGGGACCTTGGAGGTCTTCTAGTCCAATCCCTCACCCAGGCAGGAGACCCTACACCATTTCTGACAGATGGCAGTCCAATCTCTTCTTAAAAACTTCCAGTGTTGGGGCATTCACAAGTTCTGGAGGCAAGTTATTCCACTGGTTAATTGTTCTCACTGTCAGGATATTTCTCCTCAATTCTAAGTTGCTTCTCTCCTTGATTAGTTTCCACCCATTGCTTCTTGTTCTATCCTCAGAGGCTTTGGAGAATAGCTTGACCCCTTCCTCTCTGTGGCAGCCCCTTAAATATTGGAAGACTCCTATCCTGTCTCCCCTGGTCCTTCTCTTCACTAAACTAGCCATGCCTAGTTCCTGCAACCGTTCATCATTTATCGTCTGTTTTAGCCTCCAGTCCCCTCATCATCCTGGTTGCTCTTTATTTAGATTATATTTAGGTTATTATAGCATGGAGCGTGCCAAGCTTTGCTTATTTTAATATATTTATTCTTCACATTTATATAACCACCCATTTCGCAGAGTACGACTCTCAACAGCTGCAATAGCGTGCGGCCGTAAAAATAACATGAAAATGTAATTTAAAAGGGAAAAAAATCACTTTGATTAAAAAACAAAAGCATCTTTGGTGTTCCGCATAATGTAATCATCTCAATCAATTGCCGTTTTTCTGAAAGATTGGAGGACAGGAAATCTATAAAGTAAATCTAACGGTTTACAATCCAGCTACTCCTTCCCCAGTTTGAATGTGGTTCGCCAGGCGTTATTCCGGTATTTATTCAGCTATTTAAGGGCATGTAAATTACGGAGAATCGGAGGTTTTCCCGAGCCTGGTGACAATCAGAAGAATAAAAAACATTTTACAGCCAGGGTCTCAAAACAAAAACAAAAAACCCCACCGTATGAAAATCGGTGCGTGAAAGCTGGCTGCGTGAGGAAAAGTACATTTAAACGGTGGAATGAAATCAATTAATGCTGACGCTCGACAGCCGACACTCAAAGGAGCAAAAATGGCAGTACCGAACGAAGCCACGCCGGAATCTAAATAGAATTTTGGAATTTAAACATGCCGGAAAGGGCAAACAGGGAGAGGAATAAATCTCAGGTGCAGCTGTGAAGCCACCAAGGAATTCCAGCACCAACGTCATCCTTCCGCCTGATGAAATTCAAGTTTGAATTTTGAAATTTGTCTGACACGATATAGGCTCTCCTGCTTGGGCTAGAACTGTGATGGCAAGCCTATGGCACTCTGCACATGCACGGGGGGCGGGACACATGCAGAAGATCGGGTCGGGCGAACCGGTGGTAGCTTGCCCACCCGCCAGGACGCTTCTGTGCATGCAAGAGCATGTGAGCGAACCGGTAGTAAAAAATTTGGAAACCCCACCACTAGTTCACGCAGGCATACGTGGGGGGCGGGGGGAACATGGGTGTGACATTCCCCCCCCCCCCGAGCCTGTTTTTGGTCCCAGGAGGTTGCAGTGAGAACTGCTAGGCCCAAAATGGGGCACGGAGGGGGGGGGGGTCACACGCCGGGAGCAGGGCATAGTTGTTAAGCAAATTGGCCAGTTAGTAACCTGGTTGTTAAGCAAGCTAGGCTTTCCCCTTGGACTTCCGAGGTATTTGTTTCCTTCGTGCCACGATTTGCATCCGATCAAAATTGCAAGCACCGCATGGCCGTGAGCAAATGCCAGCTCCAAAATTAATCTTGGGTCGGCTTCTCGGAGGTTTGCCCGTGGTGGAAAGAAACTAGCCCTTGTCCCCCTATTGATCGGGTGCCGTGGCGGCGTTATGGAAATACGTCCGTCTGTAACTCTTTAAAAAGCACGCGATGGTTAATCGGTGGAGCTGCTCTTTACTCACGGTTCCTAAAAGAGGGGAGAAGACGCAGAGTAAACCAGAGTTGCCTGCAAATCGCTCCACTGTTATATGCATTATATACAAACACCGACTTTACATTCAGTGCTGCTCTCTGAGCTTGGTTGTTTTCTTGCACACGTTTCATTACCCAACTAGGTAACATCAACAGTTCCAGAATGGAGAGGAGGAGGAGGGAAAGGAGGAGGAGGAGGAGGAGGAGGAAGAGGAGGAGGAAGACGGCTGTGGGGTCCTTGATGCTCTCTGATTGTTTTCTTACACACGTTTCATTACCCAACTAGGTAACATCATCAGTGCTAGAAGGGAGAGGAAGAGGAGGAGGAGGAGGAGGAGGAGGAGGAGGAGGAGGAGGAGGAGGAGGAGGAGGAGGAGGAGGAGGAGGAAGAAGAAGCGAAGAGGGACTGTGGAGTCCTTGATGCTCGCTCTCTGAGTTTGATTGTTTTCTTGCATACATTTCATTACCCAACTAAGTAACATCATCAGTGCTAGAAGGGAGTGGGGTTCTCTGTTAATGAAGTTCCTTGTTAACTATTTGATTGTCGGTCTAGTAGTGATGTTAGTGGTAATTTCTGCTTCTCTGGGTGTCAACTGCTGGAGAATATTTTGGTTTTTCGGTTTCCTTCCTAGCTTTTTGATTGTCTCTTGTATGGTGTATAGATGTTTTTCACTATGTTGACAGGGCAAACCACTTGTATATAAACAGGGAGCCAACCCCATTCCTTTCCAGCACTGATGGTGTTACCTAGTTGGGTAATGAGAGGTCTGCAAGTAAACACTGAAGATCAGAGAGTACCAAGGGCCCCACAGTTCAATCTTGAGCTACAAATATTCTCATCTCTGCAAAACTTGCAAGGAGTCTCGGAGGGCCACAAACCAATTAAGCGAACTAATTGTCTCCTGCAAACTCCACTCCCCTTTCGCTCCTCTTTTATTTCCTCTGGGAGGGGCCATTCATCGTCCACCTGTGGCCTTACTCCCAAGTCGACCCTTGTTCTTTGGCTGTTCCCTTCGTCTGGCAACTCTGCGCATGCGCACACTGGGAACAGGCTCCAGCTGTTCCTCTGCCTCACTGATGTCTGACTCCAAAGGCAGCTGATAGCTGGCATACGGCTCTGGCCCCCTCTCTGCCTCTGACCCAGAGCCCTCATCAGAGCCTTCCCCAGACTCTAGGCCTGACCCATGCTCCTCCCCAACCTCCTCACTGTCCGAATCTGCTGCCAGCTCTGCTGGCCACTGGCGGACCACAACAAGCATCTTCAGATGAAGCTGGAAAGCTAGCCAACCTGAAACTCCCGATGCACCTTTGACTTGATGAGCCTCGGAGCTGCCCACCCAGTGCTCCTACTCAGGAGACCCAAAGTAGGACAGCTAAATCTCTTCTAAATTCATAACCAATGCGCCTGTGAGTTCCTTTTCTATTCACATCCAAATTGCCTGTTACATGTATGCATTCAACATCTCCAAATCACTCCAGCTGGAACTGGGAATCACTCTAAAGTGTCAATAGTAATATCTTTCCTAAATATGCAAAAAAATTTTTAAAAAAGTGGCGATAATTAATTCCATCTGTCCATCTTTGAATTTTAAAAAAACACACCCTTCAAAACCTGTTGTAACTTGAAGAGCTGTTGAGAATATGAATATTCCCCCGTGTGTTGATGTCTGACAGTTTGTAAAGATTCATCTCAAACACAGAATGTATCTTTTTTCCCCCCTCCTCTTGTGACACTTCCCTCTTTGTTTCATCTGCACGGACCAACATCGAAGGAGGAATATTTATTTCGCCCGCATGGTTGCTTCGTTTTGATCAGCTGGTATTTTGATCACACCTTCGATCAGATCATGATTGACTTCCCTAGGTAGAAGGGAACCAAAAATTGAGCAACCAAAAATTGTCCTGGGATCATCAGATTATGGAGAGGAGGCAGGTTGATGTTACCAATGATTTCCCATTTTGCTTTTTAAAATAACCACTGGCAACTTTTTTTTTTATTAAAAAGTTTTTTTTTTAATTAGATAAACTTTAAAAACATTGGACATAGTGCGACATTTCTGGCAAAGACGTTTCCATATAGTGATTAGATCTTACAACAATTGCATTTTATATCCATTACACAGGTGTGTGTCGTCCCTCAGATTACCTGTCTGTTGATCCTTTCTTTTATAGAATTACTAATCATACAAATACATATCTGATTCCTACTCACCACACATTCTTAATACCATATTTTCCAATTCTTCACTTGTCTGTGTTTTTCTGTCCTGGCCTTTTCCCCTCATTTCTAACCATCGATACCATTTGTCTCAGATTTCATGATATTCCGTCTCACCCTCGTCTTTGAGCTCGAGAGTCAGTCTGTCCATTTCTGCGCAAATCAGTATCTTATTTATTATTTCTTGTTCTGAAGGAGTCTCCTTATTTTTCCATTTTTGTCCAAAAACCAGTTTTGCTGCCGTTAAAATGTGCAGCATTAAATACCTTTGCCATGTTTTTCTTTTGTGATCCCTGGTAGAAATAATTCTGGCCTCAACTCCATTCTTTGATTTAGCATCTCTTCCAAATACTTTCTTTTCTGGTGCCAAAATCCTCACTGGCAACTTTTGACTTCCTTTTATTTTAACTGTGGGGTCCTTGGTGCTCCCTGAGCTTGGTTGTTTCCTTGCAGACGTTTCATGACCCAACTAGGTAACATCATCAGTGCTAAAAGGGGACTGGGGTTTGTGGAAAGGAAGAGGACTGTGGGAACTTTGGTAATCTCTGAGCTTCGTTGTTTTCTTGCCGACGTTTCATCACCCAATTAGGTAACGTCATCAGTGCTTGAAGGTGCAAACTCCACTCCTTTCTAGCACTGATGAGGTTACCTAGTTGGGTAATGAAATGTCTGCAAGAAAATGACCAAGCTCAGGGAGCATCAACAACCCCACAGTCCTCCTCCTCTTCCCGCTTCACAAAACCCACTTCATTCTAACACTGGTGAAGTTACCCAGTAGGTTCATGAAACGTCTGCATGAAAATAACTAAGCTCAGAGAGCACCAAGGACCCCCTTATAGTCCTCCTCTTCCTCCTCTTCCTCTTCCTCCTCCTCCTCTTCTTCCTCCTCCTCCTCCTCCTCCTCCTCCTCCTCCTTCCACTCCACAAAATCCACTCCCTTCTAGCACTGATAAAGTTACCTAATAGGTTAATGAAACTTCTGCATGAAAACAACTAAGCTCAGAGAGCACCAAGGACCCCTTTATAGTCCTCCTCCTCCTCCTCCTCCTCCTCCTCCTCCTCCTCCTCCTCCTCCTCCTCCTCCTCCTCCTCCTCCTCCTCCTCCTTCCACTCCACAAAATCCACTCCCTTCTAGCACTGATAAAGTTACCTAATAGGTTAATGAAACTTCTGCATGAAAACAACTAAGCTCAGAGAACACCAAGGACCTCACAATCCTCCTCCTCCTCCACGAAATCCACTCCCTTTTAGCCCTGATGATGTTACCTAGTTGGGTCATGAAACGGCTGCAAGAAAATCACCAAGCTTGAAGAGCACCACCATTTCATCACTTGGTTGGGAAGCTTGATTCACTGGATCTGAATGCTTTCAAAAGCAAAATTAAAGCAATTTGTGGCGCTAACATCCGCTGGTGAGCAGTTGGCAAAAACTGTATTATTGGAAGTTGGAATCGGTGCACAAGACCAGAGGAACAATTATGGAAAGCAATCGCTCTGCTGTCTTCCAGCAGGTCCCCAGTGACATTCATGCTAGTCAGAACTGACATTAAGATGCTGAACTCTACACAACTCGCACGCACACAAAATCCACAGCTAAATAAACCTCTTTGTTAATGAAAGTTTGCTGAAAAATAGGCTAAACAATTAGAAAGTCCGGTTTTCTTTCTGCTATGCCGAATTACAGCTAGTCAGAGTTCAATCGATCAATCGGAATCCATCAGATGGAAGGGCCCTTGGAGGTCTTCTAGTCCAGCCCCCTGCACAAAGGGGAGACCCTATACCAGTGATGGCTAACCTTTTTGCCCTTGCGTGCCGAAATCGGGCACACACTTGCGTGCCCACACCCACAATGCAATGCCCCCTGTGCTTGCACGCAAGACCCCCGAGTGCATGCGCATGGAACAACCCCCCTTGCGTGAGCATGTGCGGGATCTTCCCATGCCTCGTTTTGGGCATAGCAGGCCTCCCTGAAGCCTCCTGGAACCAAAAACAGGGTGTGGGGGACATACTGTACCCCTCCCCATGCTCCCCTGCACCCCCGTGTATGTGGACATATCTCCCGCATGCGCAGCAGAGACCCAAAAACCATCTGGCCAGCAGGAGGTGCACGCGCATGGGGGTGGAACTGGGCTGGGCAAGCAAATAGGGCTCCATGTGCTACCTGTGGCATGCATGCCAGAGCTTCACCATCATGACCCTACATCACTTCAGACAAATGGCTATCCAACATCTTCTTAAGGACTTCCAGTGTTGAGGCATTTACAGCTTCTGGAGGCAACTTCTGTTCCACTGATTAATTCTTGTCACTGTTAGGAACTTTGGAAGATATGAATGAATACAATGAGATGGAAGGGTCCTTGGAGGTCTTCTAGTCCAGCGCTCTACTCAAACAGGAGGCTCTAAACCATTTCAGACAAATGGTTGTCCGGTCTCTTCATAAAAGCATCCAGTGATGAAGTACCCAAAACATCTGGAGGCAAGCAGTTCCACTGGTTAATTGTCCTCATTGTTAGGAAGTTTCTCCTTAATTCTAACTTGCTTCTCTCCTTGATAGATTTCTACCCATTACTTCTTGTCCTGCCCTCTGGTGTTTTGGAAAACAGGTTGACCCCTTCTTCTTGATTTGGATGAGGGGATAAATGGGGAACTCATCAAATTTGCAGATGACACCAAGCTGGCAGGAATAGCCAACACTCCAGAAGATAGGCTTAAGATACAGAAGGATCTTGACAAACTTGAACATTGGGCACTATCTAATAAAATGAAATTCAGTGGTGAAAAGAGTAAGGTTCTACATTTAGGCAAGAAAAACCAAATGCACAGGTACAGTATAGGTGGTACCTTGCTTAATAGTGGTACCTCTGAGAGGGATCTTGGAGTCCTAGTGGACAACCATTTAAATAGGAGCCAACAGTGTGCAGCAGCTGCCAAAAAAGCCAACACAGTTCTAGGCTGCATCAACAGAGGGATAGAATCAAGATCACGTGAAGTCTTAATACCACTTTATAATGCCTTGGTAAGGCCACACTTGGAATACTGCATTCAGTTCTGTCGCCACGATGTAAAAAAGATGTGGAGACTCTAGAAAGAGTGCAGAGAAGAGCAACAAAAATGATTAGGGGGCTGGAGACTAAAACATATGAAGAACGGTTGCAGGAACTGGGTATGTCTAGTTTAATAGAAAGAAGGACTAGGGGAGACATGATAGTATTGTTCCAATATCTCATGGATTGCCACAAAGAAGAGGGAGTCAAGCTATTCTCCAAAGCACCTGAGGGTAGAACAAGAAGCAATGGGTGGAAACTAATCAAGGAGAGAAGCCACTTAGAACTGAGGAGGAATTTCCTGAAAGTTAGAACAATTAATGAGTGGAACAGAAGTTGCCTCCAGAAGCTGTGAATGCCCCAACACTGGAAGTCTTTAAGAAGATGTTGGATAGCCATTTGTCTGAAACGGTATAGGGTTTCCTGCCTAGGCAGGGGGTTGGACTAGAAAACCTCCAAGGTCCCTTTCAACTCTGCTATTGTATTATTGTACTGTATTCTTTGTGGCAGCCCCTCAAATACTGGAAGACTGATACCACGTTCACCCTAGTCCTTCTTTTCTCTAGGCTGGCCATACCCAGTTCCTGCAACCATACATTGTATGTCGTAGTCGCAACTGTGGTTTCATCCACCGCACCTTTACGCTGACTTTTAACTTCGCACTGTCCATACTCCCATCGAGGATGTTCTTTCGAAGGATATTCAAAATCGGATTTTCTCCTTCTTCCCGGGCTTTGAGGAACAGCAGGCTAAACAGAGCATAAATTCCGGAAAAGCAAATTGGGATAAATAACATTTGTTATTAGTGACACAAAGGTTCTCCCTTCCGAACAAATGTGCACAGCTGGGCCAAGAGTGTCATGTTAATTAATTGTGTCATGTTAATTAATATGAGCAGTAGCAGAGGGAGGGACCTAAAAACCATCTCGTTCTTTGGGATGCACCAATGAAGCTTAGAAAGCTTTTTTTTGGGGGGGGGGAATCACACACACATTTTCGCGGATGATGGGTCTATTTTTCCTTGTCAACATCTCAGCCCTTTAGGGCGTTTCACCCCTTCGCGAGAAATATTGTTAAACAAAAGGCAAAGCAAATTCTAGAGCCTGCACAGGTAGTCCTCGACTTATCACAATTCATTTAGCGACCGTTTAAAGTGACAGCAGCCCTGGAAAATGGGGCTTTTGAGCCGTTCTCACCCAAAACCCCGTGGCAGAATCCCCGTGATCAAAATTCCCACATTTGGCAACTGACTCATGGTGGTCACAGTGTCCGAGGGTCATGTGATCCCATCTTGCGACCATCTGACAAGCAAAGTCAAAAGGGAAGCCAGAATTGCTTAACAACTGTTGTTGTTGTTGTTGCTCCTCTTCTCCTTCTTCTTCTTCTTCTTCTTCTTCTTCTTCTTCTTCTTCTTCTTCTTCTTCTTCTTCTTCTTCTTCTTCTTCTTCTTCTTCTTCTTCTTCTTCTTCTTCTTCTTCTTCTTCTTCTTCTTCTCCTCCTCCTCCTCCTCCTCCTCCTCCTCCTCCTCCTCCTCCTTTTTTCTTCTTCTCCCTCTCCTCCTCCTCCTTCCTTCCTTCTTCTTCTCCTCTTCCTCCTCTTTCTCTTTTTTCCTCTTCCCCTTCCCTTTCTTTTTTCTTTTTCCTCCTCCTCCTCCTCCTCCTCCTCCTCCTCCTCCTCCTCCTCCTCCTCCTCCTCCTCCTTCCTCTTCCCCTTCCTCTTCATACTCTTCCTCTTCTTTCTCCTCCTCCTTCTTCTTACCCTTCCTCTTCATACTCTTCCTCTTCTTTTTCTTCTTCTTCTTCTCCTCCCCCTCCTTCCTTCTCCTCCCTCCCCTTCTCTTTTTCCCCTTCCCCTTCTTTTTTTCTTTTTCCTCCTCCTTCTTCTCCTTCTTCCTTCCTTCCTTCATTGTTTCTTTTTTCCTTCCTCTTTCTTCTTTCTTTCTTCTCTTCCTCTGTTTCCTCCTTCCTGTCTACCTTTGCCTTTATCCCACCTCCCTCTGGTTCTCCTCCTCTTCTACACATTTTCCTGTTTCTGAGTCTGTTAGTGTCATGAAACCATTCATCTAAGAGAGTGAAGCACCTGACATTGAGGGAGGGAGGGAGAGAGGTAGGGAGGGAGGGAGGAGAGAGAGAGAGAGAGAGAGAATATGAATCCAAACAGAGCAGGGAATCATTTCAACCCACCTACGGTGTAAACTCTCTCTGTGGCCACAAATGTGTGGAAGATGGAACTAAATTTAAGTTGCCTCCGTCCTTTCACTGCCACAAACGGATATAAATTGCCTTCATTAAAAATCTCTAACGAATTTTAAAGCAGCTGTCCCAACCTATTACGGGCTTGGAGTAGCCGAAAGCTACTAACTTGGTGGCATTTTATGTAGAAAATCAACAAGGGAGGGGGGTGGGGGCAATAGAATCTTCCTGCTTTCTAAATGGAAATGCAGAAAAATAAAATTATTTTTTTTTCATATCTGGGAGGAGGGAATGTCCACCCCCCTTCCCTCCCTCATCCTTTTCACTGGTTTTCCATTTCTTTCTTTCCACTTCCATGTTTTTACTTGCTTTGCAAATCACAGGAGCAATTGTGACTCTGTGGTTTTCCCAACATTAACTCAACATTAAGAAAACTAAGATGATGGCATCCGGCCCTCTCAATTCCTGGCAAATAGATGGGGAAGAAATGGAGGAAGTGACAGGCTTTATTTTCCTGGGCTCCAAGATCACCGCAGATGGGGGGACTTGCAGCCAAGAAATTAAAAGAGGCTTGCTCCTGGGGAGGAAAGCTATGGCAAATCTAGACAGCATACTAAAAAGCAGAGATATCACCCTGCCAACAAAAGCGTGTCTAGTCAAGGTTGTGGTTTTCCCAGTTGCAATGGATGGCTGTGAAAGTTGGACCATAAGGAAGGCGGAGCGCCAAAGAATGGAGGCCTTTGAACTCTGGTGCTGGAGAAGACTCCTGCGAGTCCCTTGGACTGCAAGATGATCCAGCCGGTCAGTCCTAGAGGAGATCAACCCTGACTGCTCTTTAGAAGGCCAGATCCTGAAGAGGAAACTCAAAGACTTTGGCCACCTAATGAGAAGGAAGGACTCCCTGGAGAAGAGCCTCATGCTGGGAAAGATGGAGGGCAAAAGAAGAAGGGGACGGCAGAGAAGGAGGTGGCTGGATGGAGTCACCGAAGGAGTTGGTGTGAGCTTAAATGGACTCCAGAGGATGGTAGAGGACAGGAAGGCCTGGAGGAACATGGTCCATGGGGTCACAATGGGTCAGATACAACTTCGCAACTAACAACAACTTGTGACCTTCAAGCATTCGGTCCCAAATTGCCAGCTCCAAATCACACATCTACCAAACTGGGCAGAATCATTTTTTTTCTCTCCTTCATCTGTTTAAAAAATATAGTTTTATTTACTTTATGGGCGACCCTCCTGTTGACCTCGGTGAGAGCACTTCTTCTCGGAGGTAACTAACATTCAACATTTTTTTTCCCATTGAATCTCAAGCAAAAAAGAAAAATCACATAATATCCCAGTCTATGTTGATATGAATCTTTATTGTGCTGAACTGCCTGTCTGCTGAATTTGCTGTCTCTATAATTGTCCTCGCCAGGATAAACCCCCCAAATGTTATTCTGTCTCTTGCAAGCTTGAGAGAGAAAAGATTGCAATCAAGGAGAATATTTTGTAGCTCAAGGTTGAAAGGAAGGGGCCTTGGTGCTCTCTGAGCTTGGTGGCTTCCTTGCAAATGTAGATCACCCAACTAGGTGACATCATGAGTGCCAGAAGATGCCAGAGTTTATTGCAGCATCCACATCCAGAAATCACACACAGGTAACTAATTTAGCAGGATTCATTCACTTCTCTTTATACATAATACTATAACACATGAAGTAAATATACGATACCAAAAGCAGATTTTCCAACGTGGTAGGAAATACAAGCAAACACAGGCAGTTTTAGTGGAGAGCAGCAGGCTAGTTTAGAACTCAGCACAGACTCAGAGCTACAGAGCTAAGCCACACCCAGGCTCCTTACTGTCCCCTTGTTGCTCACATAGCAAATACTGTTTCAGTTTCCATTGGCTGGCCTTTTCCCATGTCTATTCAAACAGTCCCCATTGGCTGCTCTGTTGCCTATTCCAGTCTAGGAATATTCATACTGACAGAAGGGTTTGCAGAGAGAGGAGGAGGAGGAGGAGGAAGGACTGTGGGGCCCTTGGTGCTCTCTGAGCTTGGTTGTTTTCTTGAAAATGTTTCATGACCCAACTAGGTAACATTATCAGTGCTTAGAAGGGAGTGGGTTTTGTGGACTGGGAGGAGGAGGAGGAGAATGACTGTGTTAGTGCTTTCTAAGGCGGGCTGTTTTCTTGCAGACGTTTCATGACATAACTAGGTAACATCATCAGTGATAGAAGGAAGTGGGGTTTGCAGATAGAAGCGCAGAAGGAGGACTGTTGAGTTCTTGGTGCTCTCTGAGCTTGGTGGCTTTTTTGAAGACATTTCACGACCCACCTGGGTAACATCATCAGTGCTAGAAGTGAGTAGGGTTTGCAGAGAGGATGAGGACAGTGGTATGCTTGGTGTTCTCTAAACTTGGTTGTTTCCAGAAAAGGTTTCAATTTAGCATTCCCACCCCACCCCATCCTGACCTGTTCCATAGAGCCACAGGGCTGGAAGGGACCTTAGAGATCTTCTAGTCCAACCCCCTATCCAAATCAGGACATCTTGTACCATCCTGAGCATATGGATGTCCACTTGTTTCTTGAAAATCTCTAGTGATGAAGCACCCACAACTCCAAGGCACAAGCTTTTCCATTGGTTAATCGTTCTCACGGTTGGGAAATTCCTCCTGATTGGATCTCCCTCTGATGACTTTCCACCCACTGAAAAAGATGTGGAGACCCTGAAAAGAGTGCAGAGAAGAGCAACCAAGAGGATTAGGGGACTGGAGGTTAAAACATGAAGAACAGTTGCAGGAACTGGGTATGTTTAGCTTAAGAGAAAGAAGGTCTAGGGGAGACATGATAGCAGTGTTCCAATATCTCAGGGGTTGCCACAAAGAAGAGGGAGTCAAACTGTTCTCCAAAGGCAGAATAAGAAGCAATGGGTGGAAACTAATCAAGGAGAGAAGCAACTTAGAACTGAGGAGAAACTTCCTGACAGTGAGAACAATTCATCAGTGGAACAACTTGTCACTAAGAGTTGTGGGTGCTTCATCAATGGAGGTTTTTAAGAAGAGACTGGACAGCCACTTATCTGAAATGATCTCCTGCTTGAGCAGAGGGCTGGATTAGAAGACCTCCAAGGTCCCTTCCAGCTCTATTCTGAATGAATGAATGAATGAATGAATGAATGAATGAATGAATGAATGAATTGCAATATTCCAGAATTCGAGGGGTTTCCTCAAAAAGGAAGGGTCAACTTATTTACAAAGCACCAGAAGGCAGGACAAGAAAAAATGGATGGAAACTAATCAAGGAGAGAAGCAAACTGGAATTGAGGAGAAATTTCCTAACAGTGGGGACAATTAACAGTGGAACAGCTTGCCACCAGAAATCATGGGTACCCCATCACTGGAGTTTTTTAAAGAAGAAACTAGTCTGAAATGGTATAGGATCTTCTGCTTGAGCAGGGGGCTGGACTAGAAGACCCCCAAGGTCCCTTCCAGCTCTCTTCTAATGTATTGATGGTTAATTGATTGCATGGTACAGATTTGGGGAGATAGGTAATCAAGGAGAGAAGCCACCTGGAATTGAGGAGAAACTGCCTAACAGGGAGGACAATTAACAATTTTTAAGAAGGGATTGGACAACCATTTGTCTGAAATGGTATAGGGCCACCTGCTTGAGCAAGAGGTTGGACTAGAAGACCTCCAAGGCCCCTTCACGCTCTCTTATTCTGTTATTCTGAATGAGAGGAATAGGCAGGAATGGAATCCTTCCTCCATCCTTCAGCTCTTCGGCTCTACATCTCCCCCACCCTGCATTGTCCCAAAGAGAGAAGGACCCTTGATCCTCCTTTTTCATGCTTCCATGTTGGCTCCCACCTGCTTCCTCCCAGCACTCTTGATGAGTGCTAAGACCTTTTCATTCATTCAATCCAAAGAAAGAGTCCTTAAGAATATCTGTGAGTGCTCTCTGGGGAATGTTTTCAACAGCATCAGGAGACGAGAGGGTGAGGAAGTGGGAGAATGAATGATAAAGAGAGGCTGGAGGATTCTGCTTAATTCTCCTGCAGCTGGAGATCTTTGTGTGTGAGCTTCTTCTTCAGCATCACTCATTTCCTGGCAGTTCTCCTCCTCCTTGTGGGTAGATGTTACTTGTTGAAGGAAGTCTTCAGGAAAAAAGATACTTTTGGAGACCCCTTTCTATTGCACCTGGCGTCCTTCCAGCCGAACTAAAGGAGGCCAAGTTCTTTGAGGGGTCCTTGGTGCTGTCTGAGCTTAGTTGTTTTCTTGCAGTCATTTCTTGACCCAATTAGGTAGCATCATCAGTGCTGGAAGGGAGTGGGATTGCAGAGAGAGGAGGAGGAGCTGGGGGGTCCCCTAATCATCCTGGTTGCTCTTTTCTGCACTTTTTCTAGAGTCTCAACAACTTTTTATAGTGTGGTGAGCAAAACTGGATGCAGTACTCTAGGTGTGGCCTTACTAGGGCTTTATGGAGTGGTGTTAGTACCCTCACGTGATCTTCTTTCTCTGCTTGTTCCTGGAAGCTGCAAACCACAGAAGCCTCTTTGGCAAGACATCAATCCAATCCGAGGCTCCACCCTGTTGCTTTGACACCCGTCAATCTGTAATGAATGTATTCTTTCGCATTGCCGGCTACTCCCAGCTTGCATTTGACGTCCTGTGATTAATATGTCCTGAGTTTCCTAAACAAGCTTAACAGCAAAGCCAATAAGGCCCAGCCCAGCCCTTTATTACCCAAGCCACCCTGTCACTGTGTTATCTTGATGTAAATGGAAGAGAAGAGAAATGGGATGTTCACTCATGTTCAGGAGAATTGGAGAGCCCCGTCTTCAAAATGGGTTTTATGAGGTGAGCAATGGGCCACGGTGAGCAGTGGATGGGCCTGAGGGACTTTGGGCTCACTACGGTTCCCATCTTCCACCTGACTTGAGCCGAAGCAAATAAAAGGAGATTGGAAGGGGCCTTAGAGGTCTTCTAGTCCAGCCCCCCCCCCCCCGGCTCAAGCAGGAGATCCTGTACCATTTCAGACAAGTGGCTCTCCAGTCTCTCCTTAAAAGCCTCCAGTGATGGATCACCCACAATTTCTCCTTCTTCTTTTAAATATATTTGTTTATTATTATTTTTAAATATACATCCATATTCTGTGTCGACAGAGTCGATTCTGATATGCACTGCATTTCAGACATAAATATAGTCGAATGAGTCCAGAGATACTTCACGCGAAGAGTCCTCCACTCCTCTGCTCGCAACAGAATCCCTTAGGCCACCAGGCTGGAAATGTTGGGCTTAGACAATTTAGAACTTCCCCGTCTTCAATCCAACCTAAGCGTAGTACATAAAATTATCTGCGGCCATGTCCTACATGTCAATGAATACTTCAGCTTCAACCACAACAACTCACAAGCTCCCAATAGATGCAAACTTAAGGTAAACCACCCCAAACTCGATTGCAGGAAATATGACTTCAGCAACAGAGTGGTCAACGCCTGGAATGTTCTACCTGACTCTGTGTTTTTTTCCCCCCAACCCCCCAAAACTTTAACCTTAGACTATCTACTTCGACCTCACCCCATTCCTAAGAGGTCTGTAAGGGGCCGTGCATAAGCGCACCAGTGCGCCTACCATCCTTGTCCTAATATTTCCTTGCATTCGTATTCATTTCATATATTCATAATCATGTCTATACTTATATCTGTTATCTAATGCATGCTTGACAAAATAAAATAAATCAATAAAATAAAATAAAAATCATTCATATTAATCCAATTCACAGTAACAATATTAAAATATCAATCATCTCTATCACATATATCAAATTTGAGTTCTTCATTATATTGTTGAAACAAACATGAAAAGAAATGCCTAACATCTATAAACCTCTAATCTTTCTATCAATTATTTTTATTCATTCTACTCACATTAATCCAGATTACAACATGGGTAGTCTTTATCACGTTTATCAAATGTAGGTGATCCTCATAATATTATTTAAACAACAAAAATCCTCTTTAAAATACAGATTGTCCTAAGCGAAACATTAGTTAAGTCGATTTTGCCCCGTTTTACGACCTTTCTTGCCCCCCGTTGTTAAGTGAATCACTGCCATTGTTAAGTGTGTGACCTGGTTATTAAGAGAATCTGGCTTCCCCATTGCTTGTCAGAAGGTTGCAAAAGAGGATCACTTGATCTTAGGACACTGCAACCGTCGTAAATGTGAACCAGTTGTGAAGCATCTGATTTTGCATCACATGACCATGCGGGATGCGGCAACGGTCGTAAGTGTGGAAAATGGCCATAAGTCACTTTTTTCAGTCCCGTCGCAACTTAGAACTGTCACTAAAGGAACTGTTGTAAGTCGAGGCCTCCCTGTAGTAACGGAATTCAAGAAGGGTTGGACTTAAATAAATAGTTTTACTAATAAATTCTTTTATTGGTTACAGCATTATCAAATCCTAAGTCAAGTGTCAAGCTGTAAGGAGATATATCTATATCAAAGTATAAGGAGATAGATAGATAGATAGATAGATAGATAGATGGATGGATGGATGGATGGATGGATGGATGGATGGATGGATGGATGGATGGACGGACAGACAGATAGACAGACAGATGATACTAGATAGATGATAGATAGATAGATAGATAGATAGATAGATAGATAGATAGATAGACAGACAGACAGATAGATGATAGATAGATAGATAGATAGACAGACGATAGATAGATAGATAGATAGATAGATAGATAGATAGATAGATAGATGATAGATGATAGATAGATAGATAGATAGATAGACAGACAGACTGACAGACAGACAGACAGACAGACAGACAGATGATAGATAGATAGACGATAGATAGATAGATAGATAGATAGATAGATAGATAGATGATAGATAGATAGATAGATAGATACAGATGATAGATAGATGATAGATAGATAGATAGATAGATAGATAGATAGATAGATAGATAGATGATAGATAGATGATAGATAGATGATAGATAGATAAATTGATAGATAGATAGATAGATAGATAGATAGATAGATAGATAGATGATAGATAGATAGATAGATAGATAGATAGATAGATAGACAGAGAAAGAGACAGAGACAGAGACAGACAGACAGACAGACATAGATGATAGATAGATAGATAGATAGATAGATAGATAGATAGATAGATAGATGATAGATAGATAGATACAAAGGTAGGTAGGTAGGTAGGTAGATAGATAGAGATATAGATAGATGATAGATAGATAGATAGATAGATAGATAGATAGATAGATAGATAGATAGATAGATAGATAGATAGATAGATGGGATTGCATGCATGGATGGATGGGTAGTTGGAGATAGATAGATAGACAGACAGACGATGATAGATAGATGATAGATAGATAGATAGATAGATAGATAGATAGATAGATAGATAGATAGATAGATAGATAGATAGATAGACAGATGATAGAGATAGATAGATGATAGATAGATGATAGATAGATAGATAGGTGTGTAGTATCCGCTAATGGCCAGCAGACTTGGTAGTGAGGAGGTTGGGGAGGAAGATGGGCCAGTCCTAGAGTCTGGGGAAGGCTCTGATGAGGGCTCTACATCAGAGGCAGGGATGAGGCCCAGGCCGTCTAACAGTTATCAGCTGCCTTCAGGGTCAGACATCAGTGAGGCAGAGGAACAGCTGGAGCCTGTTCCCAGTGTGTGCATGCGCAGAGTTGCCAGATGAAGGGACCAGCTAAGGAACAGGGGTTGACTTGGGAGTAAGGGCACAAGTGGACGATAAATGGCCCCTCCCAGAGGAAAGAAAAGAGGAGCGAAAGGGGAGTGGAGTTTGCAGGAGACAATTTGTTCGCTTCATTGGTTCGTGACTCTCCAAGACTCCTTGCCAAGTTTTGCAGAAATCGGCCTGTCAGCTCTCCAAGCCAGATAAGGTCTGTGACTGTAAATCCTCCCTTGAAAGACTTTGCTGAAGGTGAAGGAGTAGAATTCACAGTAAATTAATAAAAGGGTTTTTTGTCAGGACAAGGAGTTGCTTCATGCTCTTGGGAAGCCTAGGTCAGAACAATGTGTGTGTGTGTGTGTGTGTGTGTGTATGTACATGTGTATGTGTGTGTGTCTATGTGTGTCTCTGTGAGTGTGTGTGCTGCAGCTTACACACATACAACGTGAGATGTGCAATAAAACCATCAGGCAGTGACATAGGATGGTTGCCTGGCAACCCAAGTGAGAGAATAACTTTTTGTGGAGCTACTAAATCTTGTGTGGGAAGACAACGCAAAGGTGCTTTTGTACGCGTCGTTCACGCTTGTGTGGGGAGGTCTCAGTGAGGACGATGTAGAGGTCCTTCAAATGTCCTTGAGGTCTTTGGTCTCCTAGGACACCACCCTTTCTCACAGACTGCAGCTAGTCCAGAACGCAGCCGCGCGGGCAGTCATGGGGAGTACTAGGTACTCCCACGTAACACCGCTCCTGCGCAAGCTGCACTGGCTACCTGTGGTCTTTCGGGTGCGTTTCAAGGTTTTGACCACCATCTTCAAAGCGCTCCATGGCATAGGGCCTAGTTACCTGCGGGATCGCATCCTCCCACACACATCCCTGCGGCCAATTCGCTCTCACAGGGAGGGCCTTCTCCTGGTGCCGTCCACTAGGCAATGCCAACGGGCGACGCCAAGGAGTAGGCCCTTCTCTGTGATGGGCCCAACCCTCTGGAATGACCTCCCCCCCGACATTAGAACCACCACTGACTTCCGCTCCTTCCAACAAAAATTGAAGACTCACCTGTTCCGACTGGCTGGTCTGGCATAATTTTTAACGTTTACCTCCTGGCATATATATTTCCTACTGGTTTTTTAGGGGACTTAATTTTATAGGACACTGGGGTTTTAAATTCTGTATATTTTAAATTATTTATTTAGTAATTACAGTTCTGTCTTTTTTTATCCTCCTCTTATTTATGTATTTATCCATTTAATAATTTTAATTGCTTACATTTTATTTATGATGTTTTTGATATGGACTGTACACCGCCCCGAGTCCCTTTTGGGAGAGGGGGCGGTCTAGAAGCGCTAATTAAATAAAAAAATAAATAAAAGATCAAGTTAGGAGGCCCCAGAAAACTTCTAGTAGGTGACTTAATACGCTACCCAGCGACCTTACTCTTCCTTACAGGACACAAATCTAACACTTTAACTACACCAGTCAACACACCATGTATTAATAGAGTGTCGTCATCATCAGAATAGCCATTGCGTGTCCACTGCAGGATGAAGGCCTCTTCCGTATGTTTCCAATCCATACGGTCTGGAGCTTTCTTGGGCCAATTGGTGCACACGATACAGATAGTCCTCGACTTGCGACCACAAATTTGGAGCCCAAAATTCCAGTTGTTAAGCGAGACATGGATTAAGTGAGTTTTGCCCCATTTTGCAACCTTTCTCCAAGTGGCCTCAATGTTTCTCCAAAAAGGATGCAAATAACCGGCTGTCTGCAAGGAATATCAATCCTTCCGTTCCCCACCATCCAGTCAGAGCTGAAGAAGCTTCTCGATGAGAAGTGAAATGTCTTCAAAGAAAAACCCGACACAGCCCATGACCTGAGGATACAGATAGACCTCCAAGTGGCCTCAGGGACCCTCTAAAAGGATGCAAATGACCAGCTGTCTGCAAGGACTATCAATCCTTCCCTTCCCCATCATCCAGTCAGAGCTGAGGAAGCTTCTTGGGTGAGAAGCGAAACGTCTTCTAAGAAAAAAGTCCAGCTGCCTCTTGAAAAAAGCCCCTTTGGGACAACCAGGATCTGGATGACTGAGAATCTCCACAGACTTTTAGCTATACAATTTGAGATGAACATCCTGTGGAAATAGGAATGGATTTCCAGAGGAAAAACTGCAGACTGCAGGACCCATTTGCACCACTCAGGTGATCCTGAGGACACAGTTAAACCTCCAAGTGGCCTCAAGGATCCTCTAAAAGGATGCAAATGAGCAGCTTTGCCTGCAAGGAGTATAAATCCTTCCATTGCCCACCATCCTGTCAGAGCTGAAGAAGCTTCTTGGATGAGAAGTGAAAGGTCTTCAAAAGAAAAAAAACAAGATAGTCCAGTTGCCTCCTGCAAAAAAGCACTTTGGGGGCAACTGTAACTTGGATGACTGACAATCTCCGTAGACCAATGTAGTGGATGTCAGCGAATTTCGTCTCGCTGCAGCGAAATAAAATTTCAAAAGGGAAAATATGCAAAGGCCACATCTCCAGCGTAGACTTCTATTAAAAAAAAAAGTGTGATGAGAAATATGCCAGTTGTGCAAACGCCTACGGTTCACTGCATCCAATTCCAGTCACCACTTTACAAAAAAGATGTTGAGATTTTGGAAAAAGTGCAGAGAAGAGCAACTAGGAGGATCAAAGGCCTGGAGACTAAAACATATGAAGAACGGTTGCAGAATGTGGGTGTGTCTATTCTAGAGAAAAGAAGGACTAGGGAGGACATGCTAGCAGTGTCCCAATATTTGAGGAGCTGCCACAAAGAGGAGGGGGTCAGTTTATTTTCCAAAGCACCAGAGGGCAGGACGAGAAATAATGGATGGAAACTCATCAAGGAGAGAAGCAACCTGAAATTAAGGAGAAACTTCCTAACAATAAGGACAATTAACCAGTGGAACAGCTTGCCACCAGAAGTTGTGGGTGCTTCATCACTGGAAGTTTTAAAGAAAAGACTGGACAGTCAATTGTCTGAAACGGTATGGGGTCTCCTGCTTGAGCAGGGGGCTGGACTAGAAGACCTCTGAGGTCCCTTCCATCTCTATTCTGATTGAAAACTGATTGAAAGTACAAAACCCCAAAGGAAATCAAATTAACAATACACAATAGACTCTGTCATTATTTTACGTTTGTTTGTTTGTTTTTTTCCTTTGGATTTTGTATTTTCATCTTTTGAACAAAGTAATTTTTAAAAATTGCAGGGGAACTTTTGCCCTAATCATTTTAACCCTAATTTCCTCTTCAAGGAAAGCAGAATATTGATTAAAAAATAGTAGGATTCCTGTTTACTATCAAAGCGTCGTTCTATTCCTTAGAAGTCTTGAGTATAGTTATTTATTATTCCACCCTGACAGATTTTGTCAATTTAGAAAAAAAAAACTGAAATCTTTTCCTATTAAATACTGTTATGTTCACAACTCTCCATCATATTCACAACTTTCAAGCAGCTTTCCCAAACATCTGCTGTTTTTAAGGCAACTACCCCTAAGAAATGTTTTTGTGTATGCCGTTTCCCATAATGTATGAACTTAAATCAGCAAGCCATGACGTGATGCGTTTTCTAGAGTTCTTCTCCAAATATTCAACACTCCGTGCAAACCATTGGAACCAAGGATGATGGGTCCTAGTCATCTCGCTACAGATTGTGCCGTGGTATTCTGAACACCTAGCAGGGTTATTGTTTTGGGAAGAAATGGGAGGAGAAAGGTGTATGATGTACGTTGGCTGCCTTGAGATTTTTATAAAAAATAATGGTGGGATATAAATAGATGATAGAGAGATGGATGGATGGATAGATGATTGATAGATAGATAGATAGATAGATAGATAGATAGATAGATAGATAGATGATAGATAGAAAGAAAGATAGATGATAGATAGATAGATAGATAGATAGATAGATAGATAGATAGATGATAGATAATGATAGATAGATAGAATGATAGACAGACAGACAGATAGATAGAAGGATGGATGGGTTAGATAGAACATGGATGGATGGATGGATGGATGGATGGATGGATGGATGGATGGATGGATAGATAGAACATGGATGGATGGATGGATGGATAGATATAGATAGATAGATAGATAGATAGATGATAGATAGATAGATAGATAGATAGATAGATAGATAGATAGATAGAATGCTAGATACAATGATAGATAGAATGATAGATAGATAGATAGATAGATAGATAGATAGATAGATAGATAATGATGATGATGATAGATAGATAGATAGATAGATAGATAGATAGATAGATAGATAGATAGATAGAAAGAAGATAGATGGATGGATGGATGGATAGAGATAGATAGATAGATAGATAGATAGATAGATAGATAGATAGATAGATAGATGATAGATGATAGATAGATAGATAGAATGATAGACAGACAGAGATAGAAGATTAATGGATGGATGAATGGATGGATGGGATAGATAGAACATAGATGGATGGGATAGATAGAACATAGATGGATGGATGGATGGATGGATGGATGGATGGATGGATGGATGGATAGATGATAGATAGATAGATAGATAGATAGATGATAGATAGATAGATAGATAGATAGATAGACAGACAGACAGACAGACAGACAGACAGACAGATAGATATATGATAAATGTTAGATTGATAGAGGGAGGGAGGGGGAAGGAGAGAGAGGATACAGACAGAGACAGAGAGAGGTGGATGGACAGATGGACGGACAGGCAGATCTCATGCTCAAACTGATAACATAATACAGCACAATGCCAGATCTGTTCTCCAAAATCAACCTCCTTCAGCGGGCCCAAGTTGGTGGTCTAACACAATAACCTTTATATCTTAGATTAACCACTGTCTTGTCTACCCGCTTCCGTTCCCTGCCATGCCTTAGTTAACATGCAGGACTCTCCCAGGAAGGTAGGAGAGGAAGTATTAATTCAAACATTTTGCTCTGGGCATCGCTTCAAGTTATAATTAAGGAGAGACCATCACCAACGTGCCCCAGGTTTGTCTCGTTGTGCCTTTTATCTCATCTGCACAAATTCCAAATTTAATTATTTTTATGACCTCTCCTCCTGCTCTTTGGTATCTCTAGCCCACGTTTTCTAAAGAGTTTGAAATGCAATGTTAGAAAGAGTGGGGGGGGGATGGCTCAGTGGCCAAGACCCTGAGCTTGTTGATTAGAAAGGTTGGCAGTTTGGCGGTTCGAATCCCTAGCGCCACGTAGCGGAGTGAGCTCCCGTTACTTGTCCCAGCTTCTGCCAACCTAGCAGTTTGAAAGCACGTTAAAAAAAGCAAGTAGAAAAATAAGAGCCACCTTTGGTGGGAAGGAAACAGCCTTCCGTGCGCCTTCTGTGTTGAGTTTACCTTGATGGATGGATGGATGGATGGATGGACGGACAGACAGACACACACACCAGGATATTTCTTGAAAAGGCAGCGGGAGAGGGAGTGGAACAATTTAGCAAATAGCCTTTGCATTCAGACACCCTTTTTATATTAGATTAATTAGAATGTGTTTTATTTATCCCAACTACCCCTCTCTCCTCCGTCTGTAACTCTTATTATAAAAGTTTTACTAGAGCGATAAGAGAACCTTGCTAGATCTAGATAATTATATTGCGTTACCATCCAGGTGGTGGGTACCTGATCGTGCTAAATTTTGCAAAGAAAACTTCGCTGTTCTGAGCAAATTATTTTAAAAATAGCAGCATGAAGGAATGCCAGTTTTAACCTGGAAGGACAAATTTTCCTTCTGCACCTTCACTCACGGCCTGGTCATCTCTCAGATGGATTACTACCTTGTGCTCGACATGGGGCTGCCCTTGAAAATGATTCAGAAGTTAGGAATGGCAGAATCTGAGGTCAGAGTAACCATAATGGAGTCGGAAGGGACATTGGAGGTCAACTAGTCTAACCCCCTGCTCTCGCAGGAGATCTATATTATTTCTGAACAAATGGCTGTCCAGTCTCTTTTTTAGATCCTCCAGTGTTGGAGTACCCACAATTTCTGGTGGCAAGCAGTTCCATTGGTTAGTTGTTCTCACTGTTGGGAATTTTCTCCTTAGTTCTAGTTTGCTTCTCTCCTTGTTTAGTTTCTCAGCTAGAGTGAAAACTTTACTTGTTAGAGTAAAGAAAAAAAAAAGGTGATCTTCCTCATGTGATGAGGAAAGCCCCAAAAGTTATGTTTGTTCCATGCAAAATATCACAGTACTGCAGTCCCATTCTTCCCATGCTGAAGAGATTGTCCACAATGACCTCACAGATACCTGAGGGTTTTTGATCAGGATGGAGGGGGGGGGGGATCCTTCCAACCTTCATGAGGGTCTGAAAGACCCTTTTCAAATCCCAAATGTTTTTTTTAGATAAATTGATATGATTTCTGTCTTAGCCTTGTTTATTATAGAATAGAATAGAATAGAATAGAATAGAATAGAGAAATAGAATAAAAATGGAATAGAATAGAATAGAATAGAATAGAATAGAATAGAATAGAATAGAATAGAATAGAATAGAATAGAATTCTTTATTGGCCAAGTGTGATTGGACACAGAAGGAATTTGTCTTTGATGCAGATGCTCTCAGTGTGCATAAAAAGACAAGATACATTCGTCACGAATCATAAGTTAGAACACTTAATGATAGTCATAGGATACAAATAAGCAATCAGGAAACAATATAAATCGTAAGGATACAAGCAACAAAGTTACAATCCTGTAGTCATAAGTGGGAGGAGATGAGTGATAGGAAGGATGAGAAGATTAATAGTAATAGTAACGCAGCCTTAATGAATGGTTTGACAGCGGTGAGGGAATAATTTGTTTAGCAGAGTGATGGCGTTTGGGAAAATTTTGTCCTTGTGTCTAGTTGTCTTGGTGCACAGTGCTCTATAGCATCGTTTTGAGGGCAGGAGTTGAAACAATTTATGCCCAGGATGCGAGGGGTCTGTAGATATTTTCACAGCCCTCTTTTTGATTCGTGCAATGTACAGGTCCTCAATGGAAGGCAGGTCGGCAGTAATTGCTTTTTCTGCAGTTCTAATTTTAATCTCGGTTTTGGAAATGCCTAAACTTTGAAAGACAAAGTTTTCTTTATTGATTTATTTCAACAACCTATATATATATATATATATATATATATATATATATATATATATATATATATATATATATATATATATATATATATATATATATATATATATATATATATATATATATATATATATATATATATATATATATATATATATATATATATATATATATATATATATATATATATATATATATATATATATATATATATATATATATATATATATATATATATATATATATATATATATATATATATTACAAATAACTCAAGGCAGTTGAACATATTCAGAATCAGAATGGAGCTGAAAGGGACCTTGGAGGTCTTCTAGTCCAACCCTCTGCTCAAGCAGGAGATCCCATAGCATTTCAGACAAATAGCTGTCCAATCTCTTCTTGAAAACCTCCAGTGATGAAACTCTCACAACTTCTGAAGGCAACTTCTGTTCCATGGGTTGGTTTCTCTCACTGTTAGGAAGTTCCTCCTTAATCGCAGGTTGCTTCTCTCCTTGTTTAGCTTCCATCCATTGTTTCTTGACTTGCCTTTAGGTGTTTTGGAAAATAAGTTGACCTCCCCCCTCTTCTTTGTGGCAGCCCCTCAAAGACTGGAAGACTGCTATCATGTTGCCCCTAATTCTTCTTTTTTCGAAGACTAGCCAAACCCAAATCCTGCAACCTTTCTTCATATATTTTTTTAGTCTACCAGACCTTTAATCCTCTTAGTTGGTCTTCTTTGCACTTTTTTTCCCTTTTTCCCAATTTACTTATCTCCATACACACCGAATGTTGTCGGTTTCTGTTGAGTTTTCAGCAGATTCTCCTGCTGATAAGACAAACAGAGGCCTCGTCGCCCTTGTATAATTTTCATACTCCGGTTTGCTGGATTGCAAAAAAAAAAAAAAAGATATCAAGAGAAAGGAAGCAGAGCAAATTTTATTTGGCACTTTTCCCAACCTCCTACCAACGGTGGCCATAAGAGGAATCTCTTATTTTGTTCTGCGTAAGGAGGTAACAGGCTGCATCCGTGTGTATATTTCATTCATCCATTCATTCAATTTTTATAGCCGCTTGCTCAAATCCACAATTCTGGGCAGCTTACAACAATTAAGAACAAGACAAAGAACGGGAGATAAGGGAGGAAAAATGTATAAAAAGCGTGTTTGCTGACTCCTTTATTCTGCTTCCTCTTTCTTCCCCATCGTGTAACCCAGAATAGAGCTCTTGTGAAGGGATTGTATCAAATTCCTGAAGCCACACGGGGCTTTCTCTCTTTATTTTATGAACACAACATTTGTTCAGCAATAGAGGAGAATATTTGTAGCTCAGGGGTGACCCGTGGTGTCCTTGGTGCTCTCTGAGCTTGATTGTTTCCTGATGGACGTTTCATGACCTAGCTAGATAACCTCAGTTCTAGAAGGGAGAGGGGTTTGCATGGAGGAGAAGAGGAGGAGGTGGAGAAGGAGGAAGACAACTGTAGGGTCCTTGGTGCTCTCTGAACTTGGTTGTTTTCTTGAAGACATTTCATGACCCAAGTTGGTAAAATCATCAGGTATTAGAAGGGTATGGGGTTTGCATAGAGAAGAGGAGGAGGAGGTCGAGAAGGAGGAGGAGGGGGGGGAGAAGGAGGACAAAGAAGAAGAGGAGGACTGCGATGTCCTTGGTGCTCTCTGAGCTTGGTTGTTTTCTTGAAGACATTTCATGACTCAACTAAGTAACATCATCAGCTCTAGAAGGGAGAGGGGTTTGCATAGAAGAAATGAGAGGAAGAGGAGGACTGTGAGGTCCTTGGTGCTCTTTGAACTTGGTTGTTTTCTTGCCAATGTTTTATGACACAACTAGGTTGAGGCCACTTGGAGGTTTATCAGTAGTAGTAGTAGTTGTTGTTGTAGTAGTAGACTTTCTAAAAGGATGCAAATCCAGTCAGAGCTGAAGAAGCTTCTTGGATGAGAAGCGAAACGTATTTAAAGAAGACACAGATAAACCTCCGAGTGGCTTCAGCGACCCTCTAAAAGGATGGCCTGGACGAGTGAGAATCTCTACAGACATTTAGCTATACAATTTGGAATAAACACCCTTGGAATGGTGTGGGAGTGGGAATGGATTTCCAGAGGGAAAATTACAGCCTATAGGAACCATTTGCATAATTCAGGTGACCCTGAGGACAGAAACCTCCAGGTGGCCTCAATGACCCTCTAAAAGGATGCAAATGACCAGCTGCCTGCAAGGAACATAAATCTTTCCATTCCTCACCATCCAGTCAGAGCTGAAGAAGCTTCTTGGATGACAAGCGAAAGGTCTTCAAAGAAAAACCAGAAAGTCCAGTTGCCTCCTGAAAAAGCACCTTTGGGACAACCCTGACCTGGATGATGGAGAATCTCCATAGACATTCTGCTCAAAAGCTTTCACTTTTGCAGGCAACTCCAAGTGGGGAAATATTTTTAAACAGACTTTCTAAAACGTTCAGTTCCTGACTCATTTTGCAAAGAGGGGAAGAGCGTTTTGGACGGGCTCCAAAAATGCTGTTTCAGAGTTGGCAGACGGCCAGCTTGAAAGAGCTTCGCTACAAGGTTCAATCCCAACTTCCACCGAATTGCAAAGGACGAAAGCCAGAGCTGCGTTTTAGGTACTTGAACCTTCGCCTGGTTGATGAGCAATTTCCCCCAGACCGAGTGTGTCTGCAAAACGGGCACATCCAATTCTCCGTCTGCTCATTCTCCACACGGCATGACAAGAGTTTGAAGGGCTGCTTTGGAGAGAACCTCTGACCCAGGCTTCCCAAAAGCACAAAGCCAACTCCTCGTCCCTATAGAACCCCTTTTATTTAGTTTAAACTGAATTCCTCTCCAGCAAAGTCCCAACCAGGAGTCTTTCAAGAGCTTTCACCACTACAGACCTTGATCAGGCTTGGAGAGCTGCCAGGCCGATATCTTCTAAACTCCAAGCTGTAGCAGCAATTACTTGACAAGAAGTCAGGAACAGATCTTCACCCTAATGAATTGAATTAATTGTCTCTTACAAACTCCACTCCCCTTTTTTTCCTCTTTATTCCCTATGAGAGGGGCCATTCACCGTCCACCTGTGGCCTTACTCGTGAGTTGGCCCTTGTTCCTTAGCTGTTCCCTTCTCCTGGCATCTAGGCACATGCGCACACTGGGAACAGGCTCCAGCTGTTCTTCTGCCCCACTGATCTCTGACTCCAAAGGCAGCTGATAACTGTCAGACGGCCCTGGCCCCCTCTCTGCCTCCGACACAGAGCCCTCATCAGAGCCTTCCCCAGCCTCCAGGACTGGCCCATGTTCCTCCCCAACCTCCTCACTGTCCGAATCTGCTGCCAGCTCCATTGGCCGGCCACAACAGACAGGAGCATAATGCCCTTACTTTGAAGGCCTGAAAAAGTGCAGGGCAACAACGGAAAGGAGGGAAGGTGAGGAGGGAAAGGAAGAAAGGGCAAAGAAGAGGAAGTAAGGGAGGGGAGGTAAGAGTAGGAGAGAGGGCAAGAAGGAGAAGAAGAGAGGAAGAGTGGGGGAAAGAGAGGGGAAGAAGAAAAGAGGAAGGAGAGGAGGAAAGAAGAAGGCAGAGAAGGGAGGTTGAGAAGAAGGAAGGAGCAGGGTTGTTGCCAAATAAGATGGAGATACGGGGTGGCAAGAAAGTGACCCCAACTGTGTTCTCTATGTTTGTAAGAAGATAGGGATAAATGCTCATAGTTAATGGATAAATGCTAATAGTATCTATAGGAATGTGTATTTGTGAATGTATATGAAAGGACAAAAAAAAAACACTTTGTACTCCTCCCAAAAAGAAAAACAGCCAAAGTCCACGAAAGCAGAACAAGAAACAATGTATGGAAACTAACCAAGGAGAGAAGCAACCTAGAACTAAGGAGAAATTTCCTGACAGTGAGAACAATTAGCCAGTGGAACAGCTTGCCTCCGGAAGTTGCAAATGCTCCAACATTGGAGGTTTTTAAGAAGAGATTCCAACTCTCACCTCTAAAATGTGCCCTCTGCAGGGACAGGTCTTCTACAGGTCCAAAATACGGTGGGAGACAAATAATCCTGAGAGCCCTGGGCACCCCCCAATATCTTCACCCATTGTAAAGTGCACCCCGCATTTCCCAATTGCTGGATGTAAATAAAGTTTTCTAAATCTGTGTGTGAGACATCAGGTCTCCCAAGAAGAGGCTTTTTTTTTGCAGGAAATGAGAGGGGCTGGGTGTGGAGAGGAGGAGGGAGGGGGGTGGGGGGTTTCCTCATCACTTTGGCAGGTGAGATTTCCCTCTTGCAAGCCCTTGAAAGCCCATTGAAAGCTACTAATAAAACGGTAAGCGAAAAACAGCCTTTTCAGCTGCTGCTGCAAAACCTATTTTATCATTGGATCTAAAACAGTGGTTCTCAACCTGTGGGTCGGGACCCCTTTGGCGGTGGAACGGCCCTTTCACAGGTATCACCTAAGACAGGGGTGTCCAAACTTGGGAACTTTAAGACTTGTGGACTTCAACTCCCAGAATTCCCCAGCCAGCATGGCTGGCTGGGGAATTCTGGGAGTTGAAGTCCACAAGTCTTAAAGTTCCCAAGTTTGGACACCCCTGACCTAAGACCATCGGAAAACACATATTTTTGATGGTCTTAGGAACTGAGGCACCAATTTTATGGTTGGGGGTTCACCACAACATGAGGAACTGTATTAAAGGGTCGCGGCATTGGGAAGGTTGAGAACCACTGATCTAAAAGGAGGAGAGAGAAGGAAGGCGAAGAGCAATTTAGTCCCTTCCTTCCTTCCTTCCTTCCTTCCTTCCTTCCTTCCTTCCTTCCTTCCTTCCTTCCTTCCTTCCTTCCTTCCTTGATCCCTTCCTTTCTTTCTGGGAATGGATTGCAGGCTACAAAAGCCATTTGCACCACTCAGGTGACTCTGAGGACACAGATAAACCTCCAAGTGGCCTCAACGACTCTCAGAAAGGATGCAAATGACCAGCTTTGTCTGCAAGGAGTATAAATCCTTCCAGTCCCCACCATCCACTCAGAGCTGTAGACGCTTCTTGGATGAGAAGCGAAATGTCTTCAGAGAAAAAGAAGAAAGTCCAGTTGCCTTTTGAAAAAGCACCTTTGGGACAACCATGACCTGGATGATGGAGAATCTCTACAGACTTCCAACTCTGTTGTTCTGTTATCGCCAGTCTGTTCTCTTTGTCCCAACTGATATGCGCGTGTGAAAATCTTATCTAGTTTTGTCAAGGAGAATATTCCAGTTCTTTTTCTTCTGGACTTCCCTCACTGGCAAGGCACAGAAAGGAGATAAGATTCCTTGAAGAGGATGAGCAGGGGGAGGAAGGCTGCAGCCCACTTCCCCTCCTCCTCCTCCTCCTCCTCCTCTTCTTCCTCCTGCTCCCATTCAGCCCATCTGCTGCAAAGTCACTGTAGGAAGTTAGTACCCACCCCTCTCCTAGAAGAATGAAATATCCTGGAAAATATTGAAAAGGCAGAATATTATATTTCTCTGGATAAAAAATGGAGAGACATGTTTTTAGGCAGGAAGCAGACTCACTCTTATTAGCCCCCACCTTTGTCAATGGGCTATTAAAAGGCCTGAGCCGGGCTATTCTACATAACAAAGATATCCCCCTTCAGCTCCAGGGTGTTGCGATTAAGGAATGATAGTATTAGCCCTTTACCCATCTCACCATATGGCACCTGGGAAGAAGCGATGCTCAACCAAACTTGGACTCAAAGCCCAGCCTAGAGAGTTGCCCCTGCATGGCCCCCATGGGAGTCTGACAACCAATCAGAATACAAGCTCCAAATCAAAGGGCAGAGAGGACATCAAACCAGGATCTTTCACCATCTCGGCCTCTTTTCTTCTTCACCCAACATCTGGAAGCATCGGATCCTCCTTTTCACCCAGGAGCTCCAAGCCATGGGATCCTGCCCATCATTAAACCATCTTTCCAAGCAGCCTCCATGTTTCCAGTGTCTTTTTCCCCACTTGGAGCTGAACCCAGGTGGACATTTCTTCCGACAGCACCCAACACGGCCAGCAGGAAAGCGCTGACGAGGCTCACCCCGTCGTAAGACTGATGATCCTCCGTTTCCCTTCTTTCTGGCGCCTGCTCGATGAGCCCACCTGCCTTCCGAGCCCACCCCCAGCCCCTTCGAAGCCCTGTCAAACGCTGACAGCCTCACGGACCCGCTTCTGCTTGCAAGGGGAGCGGGTGCTGGTTAAGTGTCTTAGGATTTCTGCACGCCGGTGAGGTTTCCTTTGTAATTGGAGCTGACGGCGCCTTTGGTGCGAATGGTGCGTCCCTCCTTCTCTTATACTCCTCAGCAGCCCAGAGCTCGTGTGAGAGTGACAGAATTCATTATGCTGGGGGAAAACAAGGCAAAGGAGCCTTCAGGAAAGCCGATCATCAAGGAGGGAAGACTGGTGTGCAGAGAGATAGTAAGCCGAGAAGGGAGAGAAACTCGGGAGGAGACCAAAAAAAGAAAGAAAAAGAAAAAGATTACCTACCATCTTCTTATCTTGGCTTCGTTTTATGATGCATTTTATTTTTTTAACATCCCACACTCTTAATAGTGGGAAAATTGTTTTATTCTACCTAATGGGGGTGTCTTTATTTTTTTTGGTCACAAACCACGTTTTGCTCTCGGGTTGGGTGACTTATCCATCACTTACTTCCATTCCGGAAGAAAGTCTCAGGGGAACGATCGGAAGAGAGCTGGAAGGGGCCTTGGAGGTCTTCTAGTCCAACCTCCTTCTCAAGCAGGAGATCCTATACCAGGGGTGGGTTGCTACCAGTTTGGCCCAGTTCTGCTGAACTGGTAGTGGAATTCAGGCCTGGGTCACAGAACCGGTAGCGACCCAGGCCAGCCGCACCCCTGAACTGGCCCCCTCGCTGCCGCTTGGCCACCACCATTTTGGGTTTTAGTGAGTGCACATAGGCAGTTCACTGTAAATTGTTCTGCGCATATGCTCTGCGCTTATGCATTTTGCTCCGGGTTGTAAACTAGCAGTAACGACGGCAGCAACCCACTCCTGTCCTATACCATTTCAGATAGGTGGCTGTCCAGCTCCTTCTTGAAAGCCTCCAATGATGAAGCACCCAGAACCTCTGGAGGCAACTTCTGTTCCACTGATTAATTGTTCTAATTGTCAGGAAGTTTCCCCTCAATTCTAAGTTGCTTCTCTCCTTGATTAGTTTCCACCCGTTGCTTCTTGTTCTACCCTCAGGTGCCTTGGAGAATAGTTTGACTCCCTCTTCTTTGTGGCAACCCCTGAGATATTGGAAGACTGCTATCCTGTCTCCCCTAGTCCTTCTTTCCATTAAGCTAGACCTACCCAGTTCCTGCAACCGTTCTTCATATGTTTTAGTCTCCAGTCCCTTAATCGTTTTAGTTGTTCTTCTCTGCACTCAGTAGAAAGCCTGAAGATGGACCAACAGAGAAATATTTGACTCATCCCACCATTGCAAGAGAAAAAAAAAGCTTTGCTGTAGTAAGGCTTTTTCAGTTCTAGCCCACATTTGTCCCAACATAGAAACTAACATGGATGCTGTCAACAACCAAACAAAATAAATAAGCGGCAAAACAAAAAACAAAATAAGAGGCGTGCATAAGCGTACCATCGTGCCTGCTGTACCTGTCCTCCTGTCCCCATTTATTGGCATCCATTTCATTCATACTCATGTTAATTCTTATACCTATTATCTTGTCATGATTGACAAATCAAATGAATAAATAAATGAGGATCACACCTTCCTTCCTTCCCTCCCTCCCTCCCTCCTTCTCCCTCCCTCCTCCCTTCACCCTCCCTTCCCTCCTTCCTTCCCTTTCTCCTTCCTCCCCCTCATCTCTCTCCCTCCCTCCCCTCCTTCCTTCCTTCCCCCCCTCCCTCCTTCCTCCCTCTCTCCTATCCATCTCCTCCCTCCCTTCCTTCCTTCCTTCCTCCTTCCCTCCCTGACTCCCTGAAATGTCTCCCTGCTCACCTTTTACTGCCCAGACACAAGTTCTCACTTGTCAGAGAGATTCCCAACTGCAAAGGTTACGGACGCTTGGCTCCTGTCTAATTTTCATTCTGTCAGGGATATCGGATGGTTTCTCCCCCCTCTCCCCCCCCCCCATCTCTCTCTCTCTCTCTCTCTGCAGGTGTTTTGCTCTTCAAAGGTTGCTTCTGATCACCATTTATTGGGTTTGAAGATGCCTTCGTTAAGGTGCTACAAACAAGGTGTCAGTCAGGGTTATCAATAGTCCCTCAAGCTGCCCAGCCCTTTAAATATGGCCTCTGTGCGCAGAGTCTGGGGTTTCTGATCTTGGTCTCACACAGCCTGTGAATGTGGGTTGCTTGGGTGGTAGGAAGGCAAGAGAGTGTCCCTAGTTGGATAGGAGATGGAGAGATTGACTGCTCTACTGTTCATTTGGATGGCCCCTTACTCCTCCTTGGAGTTTCCCAGGGAAATTCATTCTTTCTTTCAAATCCAAGACTTTCCAAGGAGAGCCAATATTCTCAATCTTCTTCTCTCTTCTTTTTCCCCTTTTACATCATCTTAGAGCAGTGGTTCTCGACCTTCCCAATGCCGTGACCCTTTAATACAGTTCCTCTTGTTGTGGTGAACCCCAACTATAGAGGAGCAGTGTCTCGGTTCCTAAGACTATCGAAAATATGTGTTTTCCGATGGTCTTAGGCGACCCCTGTGAAAGGGTCGTTCGACCACTGTCGTAGAGGATGTTTCAAACCATGCCAGGTCCAGCTTCTCCAACTCTTAATATTTGCATTTGTGAACTAAAGCACAGGAAGTTGCCAAAGTAAGACATAGCAAGGAATCCACTAGATAACTTGAGATCAGAAATATGAATAGCTTTCAAATGACCCTTCCTTCCCCTCCCCTTCTCTCTCCACCATTCCCTCCATTCCTCCTTCCTTCCTTCCTTCCTTCCTTCCTTCCTTCCTTCCTTCCTTCCTTCCTATCATCTTCCACTTCCTTCCTTGCTTCTGATTCTCTTCCTCCATCCTGCCTGCCTTCCCTCCTTCCTTCCCTCCCTCCCTCCATCTCTTTTTCCTTCCTTCTTTCCTCCCTCCCTCCCTCTCTCCTCCCCTCCATCTCTCCCCCTCCTTCCTTCCTTCCTTCCTTCCTTCCTTCCTTCCTTCCTTCCTATCATCTTCCACTTCCTTCCTTGCTTCTGATTCTCTTCCTCCATCCTGCCTGCCTTACCTCCTTCCCTCCCTCCCTCTCTCCATGCCTTTTTCCTTCCTTCTTTCCTTCCTCCCTCCCTCCCTCCTCCCCTCCATCTCTCCCCTTCCTTCCTTCCTTCCTTCCTTCCTTCCTTCCTTCCTTCCTTCCTTCCTTCCTATCATCTTCCACTTCCTTCCTTGTTTCTGATTCTCTTCCTCCATCCTGCCTGCCTTATCTCCTTCCTTCCCTCCCTCCCTCCATCTCTTTTTCCTTCCTTCTTTCCTTCCTTCCTCCCTCCCTCCTCCCCTCCATCTCTCCCCTTCCTTCCTTCCTTCCTATCATCTTCCACTTCCTTCCTTGCTTCTGATTCTCTTCCTCCATCCTGCCTGCCTTCCCTCCTTCCTTCCCTCCCTCCCTCCATCTCTTTTTCCTTCCTTCTTTCCTCTCTCCCTTCCTCCTTCCCTCCCTATTTTGCTTTCTTTCTTTCTTTCTTTCTTTCTTTCTTTCTTTCTTTCTTTCTTTCTTTCTTTTAATGTAAATGTAAATCACCTGACAACAGGGATGCCTGTTTGTCAAAAGTATGAAAAACTGTCATTAGTCCGCTTTCTCAGTGCCGTTGTAACTTTGAATGGTCACTAACCAATCGGTTGTAAGTCAAGGACTATCTTTAACAGAATAACATGGAGGGCACTCTTTCCAGAGTCTCCACATCTTTTTTACATCATGGCGACCAAAATTGAATGCAGTATTCCAAGTGTGGCCTTACCAAGGCATTATAAAGTGGTATTAACACTTCACGTGATCTTGATTCCATCCCTCTGTTGATGCTCTGAAGACACAATTTAAGGGAAGAAAAAATAACCATAACTCTGGAATTTTCTTTGAGCTTGTGCAGCACATGGACATCTCAAGTTTCTGACACTCCATTTGGAAATATAGTGACTAGTTTTGTTTTGTCCTTCTATGGTGGAAACCACAAGTAGCATGTGGCCACCAAGGTTTAAATAAATAAAGCTTCAGTGTATTGTTTGAATGCTAGTTACAGTTTGTTTACTCATAGTTTGCTAAATCAACCACAGCTGTCGTTGGGTTTGGCAAGCCATAAATGATGATTTATGATTTATTTATAATCTGCAGACAGAAGTTACTAGATCTATACAACATAGGAGCAAAACCATATATACCAGTGTGAATGTGTGTAGATAGATAGATAGATAGATAGATAGATAGATAGATAGATAGATAGATAGATAGATAGATAGATAGATAGATGATTGATAGATAGATAGATAGATAGATGATAGATAGATGATAGATAGATAGATAGATAGATAGATAGATAGATGATAGATAGATGATAGATAGATAGATAGATAGATAGATGATTGATAGATAGATAGATAGATAGATAGATAGATAGATAGATAGATAGATGATTGATAGATAGATAGATAGATGATTGATAGATAGATAGATAGATAGATAGATAGATAGATAGATAGATAGATGATAGATAGATAGATAGATGATAGATAGATAGATAGATAGATAGATAGATAGATAGATAGAGACAGACAGACAGACAGACAGACAGACAGACAGACAGACAGATGATAGATGGATGGGTGGATGGATGGATCGATGGATGATAGATAGATAGATAGATAGATAGATAGATAGATAGATAGACAGATAGATAGATAGACAGACAGACAGACAGACAGACAGACAGACAGACAGACAGACAGATATGGAGGGAGGGAGAGAGAGAATGAGAGAGAGAGAATATATGTGATATATAAAGCACAATCTGGCGTTGCATGTTGTACAAACCGGGCCTTCGTTTGAGCTGAGCAGTCAAATATTATGCATATTTGTTTATATCAAAGATTGACATAGTCTTAACAAGCGTAATTAAAACTGGAGCTTGCCAAGAGGACAATGTTGAGCGGTGTTAGAATTAGGCAATGATTGCTGGCACATTTCTCTTACAAAGAACGTCAAGGTCGGTTCTGAGGAAACCCCTCTACAGTTGAGAAACATGAAAATATTGTCATTTACTGTATTTTATCACAGGCTCCTAGTTACCTTCCTTCATTTCTCCCATCAGCTGAATCCATAAGATGGAGATGGAGCCTTCCTTCCTTCTTTCTTTCCTTCCTTCCTTCTTCTTTCCATTTTTTCTTTCTTTCTTCTTTCTTTTTTCTTTCCATCCTTCCGCCTTTTCCTTTTCTTTCTTATTCTTTCCTTTTTTGTTTCTTTCCTTTCCTTTTTCCTTTCCTTCTTTCTTTTGTCCTTCTTCCTTTTCCCTTCCTTCCTTCCTGTTTTCTTTCTTTTGTTCATTCATTCTTTTCTTCATTCCTTTTTCCCTTCTTTTCTTCTTTCTTTCCTTTCCATCCTTCCTCCCTTTTTTCTTTCTTTCTTTCCATTCTTTCTTTCATCCATCCTTCCTCCTTTTTCCTTTCTTCTTGCTTCCATTCCTTGTTGGTTTCTTTCTTTCCATTCTTTGATTTTCTTCTTAGCATTTCTTCTTTCCTTTCCTTCTTTCTTTCCTTTTCGTCCCCCCTTTTCTTTCTTTTTTCCATTCTTTCTTTCCTTTATTTATTTCCTTTTTTCCTTTCCTTCTTTCTTTTGTCCTCCATTCTTCTTTTCCCTTCCTTCCTTCCTGTTTTTTTCTTTTTGTTCATTCTTTTCTTCATTCCTCTTCTTTTTTTCCTTTCCTTTCTTTCTTTTGTCCATCCTTCCTCCTTTTCTTTCTTTCCATTCTTTCTTTCCTTCTTTCTTTCTTTTTCCCTTTCTTTCTTTTGTCCATCCTTCCTCCTTTTCCATTCCTTCCTTCCTAATTTATTTCTTATTTTTGTTCATTCTTTTCTTCATTCCTTTTCTTTTTTCCTTTTCTTTCTTTCTTCCCTTTCCATCCTTCCTCCTTTTCTTTCTTTCCATTCTTTCTTCCCTACCTTCCTTTTTTCCTTTCCTTATTTCTTTTGTCCTCTTTCCTCCTTTTCCCTTCCTTCCTTCCTGTTTTCTTTCTTTTGTTCATTCTTTTGTTCATTCCTTTTCTTTTTTCCTTCCCTTTCCTTCTTTCTTTTGCCCATCCTTCCTCCTTTTCCATTCCTTCCTTCCTCCAGCAAAACATATAACACAGAGGTGGGTTCCTACCGGTCCAGACTGCTTCTCCCGAACCGGTACTGCTGCTTTCAAACAGAGAGTGAACCGGTTCTCTCTTTTTGTTATAGTGTCCCTGCCTGCCCGTCCCTGGGTAATACTTACCTTTATTCCAGCTTCCGAAGCCCAACCGATCTGGGGCAACAGCTTGAGTTGCCACTCCTCAACTGTTTTCTCTTTTTTCTAACCAATTCTCGTTCAATTGGCACGCGGGCACAGTGAAACGGTAGTAAACCGGTTAGGAGCCCACCGCTGGTATAATGGCAAAAACATAGGGAATCAAACAAGTACAAACAACATCCAGCAGAGTAAATCCCTGTTTCCCCCTCCTTTGAGGATTTCATTCCATTAGAGAACCGCAGTCCCCACTTGGCTCGGCTGCATTGCATTGAGCAGTTCCGAGCCATTTCCGTTTGCATGGCATGGATGTTGGTTGCAATTTCCGCGCTCTTTCAGACCACAGGGTTTTGGATGCCAGATGTTACAGCATCTTCTCCTTGGAAGCAGACATCTGGATTTGCCCTCTGTCTGGCACCAGCTGGTGTGTGACACGCTCCTTGTGCTTCATCCTCTCAGCCCCCAGATGTGACTGCCCAGATGGCAGCGATAAGGGCACGATCCCTATGGTTTTTTTTTCAAACCAGGAAGAGGGCCAGCTGCGTGAGCCTTCCCTCAATGACCCACCAGCATGTCCACCCCATCAGCTGTCAGACAATGCTGTCCAATAAAGCCATCTCATGATTTATTATTCTTAAATGACAGGAGCGGATTCCAGGAGTTGATGGCTGCTGACAGTGGGAATCCAATTAACCTGAATAACTATCTTGATTGTGGCCCAATTAAGGTTGGCTGCCAAGTGTCAGAAGTGAAGGCCCAGATAATAGAATTGTCTCATTAATTCTCAGCGGAAGACTTGGGGATGTCCCAATATTGTCAGTGCTGCATTTTTTATCAGGCATTTTTGTCTTCTAGGCTATCCTGGAGATGTTAGAATAGAATAGAATAACGGAGCTGGAAGGGACCTTGGAGGTCTTCTAGTCCAACCCCCTGCCTAGGCAGGAAACCCTATACAGTTCCAGACAAATGGCTATCCAGCATCTTCTTAAAGACTTCCAGTGTTGGGGCATTCACAACTTCTGGAGGAAAGCTGTTCCATGAATTAATTGTTCCAACTGTCAGGAAATTTCTCCTTAGTTCTAAGTTCCTTCTGTCCTTGATTAGTGTCCACCCATTGCTTCTTGTTCTACCCTCAGGTGCCTTGGAGAATAGTTTGACTCCCTCTTCTTTGGGGCAACCCCTGAGATATTGGAAGACTGCTATCATGTCTCCCCTGGTCCTTCTCTTCAGTAGACTAGACATACCCAGTTCCTGCAACCGTTCTTCATATGTTTTAGTCTTCGGTCCCCTAATAATTCTTGTTGGTCTTTTCTGCACTCTTTCCGGAGTCTCAACATTTTTTATATTGTACTGACCAAAAGTGGATGCAGTATTCCAAGTTTGACAATGGATGGAAACTAATCAAGGAAAGAGCCAACCTAGAACTAAGGAGAAATTTCCTGACAATGAGAACAATTAACCAGTGGAACCGCTTGCCTCCAGAAGTTGTAGGTGTCCCATCACTGGATGTTTTAAAGAAGAGATTGCACATACATGTGTCTGAAATGGTATAGGCTCTCCTTTTTGGGCAGGGAGCTGGACTAGAAGACCTCCAATGTCCCTTCCAACTCTGTTATTCCATTCCATTTTCTATTCTATTCCATTCCTTTCTATTTGCTATTTTCTATTCTATTCTATTCTATCTCATCCCATCCCATCCCAACCTAACTTATCCTTTCCTTTCCTTTCCTTACCCTACCCTACCCCACCCTGTTCTCTTCTCTTCTTTTCTAGAAGGGAGGGTCAACCTATTCTCCAAAACACCTGAAGGCAGGCAGGATAAGAAGCAAGGGATGGAAACTAACTAAGGAGAGAAGCAACCTGGGACTAAGGAGAACTTTCCTGACACTGAGAACAATCAACCAGTGGAATAGCTTACCTCCAGACATTGTGGGGGCTTTATCACGGGTGGTTTTTAAGAAGAAACTGGACAACCACCTACCTGAAATGGTACAGGGTTTCCTGCCTGAGCAAGAGGTTGGACTAGAAGACCTCCCCAAGGCAGGGGTGAAATCAACTTACATTCGCTACTGGTTCGTAAATAGGAATGGGCGCACTCCCCGGCTCCTCTCCACGCATGCGCAGGACCTTCCGCGCATGCACAGAGCATCAAAAACAGGACATGATGGCATTCATGCGGTTGGACAGAGCCTCCCATTGGCACCGCTACCGGTTCGTCCAAATCGGATAGAACCGGCTGAATAGCAGTGCTGCTTTAAGCTCCCTTCCCATTCTGTTGTTCTGTTGCCTCCGAATTCTCTCACTAAGTGCTTAAGTTTAAAAATAAAAAACAGAGTTGATTATGGATTCTGAGATTTAAAATAAACACTTCTAGGAAAGCTGGATAGTTTTTTTTTTAAGCTTGCGGTGATGCTACTGGGATGTTTGAAAAGCAGATGCTGGAGGCATTCTATGCAAATCCGGAGTGGATCATAATAATAAGAATGGGAGTGAGTCACTCTCTCGGCTGTATCTTCCCGGATAATTGTGTTAGGTGGGTAAAAGGGTGGAGAGAGAGCTGTCTAATAGATCACTCATAATAAACAGTGGTAGGAAGAGGAGCTACTCAGGAGGCATGCGCATGCTGGAAAAAGGAACATCCAGTGTCCGGCACTCACATGCGCACCAGCCAGCCAGTCTTTGGTTTTTGGCTTGCATGCACCTGGCCGGTGTGCATGCTCATGCCGGAAAATGGAAGACCACATGTGCCAGGCGACCTGGCTCTGCGTGCCACTTGGGGCACATGGGTTATAGGTTCGCCATCACGGGCTTATTGTGTGTGTGTGGGGGGTGAACTTTAGAAGGCTCAAGGAAATCTGCAGCACTTGTAAGCAAGATTCAAAGCAAATCAGGTAGTTTTCAACTTGCAACAGTTCATTTAACGATCATTCAAGTATAGGCAGTCCTCGACTTACGGCAGTTCACTTAGTGACGGCTCAAAGTTGCAACGGCACTGAAAAATGGGACTTGTGACTGCTTTTCACACTTAACGACCTTTGCAGCACGCCCAGGGCAACGTGGTCCAAAGTCAGACGTTTGGTGACAAGTTTGTATTTATGACCGTTTATAAATGTTGCAACTTTAAGACTTTGTGGACTTCATCTCCCAGAATTCCTCAGCCAAAGTGGGCAATTTTAAGTCTTATGGACTTCATCTCCCAGAATTCCTCAGCCAAAGTGGGCAATTTTAAGTCTTATGGACTTCAACTCCCAGAATTCCTCAGCCAAAGTGGGCAACTTTAAGTCTTATGGACTTCAACTCCCAGAATTCCTCGGCCAAAGTGGGCAACTTTAAGTCTTATGGACTTCAACTCCCAGAATTCCTCGGCCAAAGTGGGCAACTTTAAGTCTTATGGACTTCAACTCCCAGAATTCCTCGGCCAAAGTGGGCAACTTTTAAGTCTTATGGACTTCAACTCCCAGAATTCCTCGGCCAAAGTGGGCAATTTTAAGTCTTGTGGACTTCAACTCCCAGAATTCCTCGGCCAAAGTGGGCAACTTTAAGAATTGTGGACTTCAACTTCCAAGATTCCACAGACAAAGTCGGCAAGGAATTCTGGGAGTTGAAGTCCACAAGTCTTAAAGTTGCCTACTTTGGCTGAGTTTGGAAAACACTGTCCGAGGGAGCCAATCAAGGGAAACAAATTCTTATCCGGTGCAAGATTAAAAATTAAATTAAATTAAAATGTGTCTCAAAATCACGCACTAACTCCATTTTGAATCCGAAAGAGAGATGGATTCGCCTTTTCTTTTTAATCGGTGGAGGAGAGTCGTTAAGCCAAACACATATTATTATTATTTTGTTCCTAGTCTTTTCTCCCAAATGTCATCTTTTGGTTTTCAAAAAACGAAGATTCACGTTTCCCATTCAGAGGATTAGCAAAAGAAATTCATCTTTGCAATAGTTGCTTACATAGAATTTGACTTCCATCTGAGAATGATCGCTGGGGTCTCATCTATTCTTGGGGTTGTCCTTCAGCATTAACGTTTCCCCTGTTTTGACAGCTTCATTTAGCATTCAGATATTTTTTTTCCCCTCTCCTGTAATCTCTTTAGCTTTAATCCACTTTTTTGGGGTAATCCCTTTGGCTTGAGTCAATCCTTCCTGCCCCACTACCTCCATATCAAATAAGTGGGTATCTGAGTGACTCTGACAGAGTTCGCGGAAGGATAAAAAGAAATTTTTCTTTTCAAATTTAATGCGAGACTCAGAACTTAACTGCGTGCGTCAGGAGTCTGCCTAATGTATGGGAATTGGGAATTAATTTGGAATGTTACATGCTTTATTGGGGTTGTGTCAGTCTCTCGCTAAACAACTTTCTGGTTAACAGCTCTTTGATCTAGCAATTAGTGAATATCTCAGAAGTGATTTCATTCCCTGTCGCGTATTTTAGGCTGTCAGTTTGCTGGGACAAATTCTTCTCGCATTTTCTATGTATTTGATTTTCTTTACAAAAAAAACCTTTGTGCGTTGATCTCTGTATAGTTTGTTCTACTGGGTATGTTTATTTCTGTAGAGGATAAGTTATAATGAGGACCATAGTTTTCTTCTGGAATAGATTTCCTTCCTCACATTATTCCACTTATTAAGGCATCCAGGATGGAGGGAGGGAGGAAGGAAGAAAGGAAATACGCAGAGGGTGGGAGGAGAGAGGGAAGGAAGAAAGGAAATGTGTTTGAGATTGAGAGAAAGAGGAAGGGAAGAATGGAAAGATGGATGGATGGAAGGAAGGAAGGAAGGAAGGAAGGGTGTGTGAGAGTGAGAGAGAAAGGGAGGGAGGGAAGAATGGAAAGATGGAAGGAAGGAAGAAAATGTGTAGAAGGAAGAAGGGGGAGGGAGAGAAGGAAGGGAGTGTGGGAGGGAGGAAGGAAATGTGTGTGAGATTCAGAGAAAGAGGGAGGGAAGAATGAAAAGATAGATGGAAGGAAGGAAATGTATGGGAGGGAGGAAAGAAGGAAAGTAAGGAAGATTGGTGGGCAAGTGGAGGGATGGGATGGAAGAACAAAATGTGGGGTGGGGAGGAAGGAAGGAAGGAAGGAAGGAAGGAAGATAGATAATGGAGATCTGAGTTGGAAAATAAATGAGTAAACGGCAATAATTCTGATTTTCCTTGTCGTGACATTGTCAGAAAACCAATCCATTCGCTATGAAAGACTAGACTAGGGTCAAAATCTAAGACCTTGATTGACATGCATTGTCTCTTTACCTGTCGAGGAGGCATAATTTCCTCCTCCCTTTAGCTTTTAAGCTATCATTCCTATACAGTGCTCTTTAATTCCAACGGTCGCAGGGAGGGGCAGATACGAGGACAGATTAAGAACTTATAGTCGGTTGGGAGACCGTGGTTGCTGGTTACACCCGGTCGCTTGTACCAATCCCCGCGGTCTAGGTGGTCAAGAGTTACAGACCCAGGGCCTGAGGCTGTTGTTATGCAATGCGAGGTCCGTTGTTAACAAGGCCCCCCTCATTCACGATCTAATTTTAGAGGGGGAGCCGGACCTCGCGGGAATAACGGAGACCTGGTTGGGCCACGAGGGAGGTCTTCCCCTCGTGGAAATGTGCCCACCAGGCTACCGAGCATTTCACCAGCCCCGGGCCCAGGGAAGGGGTGGTGGGGTGGCAGTAATTATTCGGGAGGACTTAGAGCCGAGGGAGTCTACTGTGCCACAGACGTCTGGATGTGAATCCCTTGTTGTGAAATGGGGCCCTGGGAGACAGTTGGGCCTGCTGATGGTATACCTGGCTCATCGCTATACATCAGCGGCCCTGCCTGAACTCCTCGAGCTGATCGCATCGGTGGCGGTCGAGACCCCCAAACTTTTAGTGATGGGGGATTTTAACCTGCCATCGATGGGAGAAGCATCAGAGGGGGTTCGAGAGTTCATGGCTTCCATGACAGCCATGGACCTGACTCAAATGATTGAGGGCCCGACACACGAGGGAGGACACACTCTGGACCTCGTTTTTGTCTCTGGCCAGTGGTTGAGTGATCTGGGAGGAGGGGACTTAACCATCACTCCCCTGTCATGGTCAGATCACTCACTCCTTCGTCTTGACTTCCCTGGTGCTAACTCCCGCTGCGGGGAGGCGGAACCGGAAAGCACTAGATGGTTCCGCCCCAGGCGCCTGATGGAACCAGATAGGTTCCAGACGGAGCTTGGGCCACCTCCTGTAACCTTGACCCGCCCCCGGGTAGAGGACCTGGTGGTTGCGTGGAATAATGCAACTACCGGGGCCTTGAACCAGGTGGCGCCTTTGCAGCCTCTCCGGCGGCAACGATCCACCCTGGCCCCTTGGTTTACCGAGGAGCTGAGGGTGATGAAATGCCGCAAGAGACGTCTAGAGAGTCGTTGGAGATCCTCTCGTTCCGAACTTGATCGAACACAGGCACGAGCCCATTTAAGGACGTACCTTGTGGCATTGAGAGTGGCCAAACGCCAATATTGTGCCACTCTCATTGCATCCGCAGAGAACCGCCCTGCCCCCCTGTTTCGGGTGTCCCACTCCCTCTTGTTTCAGAGGCCGCGGGAGGCCCCTCTACAGGGCAGAGCAGAGGAATTTGGGAAATATCTGCAGGATAAAATCGCTCAAATCCGGAAGGATTGGGTCCCTGTTAGTGGTCCAATGGAGACGTCCGTGGCGAGTCTTGAGGAATCGACCTAGGAGGAGTTTGACTTGGTTGCCATCGAGGATTTGGACAGAATGCGTGGACGACTGCGGCCCACCACATGTTTATTGGACCCGTGCCCCTCCTGGCTTGTACTGGCATCCTGGGAGGTTACACGAGACTGGCTCCTGGACCTAGTGAATGCTTCGCTGAGCGAGGGGTCTCTCCCGGCCGCCTTGAAAGAGGCGGTGGTGAGACCCTTGCTCAAGAAGCCTTCCCTGGATCCTTTGGAGCTTGCCAATTATCGTCCTGTCTCCAACCTTCCCTTTTTGGCGAAGGTTGTAGAGAGTGTGGTGGCCTACCAGTTTCCACGGCATCTGGAGGAAAATGATTATCTAGACCCGCGCCAGTCCGGCTTCCGCCCCGGTCACAGCACGGAGACGGCCTTGGTCGCGTTGGTGGATGATCTCTGGAGGGCCAGAGATAGAGGTTGTTCCTCTATCCTGGTCCTATTAGACCTCTCAGCGGCTTTTGATACCATCGACCATGGTATCCTGCTGCGCCGGCTGGAGGGGTTGGGGGTCCGGGGCACCGTTTTGCAGTGGTTCGGCTCCTACCTTTCTGGCCGGACTCAGCGTGTGTTGGCAGGGGAGGAGAGGTCGACCCTACGCCCCCTTACTTGTGGGGTGCCACAGGGGTCGGTCCTCTCGCCACTCCTGTTCAACACATATATGAAGCCGCTGGGTGAGATCATCCGTGGTTTCGGGGTGGGATACCATCTGTACGCTGATGATACTCAGCTGTACTTTTCCACCCCGAACCACCCCAACGAGGCCATCGAAGTGATGTCCCGGTGTGTGGAAGCCGTACGGATCTGGATGGATGACAACCGACTCAAACTCAACCCCTCCAAGACGGAGTGGCTGTGGGTACCAGCTCCCCTTTTCAGCCAATTAATTCCATAATTGGCCATCGGGGGCATTCAACTTGCCCCCGTGGAGCGGGCGCGCAATTTGGGCGTCCTCCTGGATGCCCGGCTGTCCATGGATGACCATGTGACAGCCGTGGCAAGGGGGGCGTTCCACCAGGTTCGCCTGGTGCGCCAATTGCGCCCCCTACTGGACCGGGACGCCTTACGCACAGTCACTCATGCGCTGGTGACGTCTCGCTTGGACTACTGTAACGCTCTCTACATGGGGCTTCCCTTGAAATGCACCCGGAGGCTACAGTTGGTCCAGAACGCAGCCGCGCGGGTAATTATGGGGAGTACTAGGTACTCCCATGTGACACCGTTCCTGCGCGAGCTGCACTGGCTTCCTGTAGTCTATCGGGTGCGTTTCAAGGTTTTGATAACAATCTTTAAAGCGCTCCATGGCTCAGGACCTAGTTACTTGCGGGATCGTATCCTGCCCCATACATCCCTGCGACCAATCCGCTCGCACAGAGAGGGCCTCCTCCAGATGCCGTCCACCAGACAGTGTCGAGGGGCGGCGCCTAGGAGTAGAGCCTTCTCTGTGGTGGGCCCAGCCCTGTGGAATGACCTCCCTCCGGATATTAGGAATACCTCTGACCTCCGCTCCTTTCGTGTAAAGCTCAAGACCCACCTTTTTCAAGTTGCTGGCCTGGCTCAACTTTGATCCAACTATATCGCTCCTGACGGGTTTTTTATTTGGGGTATTTTAATTGCATTCAATTTATTTAGGGGTTTTTAAACATTGTGTTTTTACTTGTTTTTATCTATCAGTTCACCTCCTCCTTGTATATGTCGTGTATATGTCTTGGTATATATTTTGTTATATGTATGTCGATATATTTATTTCCTATGTTTTGTTGTACGCCGCCCCGAGTCCTTCGGGAGAGGGTGCGGCTAAGAAATAAATATTTATTATTATTATTATTATTATTATTATTATTATTATTATTATTATTATTATTATTATTATTATTATTATTATTATTATTATTATTATTATTATTATTTCTCTCCTCCCTCCCTCATTTTATCACTAAGTGGTCCAGTTTCCATCATTTCACCATCGTGTTGTATTCCCACGGCCAAATCCAACCGGTTATCAGATGCCAATTTTTTTGCCATTCCCACCTGATTCCCAAATGCAGAAATCCTGACTGTGAGAAGGGAGGGAGAAAAAAAACACACCCCACTAACCCAAGCTAAATAATTCCGTTTACGTGTAATGGAATTGCTTGAGAGTGAGCTGGGCAGTATATACATTTCATAATTTTTGTAAAAAAAAACACCCTGAGATTATGGATTCATGGTTACATGCATGTCGAATAATGGTTTGTGCAGCTTGGCATGCAAAAATCCAATTTTTCCCCCTACATCCAGGAGTGCTTGAAGTACCTGAATGCCATTGTTAAAAAAAGAAACCCATTTGTTGATTTAAATCAATATCTCCCACTTTAAAAAGGTAGGGAAAAGGTAGTTGGAATTATTGGCCTTTGCGAACTGCAGAGCTGAAGCAGTGATTTAACAACGACATGGGGTTCACTTGTGAAAGAAACTTCCTCTCCAAAGGTCAGGAAGCAACAGGTGAATATCTTTATGAGATGTAAAAGGTTGCCAAGCCTTCTCCTCTGGGAGGACCTGACTTGACTCCCAAATGAGAGGGTCATAACAGGATCAGAGATCTGATTAAAGGCAAGAATGAAAGGGATAATATTTGATTCCTTTCAGGCTCTGCGGGAAAAAGAAGCAGTTTTGGAAGGAAGGAAGGAAGGAAGGAAGGAAAGAAGGAAGGAAGGAAGGAAATGTGTGAGACGGAGGGAGAGGAAGGAAGGAAATGTGTGAGATAGAGGGAGGGAGGGAGGGAAGGAGGAAAGGAAGAGAGGAAGGAAGGAAATGTGTGAGATGGAGGGAGGGAGGAAATGGGAGGGAAGGAGGAAAGGAAGGGAGGGAGGAAGGAAATGTGTGAGACGGAGGGAGAGGAAGGAAGGAAATGTGTGAGATAGAGGGAGGGAGGGAGGGAAGGAGGAAAGGAAGAGAGGAAGGAAGGAAATGTGTGAGACGGAGGGAGGGAGGAAATGGGAGGGAAGGAGGAAAGGAAGGGAGGGAGGAAGGAAATGTGTGAGATGGATGGAGAGGAAGGAAGGAAATGTGTGAGATGGATGGAGAGGAAGGAAGGAGGGAAATGTGTGAAATGGAGGGAGAGAGGAAAGGAAGGGAGGGAAATGTGTGAGATGGGGGAGGGAGGAAATGGAGGGAGGGAGGAAGGAAATGTGTGAGACGGAGGGAGAGGAAGGAAGGAAATGTGTGAGATAGAGGGAGGGAGGGAGGGAAGGAGGAAAGGAAGGAAATGTGTGAGACGGAGGGAGGGAGGGAGGAAATGGGAGGGAAGGAGGAAAGGAAGGGAGGGAGGAAGGAAATGTGTGAGATGGATGGAGAGGAAGGAAGGAGGGAAATGTGTGAAATGGAGGGAGAGAGGAAAGGAAGGGAGGGAAATGTGTGAGATGGGGGAGGGAGGAAATGGAGGGAGGGAGGAAGGAAATGTGTGAGACAGAGGGAGAGGAAGGAAGTGTGTTTTAACTTTTAAGGGGGGAAACATCTCTTTTGTCCACCAGTCCAATGGTTCATAAACCCACTTTCCTCCCCTCCTTAGAGCATGTCAAGAGTTCTTGGGGTTAGAATGGAACCCGTTAAGGCTTCTGCAATTCCCATCCTAAGTTTTGACCTTCATTTCTTGTCTTTGTCCATCTCAGCGGCGAGCGAGGAGAGTGAAATGTTGCGTGATCTCCGCCGGGCTGGTTGTTCTTCTGATCTTCATCATCATCCTCTCCGTTTCCATCAAGAAATAAACCCAGCTGGTTTTCCCAGGTAGGATCACCTGAACGTCTCTTAGGGACCGGGTGGGGGTGGGGAATTATGTGTTGGGTAGATTTGCAGAGTGACCGTTTGGTCACAGCAGCGGGAGGTCGGTGAGGAATGGGCAGCATGGGGAGGTCAACCACAGATCTAAAGTGAAGGTCCTCGACTTACAGGTCATTCTGTTGCAGCTGTGCAGGGACTCAAGGCTACTTCCCTGCTTGACCCTTCCTTCCATCCAGGCTCATTTTCCAAGTAGTAAATTAGCCAAGACTTGAATTGCAAATTGATAGTTATGGTCATTCTCCTCCTCCTCCTTCTCCGCCTCCTTCTCCTCTGCCTCCTCCTCCTCCACCCCCTCCTCCTCCTTCTCTTCCTCCTTCTTCTCCTCTTCCTCCTCCTCCTCCTCCTCCTCTTCCTCCATGCAAATCCCTCTCTGTTCTATCACTGATGATGTTACCTAATTGGGTCATGAAACATCTGCAAGAAAACAACCAAGCTCAGAGAGTCGTCCTCCTCCTCCCCCCCCCAAACCCCACTCTCTTTTAACACTGATGATGTTTACCTGGTTGAGTAATGACACATCTGTAAGAAAACAATCAAACTCTGAGAGAACCAGTACCCCACATGTCTCCTTGGGTTTACCTTTGTGGTGGCCGGCCAGTGGATCTTACAGCAGATTCGGACAGTGAGGAGGTTGGGGAGGAACCTGGGCCAGTCCTGGAGTCTGGGGAAGGCTCTGATGAGGGCTCTGTGTCGGAGGCAGAGTGGGTGCTAGGGCCGTCTGACAGTTATCAGCTGCCTTCAGAGTTAGACATCAGTGAGGCAGGAGCCTGTTCCCAGTGTGCACATGCGCAGAGTTGCCAGACGAAGGGAACAGCTAAGGAACAGGGGTCGACTTGGGAGTAAGGCCACAAGTGGACGATGAATGGCCCCTCCCAGAGGAAAGAAAAGAGGAGCAACAGGGGAATGGAGTTTGCAGGAGACAATTAGTTTGCTTCATTGGTTCTTGACTCCTTGCCAAGTTTTGCAGATATCAGCCTGTCAGCTCTCCAAGCCAGAGAAGGTCTGTGACTGTAGATCTTCCCTCGAAAGACTTTGCTGGATGTGAATGAACAGAATTCACAGTCAATTAATAAAAGGGGGTTTTTTGTTGGGACAAGGAGTTTGCTTCAGGCTCTTGGAAAGCCAAGATCAGAACAATCTACCTTGAGTCAGAGAGAAACCTGCCTGAGCTTCTTCCTACCACTATCTCCTTTCCCAAGACTTAAGAAATGCTTCTGTCTTTGTTTCTATAACACAGCTTCTGAGTAGTCTGAAGACTCCCTTCTGGGCACCTTACAAAGAGATTTCATCGTGATTTAACCCCTGTCTTCGGTGGGCAGATTGGAACCAAGCCATGGATTTTGACCATTTCTGAAAGTGTAATCCTCACGCAAATTATCTATTCAAAAAAATCCTTCCCCGGAGAACTGATGACATTTGAACCATTGCTTAATTGTAGGTTTCACTCAAATGATTTTTTTTAAATAGAAAATAAAACAAACGGATCCTGTTTGTGGCTGAAGAAGAGAACCTGATCTGATTGAAAATAAATGGATTCACCCATTCATAACAGTGGTTCACACACGTGCATTTTAGATTAGATTAACAGAGTTGGAAGGGACCTTGTAGGTCATCTAGTCCAACCCCCTCCTCTGCCCAAGCAGGAGACCCTACACCTGGGATGGCAAACCTATGGCACACGTGCCAGAGGTGGCACACAGAGCCCTCTCTGTGGGCACATGCACTGTGGCCAGCTGGTCTTTGCAGGTGCTGAACTGCAAAGTGAAAAACAGCCAAAACCGGCCAAAAAACAGGCTGTTTTTAGACAATTTTGGGGCTATTTTCAGTCCATTTTGGGACCATATTTGGCCCCCAAAATGGCCAAAAATAACCTGAAAACAGCTTGGAAATGGCCCTAAAATTGGAAACAACCACCAACGACTTAATAGCCAGCGATCGGCACCCCAATCGACAACTAAAAAGACAAACACACAACCAGGCACCCCATAAATACCACATCCTGAATCTCTTTAAAGAACATACTCTGTTAGAGAGAAATGCCCTGAGGGTGGGCCCCTGAAAGCTCGGAAGACCCAACCTCTTGTGTCTTCCAAGCTAATCGACCCAGATTGGATGCTGTAATATCACCCTGGGACACGTATATTGGCATTCATGCGTGAATCACTTTTTAACTTTGGTGAAGTTGTGCATTTGGGGTATAAAAGGGGTTTCTTGGGTGTCAATAACAACCCCTAGGGAAAACCGAGTGGGTTGGAAGGAATAATTTGTTGTTATTCAATCTATGACTGAAAGTGAGAAAAATGGATTAATTCAGTAACAAAGTGGCATGAGATGTGTGAAGGCACCCTCGTATCCTGGGGGGGTTCAGCCCAACAGTTCTGCTCAAGATCTCACAATCTTGGGGAGGATCGCCTAAAATGTCTTTTTGAAGTTTTGGAATGGAAAATAGCTGAGATTTGCAGACATTACGATAGCTTATTAACAGGAGACATGATTTGAATGCAGAAGGCCGTGTGTTTTGATCTAGAATCTGCAGTTAAAAGCAAGCTGTTAGCAAAGGTTGAGAAGAGTTGAGAAGCAGGAATTGTGGGAGAGATCTCGGAGTCCCGATGGACAATCACTTAAACATGAGCCAGCTATGCGCAGCGGCAGCCGAAAAGGCCAATGCAATCCTAAATTGCATTAACAGAGGGATACAATCAAGATCAAGGGAGGTACTAATACCACTCTATAAAGCCTTAGTTATGCCATACCTAGAATACTGCATCCAGTTTTGGTCACCACACTATAAAAAAGATGTGGAGACTCTAGAAAGAGTGCAGAGAAGAGCAACCGGGATGATTAGAGGACTGGAGGCTAAAACATTGAGGAAGGGTTGCAGGAACCGGACAGTGAAGAGTGGTCTACTGAAGAGAAGAACCAGAGGAGACATGATAGCAGTCTTCCAATACTTGAGGGGCTGCCACAGAGAAGAGGGAGTCAAGTTATTCTCCAAAGCACCGGAGGGCAGGACAAGAAGCAACGGATGGACACTGATCAAGGAGAGAAGCAACCTAGAATGAAGGAGACATTTCCTGATAGTGAGAACAATTAATGAGTGGAACGGCTTGCCTTCAGAAGTTGTGGGTGCTCCAACATTGAAGGTTTTTAAGAAGAAGTTGAACAGCTATTTATCTGAAATAATATATGGTTTCCTGCTTGAGCAAGGGATTGAACTAGAAGGCCTCCAAGGTCCCTTCCAACTCTGTTGCTCCGTATGTCTATTGAGATTCTCAATCATTCAGGTCATGGTTGTTTTTTCCAAGGGCAACTGGACTTTCTTGGGGTCTTTTGTTTGAAAGCTTTTTGCTTCTCATCCAAGAAGCTTCCTCAGTTCTGTTATTTGTCTGTTTGTCTGAAATAGAATCGGATTTCTTGCTCAAGCTGAGGGTTAGATTAGAAGACCTCCAAAAGTTCCTTCCCAACAGTTTTACTCTGCATGTCTATGGAAATTATCAATCATCCAGCCCATGGTTGTCCCAAAGGTGTGCTGGAAAATGGTCCTAATGCAGCATCTGGTGTGGCTAAAAAGTCCAGTTCGGGAGTGGCAATCCCTTCCACACGGAGGGCAGAGACATTCTGTCCCCTGCCCACCCCCCAGATTTCGCTGGTTCCAGGATTGCCTCTTTGCCTGCCAAACGAGTGTCTCTTCGAATGGGAGAAGCCCATGCTGTGTCTTTAGCCTCCAAGCTGAACGATCAGAGGTCAAGGTTCCCCAGCTGTTAATGTCCATTCCCTTTAGATCCCTCTTGCAGATATCCTTACATCACAGCTGTGGTCTCCCTCTGGGGCGCTTTCCCCGCACTAATTCTCCATGCGGGAGATCTTTCAGAATCCAACCATCGACCATTCTCACAACATACCCAAGCCAGCGTAGACGTCGCTGTTTCAATCATGTATACATGCTAGAGATTCCAGCATGTTCCAGAACCCTGACATACATTACAATTCCCCCCCCCCTGAAAAATAAAATGGGATGGGTTGGCCATATTTCTGCACTGTCGCTCATCCGGGCTTCTCCTACGAAACTTAAAATCCCATTTGCAGGATTGCTGTGGTTTTTGGTGCCTTTTTTCCCGCTCGTTCCTTCCCAGGAATTGATCCTAATCTAGGGTGGCCGTCGCTGTTATTCCCACTTACGAGCCCACATTGGATGAGGCCATAATTCAGAATAAGGGATGTTGTAAATAGGAGTGAAACACGGGCAGCTCTTTTCCGCACCATTGCTCTCCCGTCCCCAAATGGATGCCAGGGGAACGATTTTTCTCATTGGTTCTCGGCTTTGATCATCGTCACTTGGATGGTTGAGAGAGCGAGGCAGACTTTAGGGATCGATTCTCCAGGGGTGGTTGCCCAGATTTAGCCTGCTGGCGGAATCCCTGGCCGGCATCAGCCCACCGATACAATCGTTTCCTCTATCCCCACTAAGCCAAGAGAAAGAAAAAATATTGCTCTCTGGTTGCATCTCACATCCTTTCCAGGTATACATCACAAACTTGAACACTGGGCCCTACCCGACAATGTGAAATTCACTTTAGAGA
>NC_138550.1:167941268-167953768 GCF_964273705.1 Natrix helvetica | reverse complement strand
GCTCAGATTAATAAGATTCCTGACCAACAGCTTTTTCCAATATCCCAAAAAATAGAAATCCTGAAGTAATGAAAACTCCCATAGTCCTTGGTGGCCCTAATCAAAGAGAGACGCAACCTGGAATTAAGGAGACACTTCCTAACAGTGGGGACAATTAACCAGTGGAACAACTTGCCTCCAGACATTGTGGGTCTCCATCACTGGAGGTTTTAAGAACAGACTAGACTTTTCTGAAATGGTATAGGATCTCCCACTTGAGCAGGGGACTGGACTGCTTCCTTCCAGCTCTATTCTGATTGGGCAATAGATGAGAGTCGTGATAGTGCTGTGCTTAAAATGCAGTGTGGCAGGCTAACTCTGCCTACAGCCAGGAGTTCAAACCTGACTGGCTCAAGGTTGACTCAACCTTCCATCCTTCCAAGATTGGTAAGACTAGAAGACTTCTAAGGTTCCTTCCAGCTTCTCTTCTCTTCTCTAGTCTACTCTCGTCTACTCTACTCTCGTCTACTCTACTCTACTCTACTCTACTCTACTCCCATTCCCATTCACTCCTGAAGCCCTGAATGTTCTGCTTTAGTTGGGCTTTGCTATAGACAGACAGTTTGGTGTAGTGACTAAGGCACCAGGCTGGAAACCAGGAAATGAAAAGTTCTAGTGGTGACTTAAAAGGAAAGCCAGCTGGGTGGCTTTCAACCAATCACCAGCAGACTGGGAGTTCCAGTCCCATCTTAGACAGGAAAGCCAGCTGAGTGACTGAGCCAATCACCAGGAGATAGGGAGCTCTAGTCCTGATTTATACATGAAAGCCAATTGGGTGACTTTGAGCCAATCACCAGGAGACTGGGAGTTCTAGTCCCGATTTATGCATGAAAGCCGGCTGGGTGACTTTGGGCCAATCACCAGGAGACTGGGAATTCCAGTCCCATCTTGGGCAAGGAAGCCAGCTGGGTGACTTTGAGCCAATCACCAGGAGATGGTGAGTTCTAGTCCCAACTTAGACATGAAAGCCAGCTGGGTGGCCAGTCACTTACTTTCAGTCCTATCCCCCTTACAGGGTTATTGTTGCAGGGGGGAAATAGGAGATCGAAGGAACATGAGGTTTGTGCAGCACCCCGAGTCATTTGTACAGATATTAAAGCCCATATAGTAAATAAATAAGTATAGATTTTGTGTTTTCCTTCCACGGAGAAATCATGCAGTGCATGCCAAAATCAAGATCATCTCAGGGGAAATAACTGACAATCTCTTAGATAGTTGCTAAGATTTTTTCTCTCTCTCCCCCCTCCCTTGCTCCTTCCTCCCATTTTATTTACTCTGTTATGCAGTTAAAGGTATTATTCCAAACAATAACCAAGCACAATAGGAAGAAAACATCCTTTGTATCTAGGTATATATGTCTACTAGCTGGATAGCCGTGCTTCGCGACGAAACTATGTGATCGGGCAATGCAGGAGAAATCCAGTTCAATCCAGTTCAATCCGTTGGCTCAGAGATGGATGGTGATTGAAACACATAAGGGAGTATCGCTCCCGCCACCTTGAGTCTGGAAGAAGTTCCATAGGTGGAAGGCAAAGACATGTTGGTGAGGTACCGACATTTAGTACTGTAAGGAGCTCCTGAGTGAAGGAGTGGAACGTCTGCCAATTTGACCTGAGGTAACGGAACGTGAGGCAATTGGCAGTTGGAACAGAGTTCTTTTCAGGTGGGGAGGGGGAGTAGAACTCCTTAGTATCAGAGCGTGTTAATTACCATATAAGAAATACTAGTGAGCTGATGGTCATTCCGATAAATCCTTTCTTAGAGAGCACCTAGAAGCCAAGTGAAACATACGTGCCGAATGTCAAGTTTGTAGACTTTACGAGATTTCGTGATGAGTGAGTGGTACTTGGCTTTTATATATAGAGAGACAGATAGATCAGTGGTGGGTTCCTCTCCCCGTCACTACCAGTACGCTGCTCATGGGGCTAAGCATCCTGTTTGTGCATGTGCACTCCACCGCCTCCACAACACCCAGCTGCTTGTCGGCGCTCGCACAATTGGCTGGTTGTTTTAGAAACAGGTATAGAACACGGGCGTGCGGGTGGGCCAAACGAGACACCATACCGGTACGCTGTCAGCTGCTCCCAGCTACTCGTGGTACGGCCATAGCGGGCCGTACCGGCTGTTACCCACCACTGATACAGATTCAGAAGAAGAGAAAGAGAACTGTCAGCTTATTCATGCTTCTACCCAGGCAATTTCCTTTTTGTCCAAAATAGGCTTATACAGATAGTCCCAGACTTACGACCATAATTCGGGCCTCAGACTTCCGTTGCTAAGTGAGACAATTGATGAGTTTAGTTTTGCTCCGTTTTGCAACCGTTTTTCTTGCCACCATTGTTCAGCGAACCGCTGCAGTAGTTAAATTGTTAAAGTGAATATGGCTTCCCCGTTGACTTTGCTCGTCAGAGAATTGCCAAGGTTTGATCACGTGACCTCAGGATATGGCAACTGAGTCACTGAGTCCGTCAGCGAATGCTTGAATGTTGATCACGTGACACACACACACACCGGGAACACTGCAATGGTCGTGTGTTAGATGCAGTCATAAATTCCCCCTTTTTAGTGCTATTGTAACTTCTGTCACTAAACGAGCTGTTGTAAGTCAAGGACTGCCTGCAAATGAAACTTTTCTTTATAGAAGAGAATATTTGGAATTCAGGGTTGAACTGTGAAGTTTTGATGACATTACCTAGCTTGGTAATGAAATGTCTGTAAGAGAACAACCAGATTCTCGGTCATCCTGGTCATTTTTGTCTGAAAGGTGCTTTTTTTTCAAGAGGCAACTGGACTTTCTGGGGTTTTTTTTGAAGAGGTTTCGCATCTCATCCAAAAAGCTTCTACAGCTCTGACTGGATGGTGGGGAATGGAAGGGTTTATACTCCTTGCAGGCAAAACTGGTCATTTGCATCCTTTTAGAGGGTCGTTGAGGCCACTTGGAGGTCTATCTGTGTCCTCAGAGTCACCTGAGTGGTGCAAATGGTTCCTACAGTCTGCAAATTTTTGGAAATCCATGGGAGTGGGAGTTTGAATGAATATCCGAAAATTGCAGACTACAGGAACCATTTGCACTATTCTGGTGATCCTAAGGACACAGACAAACCTCCAAGTAGCCTCAATGACCCTCTAAAAGGATGCAAATGACCAGCTGTCTGCAAGGAATATCAATCCTTCCATTCCCCACCATCCAGTCAGAGCTAAATTCAATTCAATTTCAATTTATTTGTGCTTCTAGACCGCCCCCTCTCCCAGAAGGGACTCGGGGCGGTGTACAGTCCATAGAGAATATCACAAAAATACAATAAAAAATTAAATATGTACAGTTTGGAGGAGGTTAAAATGCAATTAAAAGAACTGTACAAAGCCGAATAAATATAATTTTTTAAAATCCCTAAAACAGACACAACAGATTAAAAAACCCTAAAATAACCAGATAATAATACATTTGCCAGGAGGGACAGTTGTAATTATGCCAGGCCTGCTAATCGGAACAGGTGAGTCTTCAATTTTTGCCGGAAGGAGTGGAGGTCAGAAGTGGTTCTAATGTCGGGGGGGAGGTCATTCCAGAGGGTTGGGCCCATCACAGAGAAGGCCCTACTCCTTGGTGTCACCCGTTGGCATTGCCTAGTGGACGGCACCAGAAGTCCCTCCCTGTGTGAGCGAATAAAGAAGCTCCTTGGATGAAAAGTGAAACGTCTTCAAAGAAAAAGAAGAAAGTCCAGTTGCCGCCTGAAAAAGCACCTTTGGGACCACCATGACCTGGAAGACGGGTAATCTCTACTGACTTTTAGCTATGCAATTTGGGACGAACACCCTTGGAATGGTGTGGGAGTAGGAATGGATTTCCAGAGGAAAAATTGCAAACTACAGGAGCCATTTGCACCATTCAGGGGACCCTGAGGACACAGATAAACCTCCAAGTGCCCTCAATGACTCTCTATAAAGGATGCAAATGACCAGCTGCCTGCAAGGAACATAAATCTTTCCATTCCCCACCATCCAGTCAGAGCTGAAGAAGCTTCTTGGTTGAGAAGCGAAACGTCTTCAAAGAAAAACCAGAAAGTCCAGTTGCCTCCCAAAAAAGCACCTTTCGGGGAAACTTAGAGAGCACCAAGGACCTCACAAATGCCTGTTTGTCTAGTACATGAACCCACGTAAAATCTTGACTTCATATCTTTGGTCCTTGCAAGAAAAAACAACAGATTTCATCCATCACTGGACTCATTTTTAACCGGAAAAGCCAAGGACTTCTCCTTCTTTATGGAAATGCTTGTGTGTCTCATTGAACTCTGACCTTTCTGAAACTCAGTGTGTTGAGCGCGTGGCGGTTGAAGCTGTAGCATATGGTTTCTGAGAGGGTGAATGATTGCAGGAGCTGCCGGATCTTCCTGATTGCTGTCAAAAGATTGTAAGTTGGAGAAGGGATGATTGCAGCTCAAGACTTGTACTCTTTATTGCTCGGTTTGTAGAGGTCTTATCTGTAGGCCAACTGGTTGGATAAGGACTCTTCAAATGTCAATTGCTCCACTCTGCACAAAATGCCTCTCTTCCAAAGGGTTGTCAGAAAGCAACAAAGACGAATGTTTGAATCCCAGGGTTGAACTGTGGGGTCCTTGGTCCTCCCTGAACTTGGTTGCTTTCTTGCAGACATTTCGTTACCCAACTAGGTAATATCACCAGTGCTAGAAGGGAGGAGGAAGGTTTGGGAGGAGGAGAAGGGACTGTGAGGTTCTTGGTGCTATCTGAATTGGTTGCTTTCATGCAGATGTTTCCTTAACCAACTAGGTAATATAGCAATAGCACTTAGACTTCTATACCCCTTCACAGTGCTTTTACAGCCTTCTCTAAGCAGTTTACAGAGTCAGCCTCTTGCCCCCAACAATCTGGGTCTTCATTTTACCCAATTCGGAAAGATGGGAGGCTGAGTTAACCTTGAGCAGGTGAGATTTGAACTGCCGAACTGCAACTAGCAGTCAGCTGAAGTAGCCTGCAATACTGCACCACCTCAGCTCAACATCATCAGTGCTAGAAGGGAGGGAGGTTTGTGAGGAGGAAAGGAGGAGGAGGACTGTGAGGCCCTTGGTGATTTCTGAGCTTGGTGGTTTTCTTGCAGACGTTTCATTACCCAACTAGACAACATCATCATCAGTGCTAGAAGGGAGTGGTGTTTATGGAGAGGTGGAGGAGGACTGTGGGGGCCCTTGGTACTCTCTGAACTTGGTGGTTTTCTTGCAGATGTTTCATTACCCAAACTAGGTTAACCTTGTCTCATTTCAACCCTGATACAAATATTCTCCTTTAGACTTGGGATCCTTTGGCCAATTTATTTTCAAATAAAGAACGTTGCAACTCTACTCCTGTTGTAGTTTTAACTCCTCTCAGCTGTACAGGGCAGGGAGTTCCTCTCCTTTACACCTGAGGTCTCCAAAGAAGCCCGCTTTACCTTCAGCACTTCTGGAGTTGAGGAGGCAGAAACCCATTTCAATCCAGGCACAAAAGACTCTGTCAGCACCTCGGACAGCTCATGTCAAGAAATGTCCAGTCTTGGGAAGAGCACTGCTCTTCTAGCACCCAAAGCTTCAGGCTGACAATATTGTCGTGGAAAAAGGGCTCAGTGGCTAAGACGCTGAGCTTGTCAATCCAGAAAGGTCGGCGGTTCGAATCCCTAGCACCATGTAACAGACTGAGCTCCCGTTACTTGTCCCAGCTTCTGCCAACCGAGCAGTTCGAAAAAACGTAAAAAATGCAAGTAGAAAAATAGGAACCACCTTTGGTGGGAAGGCAACAGCGTTCCGTGCACCTTTGGCATTTATTCATGCTGGCTACATGACTACAGAGACGTCTTCGGATAGCACTGGCTCTTCGGCTTTGAAACAGAGATGAGCACTGCCCCTTCGAGTCAGGAACGACTAGCACATATGTGCGAGGAGAACCTTTACCTTTATTGTCATAGAATCAAAGGGCTAAAGGGACCTTGGAGGTCTTGTAGTCCAACCCCCTGCCCAAAGCAGACACCGTCCTGAACAAATGGTTGTCCAGTCTGAACTTGAAGACCCTCAGTGATGGAACAGCCATGACTCCAGGAAGCAAGCTGCTCCATTAATTAAACATTCTCACTGTCAGGAAATTCCTCCTTATTTCCACGTTGGCTCTATCTCTGAGGAGGTTCAACCCATTGCTTCTTGTTCTGTCTTCAGGTGCTTTGGAGAGGAAATCAACCATCTCTTCCCTATGACAGCCCTTAAATATTGGAGGATAGCAATAGCACTTATACTGTCCCACAGTCTTTTCCAGCCCACTCTAAACGATTTACAGAGTCAACGTTTTGCCCACAACAATCTGGGTCCTCATTTTACTGACCTCGGAAGCATGGAAGGCTGAGTCAACCTCGAGCCAGTCAGAATCGAACTCCTGGCTATAAGCAGAGTTAGCCTGTATTACTGCATTCTAAGCACTGAGCCCCCATGGCTCTCATCTATTGCCTAATCAGACTAGAGCTGGAAGGAACCTTGGAAGTAGTCCAGCCCCCTCCTCAAGCAGGAGACCCTATATCGGTCATGGTCACATTTTGCGTCTCAGGTGCCAAAAACACACATGTGTGTGCTATTGCATTCGCTTGCGTGCCCACCCCCATAATTTAATGCCTCCTGTGCCATACCCCCTGCGCATGCGGGTGTGACACACCCAACCCCGCTGCCCGAAGCATGCGCGCACGGCTTTCTTGGAGCCTGGAGAGGGTGAAAACGGCCCCCCAGAGGCCCCCCAGTTGCCAGAAACAGCCTGTTTTCTGACCTAGTGAGCCCAGTAGGTCTGTTTTCCCCCTTCCCAGACTCCAGGGGCTTTCTAGGAGCCTGGGGAGGGGGGGGAAATGGCTTCCCCACCCCGGAGGCCATCTGGAGGCTTGGGACGGCCTGTTTTCCAACTTCTGGTGGGCCCGGTAGGCTTTCCAGGAGCCTAGGGATGGTGAAAAATGGCCCAACACGCAAACCGGAAGTTTGGGAACAGCCTCCTGAAGCCTCCGGAAGGTGAAAAACAGCCGAAAATCAGGTGGCTGACAGGCAATGCCTTGCGTGCCTTCAGAAATGGCTCCGCGTTGCACCTGGGGCAAGCGTGCCCAAGTTTCTCCATCATGGCCCTATACCATTTCAGACAAGTGACTGTCCACTGTCCAGTCTCCTCTTTAAAACCTCCAGTGATGAAGCACCCACAACTTCTGAAGACAAGGTGCTCCACTGGTCCATTGTCCTCACTGTTAAGAAGTTTCTCTTAATCCCAGGTCATTTCTCTCCTTGATTAGTTTCCATTCATTGTTTCTTGTCCTGTCCTCCGGTGCTTTGGAGAATAAGTTGACCTCCTTTTCTTTGTGGCAGCCTCTCAAATACTGGAAGACTGCTATCATGTCTCCTGTAGTCCTTCTTTTCTCTAGACTGGCCATACCCAGTTCCTGCAACTGTTCCTCATATGTTTTAGACTCCAGGCCTTTGATCATCCTAGTTGTTCTTCTCTTCACTAGACTAGCCATGCCTAGGTCCTGCAAGCGTTCATCATATGTTTTAGCCTCCAGTCCCCTAATCCTCTTGGTTGCTCTTCTCTAGAGTCCCAACATCTTCTTTGAATTGTGGTGACCAAAACTGGATGCCGTATTCCAGGTGTGGCTTTACCAAGGCATTATAAAGTGGTATTAACCCTTCATGAGATCTTGATTATATTCCTCTGTTTATGCAGCCTAGAACTGTGTTGGCTTTTTTGGCAGCTGCTGCACACTGCTGGCTCATATTTAAATGGTTGTCCACTAGGACTCCAAGATCCCTCTCACAGTTACTGTTTTTGAGCTGGATTTTGCCTAATCTGTACTTGTATCTTTGGTTACAAGTAGAGATTAGGTCTCCCCTAATTCTTCATTTGATTAGCTATCTCTGGTTCCCTTTAGCTGTTCATCATACAATGTAGCCTTCAGACCTCATATCATCTTTCTTGTTCTTCTCTGCCCTCTTTCTAGGGCCTCAGTCTCTTTTAACACCTCCCAGGGATCAACTATACTTAACTTTTACAACTGCTTGCTCTTTGCTCCAAGACTCCCGGCCCATTCTGGGGTGTCCAAAATGTAGTGGAGAAACTATGACAAATGTTGTGGCCTGGCAGCAGAGTTGGACAGTGAGGAGATTGGGGAGGAAGATGGGCCAGTCCTGGAGTCTGGGGAAGGCTCTGACAAGGGCTCTGTGTCGGAGGCAGAGAGGGGGCCAGGGCCATCTGACAGTTATCAGCTGCCTTCAGAGTCAGACATCAGTGAGGCAGAAGAACAGCTGGAGCCTGTTCCCAGTGTGCACATGCGCAGAGCTGCCAGATGAAGGGAACAGCTAAAGAACAAGGGTCGACTTGAGAGTAAGGCCACAGGTGGATGGTGGATGGCCCCTCCCATAGGGAATAAAGAGGAGCAAAAGGGGAGTGGAGTTTGCAGGAGAGCATTAGTTCAATTCATTCGGGTGAAGATCTGTTCCTGACTTCTTGTCAAGTAATTGCTGCTACAGCATGGAGTTTAGAAGATATCGGCCTGGCAACTCTCCAAGCCTGACAAAGGTCTGTAGTGGTGAAATCTCTTGAAAGACTGTTGGCCGGGACTTTGCTGGAGAGGAATTCATGTTAAAACTAAAAAAAAAAAGTGGTTTTATCGGGATGAGGAGTCGGCTTCATGCTTTTGGGAAGCCTACATCAGAACAACAAAGTTGTCTTCTAAAATGGAGTGATTAGATAATGGGAGAGTCGATCTCCAAGCCGAGACAGCTGCAAATGAGGCCATCATGAGATGAAGGGATCTCTCCAGGATCACCATCTTAGAAAGCCAAACCTTGCATCTAATGAGTTTCTCATCAGCCTTCGCTCAGAGCCCTTGTTTCAAATCCTCTTTCCCTAATCTCTCATTTTGACAGTCCTCATCAAGTTCTCCTCCTTTAGGTATTCACGCACACGAAATGTAATATCGGCTTCCCTAATTGCAATCCCAAAGCCGTCGAGGACTCGCAGGCGGCTTCGGAATTTGCTCTTCCTTTTATTCTATCCCTTCAGCCTCTATCCAGCCCGTAGATCCTCATGGGATGCTTGGTGAAAGGCTTCATCCTATCAAAGCCCTGCTGTGACAGAGTCCCCTTCCCCCCCACTTTGCTCATTAGCATATGCCCATCATTCTCATCTCTCAAGCAGTGGGGTGGGGGGTGCAGTTATCAGCAAATGTGCTGCAATTGCCAAAAAAGCCAACACAATCCTAGGCTGCATCAACAGAGGGACAGAATCAAGATCACATGAAGGGTTAATAACACTTTAGAATGCCCTGGTGAGGCCACACTTGGAATATTACATTCAGTTTTGGTCGCCACAATGTAGAAAAGATGTGGAGACTCTAGAAAGAGTGCAGAAAAGAGCAACCAAGATGATAGGGGGACTGGAGACTAAAACATATGAAGAACGGTTGCAGGAACTGGGTATGTCTAGCTTAAGAGAAAGAAGGACTAGGGCAGACATGATAGCAGTGTTCCAATATCTCAGGGGTTGCCACAAAGAAGAGGGAGTCAAACTATTCTCCAAGGCACCTGAGGGTAGAACAAGAAGCAATGGGTGGAAACTAATCAAGGAGAGAATCAACTTAGAACTGAGGAGAAACTTCCTGACAGAATAATTAATCAGTGGAACAGCTTTGCCTCCAGAAGTTGTGAATGCCCCAACACTGGAAGTCTTTAAGAAGATGTTGGATAGCCATTTGTCTAAAGTGGTGTAGGGTTTCCTGCTTGAGCAGGGGGTTGGACTAGAAGACCTCCAAGGTCCCTTCCAGCTCTGTTATTCTATTCTAAATAGCCGTGTGGCTTAGGGAACAAGGAAAGAGCAGAGTGAATCAAGTCAACGTTAAGGCCAAAATGATATCTTGCCATTATAACAAAGCTGGTGTTTTTTTACCAGCATTTTTATGTATTTTAAGGTAGTGGGGTTTTTTTGTAATTAATTGGTAAGGCCCTTCAGACGTGCCAGCATCAGAGCTACAAATCCAATTATAACTACAGATATGCCTTGCCTCTCTCAGGACCACAAACACCTGCAGATAATTAGACGGTGTTAATAGCGTTTCTGTAGTCCAAAACCATGTTGGGCCAGTCTAGGATGGGTTAAACCTGGACTGACAGAAGACTGGGAGAAAGATGTAGATGTTACATCATTTGTTAGTCACCACGTTACAAAAAAGAGGTTGAGGCTTTGGAAAGAGTGCAGAGAAGAACAGCTAAGATGGTTAAAGACCTGGAGATTAAAACATATGAAGAAGAATTGTGGGAATTGGATATGGCCAGTTTAGAGAAAAGAAGGACTAGGGGAGACATGATAGCAGTGTTCCAATATCTCAGGGGCTGCCCCAAAGAAGAGGAAGTCAAGCTGTTCTCCAAAGCACCTGAGGGTAGAACAAGAAGCAATGGGTGGAAACTAATCAAGGAGAGTAGAAACCTGGAACTAAGGAGACATTTCCTGGCAGTGAGAACAATTAACCAGAGCAACAGCTTTTCTCCAGAGTTTTAGGGTACTCCATCACTGGAAGTTTTTAAGAAGAGACTGGACAGTCACCTGTCTGAAATGGTAGACGGACTCCTGCTTGACCAGAGGGTTGAACTGGGCCTACAATTCCATTGTTAGAGTGGCATCGGTCCGTGTCATGCCATGAACCGGGCCAGGCAAACAAGCAAAGCCCCAGTCACAGGATGCAGGTAGTACACGAAACCATGTCCCTCCAGTCTTCCTCCTCCTCCTCTTTTTCTTCTAGCATTGATGATGTTACCTAGTTTGGTAATGAAACATCTGCATGAAAACAAGCAAGCTCAGAGAGCATCAAGGATTCTACAATCCTCCTCCTCCCCTTCTTCACAGATCCCACTTCCTTCTGGCACTGATAATGTTACATAGTTTGGTAATGAAACATCTGTAAGAATGTAACCAAGCTCAGAGAGCATCAAGGACACCATAGTTCTTCCCCCACCTCCTACTTTTCCTCCTCCTCGTCCTTTCCACAAAACCTCCCCTCTTCCAGCACTCATGATATAAACCAACTTGGTTCACAAAACATCTGCAAGAAAACTACCAAGCTCAGAGAGCACCAACGACCTCAAAGTTCAACTCTTGAGCTACAGAGCTGGGTTTGTTTCACCATGACATGACAAGATGAAGACGCAACAAATATCTTCTACAATCTGAAGGCAGCACAGGTAGATACCGGAGAGCAGAATCCTTTTCAGAGAGAAGTTTCAAACATTCAGTCGAAAGGCAAGATTTCAGATTTCAATTCATCGTTCTGTGATGGGGAGGAAAACATGTTCTCGCCATTTGTCCGTGGAGTGGACTTCCAGAGGAAGGAATGACCTTTTTTTTTGTCTGGAAATATTAAAATCAAATCAAACCCTGTCAGGGATGCTGCCAATTGCACAATATCTAACAACGCCCATGTCTGAACTAGATGTCCTCCAAGGAACTCTATGAGTCCCCACATTTAACAAGAGACAGTTATCTCAACGACTCTAGCCCATTTACCCCCCGCCGTAGAGCCTCAATAAAACAGACCTGCCCCCCCAAAAAAAGTCCAGCTGTGCATTTATCTTTGAATTCATTTCTAGGTTACACTGTCTTTCCGCTTCTTACAAAACTGAGCAGAGGGTCTGTCTTATCTTTTAAGAGGAAACTTTTAAAGAATTCCCTTGGAGAAATGACTTTTGGACAATAGGAGACAATGAATCTCTTCTGAGGCAACACATTGAATCTACGCTGCTGGCTTTTTCAGAGAACAGATTAACAGAGTTGGAAGGGACCTGGTAGTTCATCTAGTCCGACCCCCTGCCCAAGCAGGAGACCCTATACCATTTCTGACAAACAACAGTCCAATCTCTTCTTGAAAGTCTCAAGTGATGAAGCTCCCACAACTTCCGAAGGCAACTCCTGTTCCATGGGTTGATTGTTCTCCTTGTCAGAAAATCCTTCCTTGTTCCTAGGTTGAATCACTCCTTGGTCAGTTTCTATCCATTATTCCTTGTCTGGCCTTCGGGTGCTTTGGAAAATAGTTTGACCCCCTCCTCTCTCTGGCAGCCCCTCTAATAATGGAACACTGCTACTCTAGGTGTGCTCTTGCCCATGGTTGTCACCTCCTTGAACGTTGTCTGTCTTCGCGGGGTAATATTCCCACAATCGCTCACTGCCGTTCAGAGAACAGCTGACTTCACTTCTCCGTCTGCCCGTTAGACATTTCTGATTGCCTTGCTAATAATCCTTTGGGAAGGGAACTCGCGTAGCAACTGCTGACTGCCCCCTTTTTTCCCCTGCCAGGTGTTCCTTTCAGATTCTTAATTCTATTGAATGCTAGTTGCTCAGTGAAGCTTCCTCACAAGAAAGCATTTTGAAAAAGCGATGGGTTGTATGTCCACTTGTTGTTGATGTCACCGCGG
>NC_138550.1:167923768-167938768 GCF_964273705.1 Natrix helvetica | reverse complement strand
TTGCAGAAGTCCACGACGTACAACCACAAATTCCTGTTGCTAAGCGTGACTTTTGTTCGTTGAGTTTTGCCCTGTTTTGCAAACTGTCTGTTGTAGCCCACCAGCTGCCAGTGGAGCTGGTAGCAGACTCAGACAATCAAGAGGTTAGGGAGGAACTTGAGCCAGGTCTGTTATCTGGGGAAAGATAGATGCTCTGCATCAGACGCAGAGACAGAGCCAGATAAATGGAGAGGAAGAACAGCTGGTGCCTCTCCTAACAGCTTAGTGTTTGCACTGAGCTATTAGGAGAGGACAACAATGGAGGACGAGGAGTCAGCTCGGGAAGCAAAGCGCACATGTGGATGCTGAATGGCCCCTCCCTGCCTGGGGATTAATAGAAGGAAATGGGAGTGGTGGTCATAGAAGACAACAGTTCGTATTTCTGAAGAATTTGCTCGTTGTGTTTCATGCATCAAAGACTGGTTGCCAGAACTTAATTTGCAGCCTTTCACAAGGAACTGATAAGATCTGTTGCTATAGTTAACTCTTGGCAGGATTATTGCCTGGACTTTTTAGTGTGCGAATGCCATTAATTCACAAGAGGAAAATAAAGAGAGGGTTTTTGTGGCAAGGAGTCTGTTTCCTGTTTCCTGACCCGAGGCTGGGGTCAGAACACTGTCTGGCCGCAGGTGTTCAGTGAATCACTGCACTCATTAAGTCAGGAACACAGTTGTTAAGTGAATCTGGCTTCCCCGTTGCCTTGGCTTGTCGGTAGGTCGCAAAAGGGGATCACGTGACCCCGAAGATGATGCAAATGTCATAAATGTGAGTCAATTGCAAAAGTGTCTGAATTTTCATCACATGGTGATGCTGCAACGGTCTGGATGTTGTGGGAGTCAGTCTCAGCATCAAGACAACCTGAGAGCTCCGAGGGGGAAGAGGGAATAGAGCTGGCAGAGAGAGAGAAAGACAGACAGAGACAGAGAGACAGAGCCTGGGCCGTCCGTCAGCTCTCAGATGGAGAGTCAACAGCCCCCAGGTCTGGAGGTGGCTGACGAGGAAGAAGAAAAACAGCTGCGTCCAGTGCCTGACATGGATATGCGCAGAAGGCAAAGGAGAGGAGAACAGTGGAAATCTATGGGCCGGTCCTTGGGACGGAAGAGCCACCGCTGCTAGCGAAGCCTCCTCCTAGCTCTGGGGATACAAGACAGGGGGCGGAGATGAATAGGCATGGTAGACAACTATTCATCTCCCGGCCGGTCTGCCAGTGATAGCCTGCACTTCCGAATCGTGTCGGGAAATTATGTAGCCTGCTGGGAGAGAGCAGCTGCTGGCTCTCCGAATAAAGGAAACTTTTCAATTAACTCCAAAGGGCTTGTCGTGTTTGGGAGATGGGTCAGAATACTGAAAAGCGGTCATAAGTCACTTTTTTTCAGTCCTGTTGTGAACGAATGGTCACTAAGTGAATCGTTATAAGTTGGGGATTACCTGTGTTCCCATCCTTGTTTTCAGCACCGATTTTTATTTTTGTTTTTCAGATGCTTCCCAGACAGGTGAGGAATACGGGCCAGAAGATGGACGAAAGGAAGACGTTTGGGAGCAGGTTTTGGAGCTGATGTGTGGGACAATATTCTTTTGGCACACACAACACACAACACAACTTTTATTTTGGGACATATATGGTTACCTCTGCAAGACTGCATCCTAATAAATACTCAAGAGCTTAAGTAAGAGAAGAAATAAAATAATATTCAGCAAAGAAAATGCGGGAACACTGTTGTTTGTATAGCCAATTATCCTTCACTTTTCAGGAGCCTGGAGATGCATTTATGAAATCCCCCTTGGAATTATTTTGGGAAATATTGCACTGATGGGAAGCAAATATTCCCCATCTCGGCGATCGGTTTTAAAAACCATCAAATTTTAAAACCGGCACCTCCGAGTTAGCTTCCTTTAGTAAATGATTGTTATCTCCAGCTAACCAGCTGAGTCTTATTTGCTTGATTCCCTTCTTTCAAGCACTCAGCTTTTGGCTTAAAGGTAAATCACAGGCAGCAAAATAAAAATAAACCTGATTTTGCTTTGGTTGTTTTGCTGATTTCCTTTTGTGTATGCATCCTTCCTTGTAGCCATTAATGAAATGGTTGCTGCGTCGTTTTATATCATTCTGAACATTTCATCAAAGGGAGGGAGGGAGGAGCAGAGAGAAAGGGAAGGAAGGAGAAAGAAAGAGAAAAAACGCTAAAGAGAGAAAGAGATGGAAGGAAGGAAAAGAGAGAGAAAGGAGAAGAAAGAAAGAGAGGAAGAAAGAATGGATGAAAGAGAGAAAGGGCAAAGAAAGAAAGAAAAGTGCAAGGAAAATGGTAAAAGAAATGGAAGGAAGGAAGATAACAGGAATGAATAGGAGGAAAGAAGGAAGAAAAAAGAAAGGAGAAGAGAGAAACAAAGAAAGAGAGACAAAATAAAAGGAAAGAGAGAGAGAAAGAAAGAAAGAAAGAAAGAAAGAAAGAAAGAAAGAAAGAAAGAAAGAGAAAGGGCAAAGAAAGAGAAATAAAGACAGAAAGAAAAAGAGTGCAAAGAAAAAAGTAAAAGAAATAGAAGGAAGGAAGGAAGATAACAAATGAAAGAATGGGAGGAAGTAAGAAAGAAAAAGAAAGGAGAAGAGAGAAAGTGAAAGGAAAGAAAGAGAAAGAGGGCAAAGAAAGAGAAAAAGACCGAAAGTAAAAGAGTGCAATGAAAAAAGTAAAAGAAATAGGGAAGAAAGGAAGATAACACATGAAAGAATGGGAGAAAGGAAGGAACTCTATGTTTAATTCCTACAAACTCTTTGTATATTTTTCTTCTTAAGAATATAGATGTGGTTATCATCATTTTCCTCCTGGGATTATTATTATTATTATTTTGATTTTCAAATCTAGACTACACCTCTGGACTTCCCTAATAATCTGCATCCAAGATTAACTAGAACCCAGGTTGACTCCTCACAATAAATCACTGCCTACCATAAATTGCCATTTTGCTAAGCAAATATGTGTATATTAATATACGTAAGCAACTTCAAAAGTTCTTTCCATAATAAACAGTCGCATGCTAACACTACCTCCTGAAGTTTGCTGTTTTCTCTTCTGCAGATGACGATCCTATAATCATCCATTTCTGTTTCTTCCCCAAGCCCCAGATTTCATGTTCTGCCATGATGGGAATTTAGAATTTTTAAGTGTTTTGAAGAACTCATTGCAGGCTTATTGGGGATTGTTGGGGAAAGAACCATATGGCTGTACGTTTTGAAGTTTACAACTTTCCCTGAGACAGCTGGCCCATTTCCCACATAGCAATACAGAATAATAATTGGCACAGCAAGGTAGACTTCTCTGATTGTGTCTCTGTGGACCTTAAGCGAAGACCCAGAAGTTCTCCGATCAGAGATAGGATAGAATATAGAATAACAGAGCTGGAAGGGATCTTGGAGGTCTTCTAGTCTAACCCCCTGCTTAGGCAGGAAACCCTACACCACTTCAGTCAAATGGTTATCCAACATCTTCTTAAAAATGGAACATTCATAACTTCTGGAGGCAAGCTGTTCCACTGATTAATTGTTCTAACTGCCAGGAAGCTTCTCCTCAGTTCTAAGTTGCTTCTCTCCTTGATTAGTTTCCATCCATTGCTTCTTGTTCTACCCTCACGTGCCTTGGAGAATAGTTTGACTCCCTCTTCTTTGTGGCAACCCCTGAGATATTGGAACACTGCTATCATGTCTCCCCTAGTCCTTCTTTCTATTAAACTAGACATACCCAGTTCCTGCAACCGTTCTTCATATGTTTTAGTCTCCAGTCCCCTAATCCTCTTTGTTGCTCTTCTCTGCACTCTTTCTAGAGTCTCCACATCTTTTTTACATCGTAGCGACCAGAACTGAATGCAATATTCCAAGTGTGGCCTTACCAAGGCCTTATAAAGTGGTATTAACACTTCACGTGATCTTGATTCTGTCCCTCTGTTGATGCAGCCTAGAACTGTGTTGGCTTTATTGGCAGCTGCAGTAGTAAAATCTTGTTTTAATACTCCACAGGTCCCTTCAATGGGATCAACATGAGCACTTGTGGGTTGTTTGTTTCCTGTTGCTTAGTTTTTATTGTAGACCATATCGGGAAGCAACATGTGTTACCTGCCTTTTGAGAATTTCGTTCTGGCATCCTTCAATGAAGATGGAATTCCTCCAAAGAAATGTGTGATAGACTGTTTTCTCAAACGGGTGGATGAAAGAAGAAATGGGGGAAAATAACGCTGTGTGAGACCTGGTGCTCTTTTAAAGTATGGCAAGAGCCAAGAATGGTGGAAACAGTAGCATTTGCATTTGCAGTGCGTTAGATCAGAAAGGATTTGGAAGGGTGAAAGAAAGGAAAATCTCCAGGAGTGGGTTTTCCACAGAAGCGAGATGACGCAGGTTTCTTGCAGATAATCAAAAGTAATTAAAAGAAATATATATATTCCAGGGGACGTATGTGGAATTATGAGGAAGGTGAAATATATTCAGCTGTTGCTTGGTTTTGATTTGCGGTCAATGATGGAGCAAGACGTGGACACTTTAATTCTAGCTTCCTAGTGTCATTTTTCAGACATTAAGACATTTAGAGAAAAGAGGAGGAGGGAGAGGAGAGGGAGAAGAGAAGAGAAAAGAAAGACGAGAAGGGAAGAGAAGGAATGGAAGAGGCGGGGAGGGAAGGGAGAGGAGAAGAAGAGGGGAGAAGAGAAGAGAAAAGAAAGAAAAGAAGGAACGGAAGAGGTGGGGAGGGGAGGGAGGGGAGAAAAGAGAAAGAGAGGGAAGGGGAAGGGAGGGGAGAGGAGAGGAGAGAACATAGGGAAGGGAAGAGAGGAGGAAGGGGAGAAGTGAAGAGGAGAGAAAAGAAATGGAAGGGGCAGGGAAGGAAGGGGAAAAGAAGAGGGGAAGAGAAGGGGCAGGGAAGGAAGAGAAGAGGAGGGAAGGGAGTGGAGAGAAGAGGAGGGGAAGGGAGAGGAGAGGAAGGGAGCAGAGGTTGTATTGAGCAGGTTCTCACCAATTATGGAGAACTAGTAGTGGAAAATTTGAGTAGCTTGGAGAAACGGTAAATACCACCTCTGGCTGGCCTCGCCCCCATGTATTCTCTGCCTCCCGAGTCCCAGCTGATCAGGAGGAAATGGGAATTTTGCAGTATCCTTCCCCTGCCACGCCCACCAAGCCACGCCCACAAAACCATTAGTCAAAAAAATTGAATCCCACCACTGGAGGGGAGGGGGGAGGGGGAGAGGAGAGAAGTGGAGAGGAAGGAAGGGAGGGGAGGGGAGAGGGGAAGAGAGGAGAGGAGAGTGAATTTTCCTACCTGGTAAGAAAAGATACTGAAAACGGTCTATTGAGTTGGTGTAATTTAAATGTAAAGAAGAATTTGCTGAATTTTGCCCAACTGGATTTCTGGCTAAAATTATTTGGATTTTTCAATCCTTCATTTTCCTCACCTTCTAAGTCTCCAAATCTTGGCTCCTCTTCCACTCCATCTTTCACTTATTTCTAATTCTCCCTTTCTTCCCTGCCTCTTGGGGGGGGGGGTGTTTGACTCCCGAATCAAATCGGGGGGTGGGGGGAGAATGTGTCTCCGGCTATCGCTTCCCCCATTTTCATCCCAATCCAAGCAAGGCGGATTGCAAACTCGAAATTGAGGCAGGACAAGAATGGATGCAATGTTAAAATGCATGGGGGGGGGGGGGGATTAAAATATCAGCGTTCCAAATATCATGCAGAATTAAATCAAAATCCAAGGCAAAGTTATCCTTAAAACTCCAATTTAATAAGACAGACATGTTGGCATTGTGCTATGGAATCCCCAATCTGATTTTCTTCCTGGCATTCCACCCAGTTGAAAGTTCATGATCTATCCCCACACCCCATAATCCATCACATGTTCCAATCATCGTCTTCCACGCTGGCATCTACACCCCTCTGCTTCCGGCCAGGTGTCGAGGTGCGGAGACAAAAGATGACCTTGAGCTTCTATAAAAGAATGACAACAATACATTCCACAATCCAACTCCTTTCTATTCCCCCCTCCCAACTACTACACTAATGAAACAGCATAAGAAATTAATAGAAAGTGTGGCAGGCCAAAGATCCTAAAAGGAACATAACTACAGGCCTGACATAAAAACTTAATGTTTGAGGTGGAAGTTTTCCTACCTTTTCCGACCAACAAAAGTGTTATTACAAAGTAGAAGCTTTCACAAAAGCACTCGCAACACACACGAACAAAAGATGCTAGCTGACACAGGTAAGTCCTTGACTTAACAACAACTCGCTTAGGGACCGTTTGAAGTTGCAACAGTACTGAGAAAAGTGACTTACAGCCGTATGTCCCATAGACCACTGCAGCATTCCCCCATGGTCACATGATCAAAATTCAGACGTTTGGCCAACGATCCCTGTTTATGACGGTTTCGGTGTTCTGGTGTCAGTAAGTTAGCACCCACCCCTCCCCTAGAAAAATGAAATATTTTAGGAAATATTAAAAGGACAGAATAATTTCCCTAAAAGGGAGGCAGAAACTCACCTCCTCACACATCTTTGTCAATGGGCCATTAAGGCCTGGGCCAGTCTATTCTACATAACAAAGATCTACCTCCTTCAGGCAGAGCCGTAATAGGAATTGTCCAAAGCCCTTTCATTACATCATCACGCAGCAAGAGTCAACCAAGCCTGGGACCAAGATCCAACAAAGGTAGGATTAGTCCTCTACCTATCTAGCAACAGATCTCACCACATGGCACCTGGGAAGATTGCATCACCCAGCAAGGCTCAACCAAGCTTAGGACTCAAAAGACAGCCTACAGAGTTGCCCCTGCATGGCCCCATGGGAGTCTGACAACCAATCAGAATGCAAGCTCAAATTCAAAAGCCCAGAGAGGGCATAAAACTCAGGTACTCTTCCCTTTCCCCCCCAGGACTTCAAACCATGTCATCCTGTCCACTACCAATAAACCACCTTTCCAAGCAACTTCCATGAACGCAGTGTCTTTTTCCCCATTTGGAACTGAACCCAGGTGGGCATTTCTTCCGACATTGGGGTCATGCGATCTCCTTTTGCGACCTTCTGATAAGCGAAGTCAATAGGGAAGCCAGATTCCCTTAACAACTACCTTACTAACTTAATGCCTGCAGTGATTCACTTAACAACTGTGGCAAGAAAGGTTGTAAAATTTAAAATTGGAAACGGTCTGGTTTAGCAACAGAAATTTGGGGCCCGGTTGTGGTCGCATGTCGAGGACTCCCTGTGACGAAGCCCCGTCTGAGGCATAGAAGTCACCAGGTTTTCTTGGAATTTGTTCTGGCGCTGGCTTTCAAAAGCACAAAGCCGACTCCTCGTTCTGATAAAACCTCTTTTATTTAGATTAAAGGGAATTCCTCTCCAGCAAAGTCCCAGCCGACAGTCTTTCAAGAGATTTCACTACTACAGACTTTTATCAGGCTTGGAGAGCTGCCAGGCCGATATCTTCCAAACTCCACACTGTAGTAGCAATTACTTGGCAAGAGGGTCAGGAACAGATCTTCACCCTAATGAATTGAGTTAATTGTCTCCTGCAAACTCCATTTCCCCTTCGCTCCTCTTTTATTCCCTATGGGAGGGGCCATTCACCGTCCATCTGTGCTTTTACTCTTGAGTCGACCCCTTAGCTGTTCCCTTCTGGCTGCTCTGCGCATGCGCACATTGGGAACAGGCTTCAGCTGTTAGTCTGCCTCATTGATGTATGACTCTGAAGGCAGCTGATAACTGTCAGACGGCTCTGGTCCCCTCTCTGCCTCAGACACAGAGTCCTCATCGCAGCCTTCCCCAGACTCCAAGACTGGCCCATGTTCAGAGAAGGGTTTTTTCCAGTTTGGACCGGTTCAGGCAAGTAGGGAGTAACTCGGCCACCCACACCTCCAAACCAGTTCCATTGGTGGCACTATAGGTGCTGCCATCTTGTTTTTTTTACTTCTGTGCATGCACAGAAGCAATTTTTCACTACTGAGCATAGTACACATCAAGCGTGCACACACCCAAAGTGTGTCCCAGAACGAACCGGTAGTAAAAGAATCCACCTGTGACTTTACTCCCAAGTCGGCCCCTCTTCTTTAGCTGTTCCCTTCCTCGGGCAGTTCTGTGCATGCATGCATCGGGAACAGGCTCCAGCTATTCTTCTGCCCCATTGATGTCCGACTCTAAAGGCAGCCGATAATTGACATAGGGCTCTGTCCCACTCTCTGCCTCCGATGCAGAGCCCTCGTCCGAGTCTTCGTCAGACTCCAGGACTGGCCCATGTCCCTCTCCAACCTCCTCACTGTCCGAATCTGCTGCCAGATCCACTGCTGGTGGGCCACAATAGAACCCAGTTGGTGAAGGTTGGAGAGAAACGTGGGCTTCTACATTGTTGGAGTGACCTTCTGAATGCTTTTGGAGACTAACTGGCCCTCGTTTGGAAAGGATGAGAAATGATGGGATTTGTTTTTTGAAATTCCTCCCTGCCTTACAAGTCAGATTCATAAATAACAAGAAGAATCCTGTCCGTGCATTGCGCACAAACACCTTCTCCGATTGGACAGCAGTACAATGGAAAACTCTGCCGGATTAAATCGGAAAACGTGCATCAGGAATCCTTCCTTGCCTTCTCCCCTTCCCCTTTATCCTCATTCTGTGACATTAATGCCGGTGAAACAGAGATTAGCAAAGCAAGCTTTGAGTTAAGTGAGGACTGCAGCTGGGAGATAAGTCAACCAGGCTATCTCTCCAGCGCTCATGTCTTCAATTCGCTCTCACAAAAAGTCCCTTTGACTCAGGAAGATTGGCCTGAATACCAAATCATTGCCTTACGTACATCCTTTCCCAACTCCTCAGCTCTCTCTCTCTTTCTCCCCCCCTCTCTCTCCCCCTCTCCCTCTCCCCCCCCTTTTCCCTCTCGTAGCTCCAAAACCTATTCCAATGGGAGGCACCATTGCACAGAATATCAAGATCTGTTAGGACCACATTGTTGTACCAATGGAATGGAGTGGAATGGAATGGAATGGATTGAGTTAGAATTAGATAGGACAGGACAGGACAGGACCTTGGAGCTCTTCTAGTCCAACCTCCTGCTTAGGCAGGAAACCCTATATCATTTCAGACAAATGGCTGTCCAACATCTTCTTAAAGACTTCCAGTGTTGGGGCATTCACAACTTCTGGAGGCAACTTCTGTTCCACTGATTAATTGTTCTAACTGTCAGGAAATTTCTCCTCAGTTCTAAGTTGCTTCTCTCCTTGATTAGTTTCCTTCCATTGCTTCTTGTCCTGCCCTCAGGTGCTTTGGAGAATAGCTTGACTCCCTCTTCTTTGTGGCAACCCCTGAGATATTGGAACAATGCTATCATTTCTCCCCTAGTCCTTCTTTTCGTTAATCTAGAAATACCCAGTTCCTGCAACCGTTCTTCATCATATGTTTTAGCCTCCAGTTCTCTAATCCTCTTTGTTGCTCTTCTCTGCATTCTTTCTAGAGTATCCACATCTTTTCTACATCGTGGCGACCAAAACTGGATGCCGTATTCCAAGTGTGGCCTTACCAAGGCCTTATAAAGTGGTATTAACACTTCATGTGATCTTGATTCTATCCCTCTGTTTATGCAGCCTAAAACTGTGTTGGCTTTTTGGCAGCTGCTGCACACAGTTGGCTCCTATTTAAATGGTTGTCCACTAGGACTCCAAGATCCCTTTTACAGTTACTACTGTTGAGCACGGTACCACCTATACTGCACCTGTGCATTTTGTCTTTCTTGCCTAAATGCAGAATCTTATTTTATTTCTCCATTGAGTTGAAAAATGGTCCATTTCTGAATCCTATGTTTTTAAAAATGAGAATATAAAACTGACCTTGGTTCTTTTCTTGCAGACATTTCATTACCCAACTAGATAACATCATCAGCGCTAGTAAGAAATAGGGTTTGCTCTCAGTTTATATTCTAACAGCCCCCCACCACCACCAGTGTTTGGGTTTTTCCTGTTTGAAAAGGGGGCTGGACTAGAAGACCTCCAAGCTCCCTTCCAATTCTCTTATTTTGTATTGTTGGGTATTTTTTGAATTTATTGAGAAGTTGAGCCCCAAACTCTAAGATGCCTTCAAAATCTACGATTCTAGGATTCCCCTCTGCTTTTTCCTCCCTAGATAAAGATAGACGTTTCCTCTTTCCAGCCATGTCTGAGCCCAGGGGTAGGTGAGTGCCCATCTCCATTTCTTAGCTGAGAGAGCCAGCGTTGTCCTCAAACATATCCATGGTTGTGTGGCCACCATGACTATGCACTGAGGCTCACAGAAGGCTGCTTCCTTCCACCAAAGTGATACCTATTTGTCTACTCGCATTTGCATGCTTTCAAACGCTAAGTGGGCTGGAGCAAAGAACAGGAGCTCACCCCATTGTACAGTGCCAGGGTCTTGAACCCAGCTTTCTGGCTGATAAACTCAGCATCTTTAACCCCTGAACCATCGCACCCTCTCTTCTTCCTAATGCAGTGTTGGCAAATCTTTTCTGGTGCGCATACACTTTCCAGAAACCAGAAGCTCAGCTTCCCAGCGTGTGCATGCATGCCAGGGAGCTGCTCTTCTCTTCCAGTTTCTAGTACTCCCCCGTGTGAGTGCCGGGGGGCTCCTGTGCGTGCCGGAACCCAGAAGAGCAATGGGCGATGGCTGGTGTGCCCAAAGAGATGGCTCTGGGTGCCACTTCCAGAACCTATGCCATAGGTTCGCCTTCATGGCCCTAATGTGAGCACATTCAAATTGCGAGCCTTCCTGGGACTTGCACGGTTGCTCCCCCTCTTACGGAACCAGAGAGATGTCGGTTGGGCTGTTAAAATGAAAAACTGCACTCTCCGTCCCTCCTCCACGAGTCCTCAGAACGAGGACACAGCGCAGGGCTGGGACCCGAGCATCGGATGTCGGGGAAAATGTCCGTGTCAGCAAAAGTTCGGAGGAATGAGCAATTGGAGAAACCAAGAATGTGAAAGCTCAGCTTTGATGAACGCTAGATATTCCCCTCGCTTTTTGCAGTAAATGATGAGCCGATGTCGCAGCCTGGATGGGCGATAAACTGAACCACCATGGAAATAAATCTCCAGAGATTTGGGGGCGGACGAGAGGGTGGGGGAGGGGGAAGAGAAGAGCAAATGAAAGGCTGTGCAATCCCATTCCAACATCTGCTAGAAAAAAATACTGCTGAGTTACGCAGGCTAGGAAGAAGGGTGCCGTTAATAAAATTCACCAAGGTAGCCATAGATCAAAGGATACTCATACGAGCAGAGAGATATGACCTATTTTGTAACTGATATCCTGGGGTGCTTTTTTTTGAGGTTTGCCTAGTGCACAGCTGTGACTAAAGGACTGCCCAAATATATATTTACAGTATATAATAGATTAGATAGGTAGGTAGGTAGGTAGGTAGGTAGGTAGGTAGGTAGGTAGGTAGATAGATAGATAGATAGATAGATAGATAGATAGATAGATAGATAGAAAGCTAGAAAGAAAGAAAGATGACAGATAGATAGATAGATAGATGATAGATAGAAAGATAGAAAGATAGGATGATAGATAGATAGATAAATAGATAGATAGATGATGGATGGATGAATGGATGGATAGATAGATAGATAGATAGATAGATAGATAGATAGATAGATAGATAGAAAGATATTAAGATAGATAAATGATAGTTACAGTGGATAGATAGAAAGATAGAAAGAAAGAAAGAAAGAGAGAGAGATAGAGAGAGAGATGATAGATAGTTAGATAAAAAGATAGATAGATAGATAGATAGATAGATAGATAGAAAGATAGATAGATAGATAGATAGATAGATAGATAGATAGATAGATAGATAGATGTTAGATAGATAGATAGAAAGAGATAAATAGATGGAAAGATAGATAGATAGATAGATAGATAGATAGATAGATAGATAGATAGATAGATGATAGATAGATGATAGATAGATAGATATAAGGTAAATTTAAAGATTCCCCTCGTACATATGTGCTAGTCGTTCTCGAATCTAGGGGGCAGTACTCATCTCCATTTCAAAGCCGAAGAGCCAACACTGTCCGAAGACGTTTCCGTGGTTGTGTGGCCGGCATGACTAAATACTGAAAGCACACAGGTCACTGTTACCTTCCCACCAAGGTGGTTCCTATTTTTCTACTTGCATTTTTACGTGCTTTCAAACTTCTAGGTTGGCAGAAGCTGAGACAAGTAACAGGCGCTCACTCCATTATGCAGCACTAGGGGTTCAAACCGCCGAACTGCTGATCTTTCTGTTTGACAAGCTCAGCCTCTTAGCCACTGAGCCCCCATCCCCATAAAGTGGAGGCTTTCTATGGGATTGGATTCCTACAAAAATGCTTTACTAGGACTCGTTGGTTCTTTACCAATGTATTACTTGCAATGTGTGTTGTTAGTTGCGAAGTTGCGTCCGACACATTGCGACCCCATGGACAATGCTCCTCCAGGCCTTCCTGTCTTCTACCATCCTCAGGAGTCCATTGAAGCTCACACTGATTGCTTCAGTGACTCCCTCCAGCCACCTCCTTCTCTATCGTCCCCTTCTTCTTTTGCCCTCCATTGTTCCCAGCATTGGGCTCTTCTCCAGTGAGTCCTTCCTTCTCATTAGGTGGCCAAAGTCTTTGAGTTTCCTCTTCAGGATCTGGCCTTCTAAAGAGCAGTTCAGGGTTGATCTCCTTTAGGACTGACCAGGTTGATCGCCTTGCAGTCCGAGGGACTCAATGCAGGAGTCTTCTTCTCCAGCACCAAAGTTCAAAGGCCTCCATTCTTTGGCACTCAGCCTTCCTTACGGTCCAACTTTCACAGCCATCCATTGCAACTGGGAAAACCATAGCCTTGACTATACACACTTGCAATGTATATCATTTATTTATTGTATTTAAATAAAATACAAATGATTAAAATACAAATATAATAAAGCAAAAAAGCAAAAAAAAAACCCAAACTCAAAGGGCAGACTTGATGGACCATTAGGTCTTTTTTCTGCCATTAGTTTTCTACGCGTATTGAGTTGGACGGCTTCAATTTCTGTAGCCGTCCAACTCAAGCCTTGAGTAGCAATCCATCTTTCTATTTTCCAAAGCAACAGAAGGCAAGACGAGAAGCAATGGTTGGAGATTAACCAAGGAGAGATAAGCAACTTAGAGATAAGGAGAAGTTTCCTGACGGTGAGAACAATCAACCAATGGAACGACTTCCCTCCAGAGATTTTTCGGTGCGCCATCACTGGAGGTCTATGGAGATTCTCCATCATACAAGTCTTGGTTGTCCCAAATATGCTTTTTTTTTCAAGATGCACCTGGACTTTCCTGTTTTTCTTTGAAGACGTTTCACTTCTCATCCAAGAAGCTTCTTCAGCTCTGACTGGGAGGGTGGGGAGTGAAAGGTTTGATACTCTCTGCAGACAGCTGGTCATATGCATGGTCATTAAGGCCCCTTGGAGGTTTATCTATGTCCTCAGGGTCACCTGAGTGGTGCAAATGGGTGTGGAGCCTCCTTGGAACTGTTGAAAGGACTGAGTTGTAGATTGGAGATAGATGATGTCATATCCCTCCCCCTCTGTTAAGAGAAGACTGTTCGGTTTTGACATACATGGCCTCTTTGACCCCTCTTTCAATCCAGAGGTCCTCTCTGTCCAAAATGTGGACTTTGTTGTCTTAAAAAGAGTAGCCTTTCTCTTTTAAATGCAGACGGACTTCGGATGGGTTCATTCTCCCATGCATTTGTGAAGTGGATGTTTTGTTTCTCCAATGTACTCTTTTGAAGGCAAGAAAGTCCACATTTTGGACATAAAGCCCTCTGTCAACAGAGGGAGAGGGATACAACATCATCTACCTCCAACATATAAACAACAGTTGCAGGGACTGGATATGTCTAGTTTGATGAAAAGAAGGACATGGGGAGACATGATAGTAGTCTTCCAATATCTCAGGAACTGCCACAAAGAAGAGGGAGTCAAACTATTCTCCAAAGCACCTGAGGGCAGGACAAGAAGCAATGGGTGGAAACTAATCAAGGAGAGAAGCACCCTGGAACTAAGGAGAAACTTCCTGACAACTAGAACAATTTTGACAGGCAGGTTTGGCATCCCAGATGGAAGCGAAAGAAGTGTGAGAGAATTGGGATATCCCCCATCTAAAAATATGCTAACCCTCAAGCGACAATTCTAAAACACAAAAGTGAGAAGCCACCGCACACGTTCTATCTTCCCATCTGTTTTGCAAATAATTGAAAGTTTTGTTTTCCTCTGGAAGGGACTCTTTGAGTTTTCTATCTCAGGAATGCTTGGAATATTTTGATTCTCATGCGCTGGTCTCTCGGTCATGATCCTTTAGCTTACTTTATGAGATGCGGTGGTGCAGTGGTTGGAGTGCAGTAGTACAGGCTACTTGGGCCGACTGCCTGAAATTCGGCAGTTCGAATCTCACCAGGCTCAAGATTGACCCAGCTTTCCATCCTTCTGAGGTCAGTAAAATGAGGACCCAGATTGTTGGGGGCAATAGGTTGACTCTATAAACCACTTAGAGAGGGCTGTAAAAGCACTGTGAAACAATATATAAGTGCTTTTGCTATTGCCCTTTCTTCCACCTCTCTCCTTCCTTCCTTCCTTCCCTCCCTTCCTTTTCATTTCCTTCCTTCTCCCTCCCTCCCTCCCTCTTCTCCAACTGTTCTTTTCTTCCTCCTCATTTTTTCTACAAACCTCTCCCCTCTAGCACTGATGGTGTTCCTACTTGGGTAATAAGATGTCTTCAAAGAAACAACCAATCTTAAGAGAGCACCAAGGACTCTACAGTAGTCGTCCTCCTCCTCCTCCTCCTCCTCCTCCTCCTCCTCCTCCTCCTCCTCCTCCTCCTCCTCCTCCTCCTCCTCCTCCTCCTCCTCCTCCTCTTTCTCCTGCTCCCTGCAACTTCCCCTCCCTTCTAGCATTAATGATGTTACCTAATTA
>NC_138550.1:167805062-167920062 GCF_964273705.1 Natrix helvetica | reverse complement strand
CCTCCTTTGCAAAATCGTGGATATCTTCTTTTCTTAATACCACGTTGTAATGCCTTGGTAAGGCCACACCTGGAATATTGCATTCAGTTTTGATTGTCACGATGTAAAAAAGATGTGGAGACTCTAGAAAGAGTGCAGGGAAGAGCAACCAAGATGATAGGGGGACTGGAGGTTAAAACATATGAAGAACGGTTGCAGGAACTGGCTATGTCTAGTTTAATGAAAAGAAGAAGTAGGGGAGACATGATAGCAGTCTTCCAATATCTCAGGGGCTGCCACAGAGAAGAGGGAGTCAAACTATTCTCCAAAGCACTTGAAAGCAGGACAAGAAGCAATGGGTGGAACCTAACCAAGGAGAGAAGCAACTTAGAACTGAGGAGAAACTTCCTGACAGTTAGAACAATTAATCAGTGGAACAAATTGCCTCCAGAAGTTGTGAATGTTCCAACACTGGAAGTTTTAAAGAAGATGTTGGATAACCCTTTGTCTGAAGTGGTGTAAGGTTTCCTGTCTAAGCAGGGGGTTGGACTAGAAGACCTCCAAGGTCCCTTCCAACTCTGTTATTCCATTCTATTTTTCTTTTTGTCAGGGAAGGACTTCTCAGGGGAACTGGTTAGGAAAACTGGTTTGTGCCTTTGGACAGGGTCTGGTTTGCTCCTCACCCTCTACTTCACATTATGCAGGATTATTCCTGCACGTAACGATAAGTCCGAATTTCTTATCATTTCTGAGCAGGATCCATGTGCTCCCACTACTTTCCTGCTGGAGAACTCCAAGGCTGGATTATTTTGCCTCGGAACTGGGGATCAACGCCTGAAGGCTACACTCATTGGATCAGTTGCCAGGATTTTGATTTTGGCTTCCCGAGTTGTAGCTTGTTTGCAGCTGGGTTTGAAGTTCCCATGTCCCGAAGGCCAGGAATTCAGCAAAAATGTGAAGAGGATTCAAAAAAGGATGGAACCCAGGTGACTCTAATTCAAGAAAAATACATGGTCGCCACGATGTAAAAAAGATGTGGAGACTCTAGAAAGAGTGCAGAGAAGAGCAACAAAGATGATTAGGGGACTGGAGACTAAAACATATGAAGAACGGTTGCAGGAACTAGGTATGTCTAGCTTAAGAGAAAGAAGGACTAGGGGAGACATGATAGCAGTCTTCCGATATCTCAGGGGTTGCCACAAAGAAGAGGGAGTCAAACTATTCTCCAAGGCACCTGAAGGCAGGAGAAGAAGCAATGGGTGGAAATTAATCAAGGAGAGAAGCAACTTAGAACTGAGGAGAAATTTCCTGACAGTTAGAACAATTAATCAGTGGAACAGAAATTGCCTCCAGAAGTTGTGAATGCCCCAACACTGGAAGTCTTTAAGAAGATGTTGGATCGCTATTTGTCTGAAATGGTATAGGGTTTCCTGCCTAGGCAGGGGGTTGGACTAAAAGACCTCCAAGGTCCCTTCCAACTCTACTATTGTATTATTGTATTATTGTATTAAAAAGCCATCCGCATCTCCTTTAATGACATTCCAGATGAGTGTGTAATCTGAGACTTCAAAACTGGCTGGCCCATCTTCAATGTTGCAGCCTTCAAGAGTCTGAGTTTCGGAAAAAGTTGTGGGTCTTCTAAAACTAGAAGTTGTTCTTCAGTCATTAACGTGTATGGATCTTGGAGGTCTTCTAGTCCAACCTCCTGCTTAAGCAGGAGACCCTATACCATTTCAGAAAGTGGCTGTCCAGTTTCTTCTTAAAAGCCTCCAGTGATGAAGCACCCACAACTTCTGGAGGCAAGCTGATGCACTGGACATTCTTAGGAAGTTTCTCCTTAATTCCAGGTTTCTCCTCTACTTATTGCTTCAATCGATCAATCAGAATAGAGCTGGAAGGAACCTCAAAGGCCTTCTAGACCAACCCCCTGCTCAAAAAGGAGACCTTATACCGTTTCGGACAAATGACTGTCCAGTCTCTTCTTAAAAACCTCCAGTGATGATGCACCCAGAATGTTTGAAGGGAAGGTGTTCTGCTGATTAAATCTTTCTCACTGTTAGGAAGTTTCTCCTTAATTCCAGGTTGCTTCTCTCCTTGATTAACTTCCATCCATTGTTTCTTGTCCTGCCTTCTGGCGCGTTGGAAAATAGGTTGACCCCCAATTATTTCATGCAGAGATGAAGACTTCATGCAGTTTTTGTTTCATGCAGAGATGGTACCCTGCTCAATAGGAGTAACTGTGAGAGGGATCTTGGAATCCTAGTGGACAACCATTTAAATGTGAGCCAGCCGTGTGCTGCAGCTGCCAAAAAAGCCAACACAGTTCTAGGCTGCATCAACAGAGGGATAGAATCAAGATCACGTGAAGTGTTAATACCACTTTATAATGCCTTGGTGAGGCCACACTTGGAATACTGCATTCAGTTCTGGTCGCCATGATGTAGAAAAGACGTGGAGACTCTAGAAAGAGTGCAGAGAAGAGCAACAAAGAGGATTAGGGGACTGGAGACTAAAACATAGGAAGAATGGTTGCAGGAACTGAGTATGTCGAGTTTAATGAAAAGAAGGACTAGGGGAGACATGATAGCAGTCTTCCAATATTTGAGAGGCTGCCCACAAGGAAGATGGAGTCAAGCTATTGTCCAAAGTACCTGAGGGGAGGACAAGAAGCAATGGGTGGAAACTAATCAAGGAGAGAAGCAACTTAGAACTGAGGAGAAATATCCTGACAGTTAGAACAATTAACCAGTGGAACAGAAGTTGCCTCCAGAAGTTGTGAATGCCCCAACACTGGAAGTCTTTAGGAAGATGTTGGATAGCCATTTGTCTGAAACGGTATAGGGTTTCCTGTCTAGGCAGGGGGTTGGACTAGAAGACCTCCAAGGTCCCTTCAAACTCTGCTATTGTATTGTATTGTATTGCATTGTATTGTATTGCATTGTATCGTATCCAGGGAACCTTCTGAGTGGGCATTCCATCACAATATGACTTGTGGACTGTTCTTAGAGAAGAAGCTCTGAAGAGGAGTTTTAATTTCATTTGCCTTGGTTGATGAGCATTCTCCAGGGTGGCTGCATTTGCAAAGGGTTCAAATCCACGTCACCATGTAAAAGATTGGGTCACACCATTTGTACCGCTTGACACGTGTTTGAAGGGCGGCTTTGGAGAGAATACAGACAGGAGCATAATGCCCTCATCTTTTAGCATTGAAGCAGCCAAAGCACCCGAAGGCAGAAGAAGCATTGGATGGAAACTAAGGAGAGATCCAACCAAGAACTACAAGGAGAAGCTTCCTAACAGGGAGAATAATTACCCAGTGGAAAAAGCTTGCCACCAGAAGTTGTAGGTGCTGCATCACTTGAAGTATTCAAGAAAAGATTGGACAACTACCTGTCCAGGGTAATATAAGGACTCCTGCTTTATTCATGGGGCTGGATTTGATGACCTCTAAGAACCCTTCCAACTCTGTTATTCTGTTATAACCAGCAAGTAGTTGATCTGTGGGGTAGTCTACCCCTTCGAGTTTCAATGTTTTGCTGTAAAACTTCCACTTCTCCCATCCTTTGGTAATACAATGTATGGAAAATGCTATTCATGGCCTATAACATTCTTAAGGATTGAAAGACTGCTATTGTGAGAATTAGGATGAGATTTACATTATTTGTGTAAAAAAAATGAACCTGACAGATTCCATTTTTAATAAGATTTTGCAATACATATCTATTTAGCTTAGCTGGAAGAATACTATTTGGAAAAGCATTTCATGTTTTGCTGACATTAGGACAACCAAGGTTACTACGACCCAGCTAGGATTAGCCCAGATGGGAATGGATATGGGTTGGGGAAGTTAATAATTAACTTGCTATTATTTAAACTGTGAGAAAGGGAAAACCATCAATCACCCATTTTTGGGAAAGTTTAAAATATGTTCCTGACACGCAAGTAACCGGAATTTCCCAGAAAAAATCTCAGGGGATTTATTTTTGGGGCTATCACTTAATTAATGCCAACTATTGTCAATATTGCCAAGTATTGTTATTGATCATGCCAAATGCATTTGTATAATTGTATGATGACGCACTTTGATGACCCCATGAGACGCCAACTCGTGTATTTAAGTCTCACCTGTGTGCTGTTTAGGATTCTCCCCCTTTTCCAAGAATCCTCTTGCCTCACCCATTTTTTGCTTCCAGGTTGGTGCAGGAGGCTTTCCAGGCCCAAAACGGGGCACAGGGCCCTCAAAATGCATTGCAAGCACCCCCCCACATGCATCCCATCCCCCTTCCATGCGCATGGATCTGCCACATGTGTGCCCTCCACACATGCACGGCAGAGACCTGAAAACCAGCTGGCCTGCATGCCCACAGAGAGGGCACTGCATAACACCTGTGTCATGTGTGCCATAAGTTCACAGTCACAGCAGCCCTACCCCATTTCAAGCAAGTGCCTGTCCAGTCTTTTCTTGAAAATCTTGAGTGATGAGGCACCCACAGCATCTGAAGATTTTTTAAATAATAAAATTGTTTTTATTTTTAATTTTCAAAACAAACACGACACAAAGAATCTTCCTTCTTTACATACTGTTGGTTACAAAAAGGCTTCCGTGCATCTCTTCCACAGTCATCAAGCATAATTCATATTAACTCAAGTATTTTAACTTAGATATTTATACATATTTCCATCATCACACCTCCATTTTCATTTGACTATAATTGTTTAAACGTCCTTCATCATAAAATATACCAAGATTTAATACATAACCACATACTGGCATTTCATTTACTATTTCTAAAATACTCCAATAACACTGGATCCTTATGTCCTATTCTAGCTAAACATCCATAATATTTAGTAACAAAAATTTCTAATCCTCCTTTCCAAATCACTGTTTACAATTTACATCCAGTTTCCTTATGTTGTACCCATACATATATATACGTTGTTATCATTATCCTTCCTTTATTTGACTGTATCCTGTATCATAACATTTTCCCTCTAATAATCAAATCTTAACTAAATTTAACTTGGTTCTTTTTTATTAGTCTTTATATATAACCAAAAAGATTTCTAATCTTCCTTTCATGGGTGCCATTCGGTATTTATATCCAATTATTACTAATCATAACAATACATTTGTATACATTATTATCATTATCAATTATTTATTTGATTTTGTGTATTGTCACTAAATTTCACTAAGTTTAACTAATTTTAAATGATACACTTCCATCTATCAACCTGTATCTTTCCAGTAGCAAAACAGTCTAATGTCTTCTGCCATTTGTGGTGTCAGTCCTCTAATCATCTCCTTAATCAAGTTTGTAAGGACTCCTCTTAGCAACTCCTTGCTTATAAAATCTCTCATGTAATTTTGATGCTCTTCTGTTTCCTTAATCAGCTTATCTTTGATTGTCAGTAGTGTTATCAATGATGTTGCTAATAAATTTTCTCTCTTTAAATCCATAAATTCTTTTGTTTTTTCTTCTTCTGTGTCTTGCCATCTGGGGTAGATTTCCCCTCCATTTAATTCCTCTTTCAGTATTCCACTCTTTCCATTTCCAGAAACAAACCAATCACCACAAATATCAGCAAATTTAATTTTTTTATGGTCATTATCGTCTTTGGTTTTTAGGATTATAACCTCCACTTTTTCCACTTGATAAACATCTCCAACTTCTTCATCATATTTTGCTGTTAGATGCTCTAAGTCTTTCAACTTCTTCTCTATCCTCTCATATGTGTTTGATAATTTCTGTATTTCTGAGAATATCTTTTGCAGACTTAAAGTTTCTTTCTACTGTTGAAATTGTGCCATTATCTCCAGCTAACAAACACTGCTGCTCTAGCTTGGAAGGTTTTTACAAGATTAAGTATAGATTCACAATAAAGTTTTATTTTCACTTTTCTCTAGTTGAAGATATACTTCAAAGGGACATCTGTATGCTTTTCTTCTTGTCACTTTCTATAAACAAGCAGTGAGACCTTGGAATGCCAAGCCAGGATAATCAGTGAGAAAAGTAAGAGTGTTTCATTTCCAATACACAAACCTCCAGCCTCCGAGTAGCAGTGTTATTGTTGCATTTTTCTTTGTTTTGTTTTGTATCTTTTTTGAATTTCAAGTTTTAAAAAAGGTCCAATTCTTGAATGAGTTTGAAAAACACACACTATAATGAAAGAGGAGAATTTTAGTCCATAGGTTAAAAGAATAATAAAATAAAAAATAGAAGAAGAAAACTTAATCCATTCGTTTTAAAAGGCTTGCATAAATTCCATCCATGAACATAGCATTTAAAAAGTAAGATAACCCACTGTCCAAAACCATTCAAAGCTTAATTCCGCTGCTTATTTCTTCTGTTCTCAAATTTAAATTAATTTTAAGTTTTTTATAGACAGTCTCTTTTAAAAAGGTAAAAATTCCTCACCAGCTGGAAACACTTTCTCTTTCCGTATCCTTCCATTTTGGAGCTGGCCCAAATCAGCCTTGGCTGGATTTTTTGTCGCCGCCTTGAAGAACTTATCTTGGATCGATCAGGGACTTTGCGATGTCCCTGAGATCAGCAAGACGTATTCTTCCTGTTCACCATCTCTGCAGGATGGTTTAGGTACAGTTGGACCACCGAGCGGCAAAAGTATCGGCTGCAGTCTCAGGGCATCGAGACCGCACGTCCATATCGTCGCGACGTTGGCTCCTCCTCTCACAACATCTGAAGATTTGTTGATGGAAGTTAGTATGTCTAGACCAGGGGTGAGCAAATGCGGCTCTTTCATCCCTCTGCTGCGGCTCCCTGTCGTTCAAAATATGCGCCACAACTGCCAATGTGCGACACTCATCAGAACGTGATTTATTGACCCCCAGAAGGCCAACCATGGATAAATCCAAGAAAAGAAAACTTTCAGAAGAAAACAGAACATTTAATTCGACTACATATGCTAGTTTTGTGGCCGCTCAGGAAATAGTCCGGCACAGGTAGGTTTTTGTGGGTCCTGGTGTTTTTTTTTCTGTGGGAAACGGGTCCAAATGGCTCTTTGTGTGTTTAAGGTTGCCGACCCCTGGTCTAGACTAAAGGATAGAAGGCCAAGAGGAGACATCACAGCAGTCTTTCAATCCTTAAGAATGTCCTAGGCCCAGGATGGTGAACTTATGGCACTCATGCCACAGGTGGCACATAGAGCCATTTGTTAGGGCACACAAGGCCCAAAGCAGGGGACCTTATATCCTGAAAAGATAATTGTCCAATCTTTTCTTTTTATTAAATATTTTTAAATAAATTTTACAATTATCACCCCCTTTACCCTTCCCTCTTCCCTCCCTCCCTCCCTCCCCCCGACCTCCCAGAGCAAAATACAGGGTATAAACATTTAACAACCGTACGCTAACATAAGCTAACTAATTTTAACATGTTACTATTCTTGTGCTTTAACTCCCCCTTTATTAAACTAACTTTGAATAAATTGTAGCATTCCTTACGCCTTCATTCATAAGCTAACTGAAATGTTTTAGTCCGGTATTTGTTTTGAATATAGTCAATCCATCTTCTCCAGTCCAGCTTGTACTTCTCATCCGAGTGGTTCTTCAGATACGCTGAGATTTTGGCCATCTCTGCTAAGTTTACTACTTTTAACGTCCATTCTTGGATAGTGGGCAACTCTTCCTTCCTTCTTCCAATATTGCGCCACCAACAATCTTGCTGCCGTCGTTAGGTTCAAAATCAAATTAGTCTCTATAACAGTACAATCTGAAACTATACCTAACAAAAACAACTGGGGCGTGAACTTTATCCTCTCTTTCAAAATATTTTGAATAACCCACCATATTTCTATCCAAAATGCTTTAACTTTTTTTACAAGTCCACCAAATATGGTAATATGTGGCACCAACACTGTCACATCTCCAACATTTGTCCAATCTTTTCTTGAATACCTCCAGTGAAGGAGCTCCCACAACTTCTGGAGGCAAGCTGTTCCACTGGTTCATTGTTCTCACTGTCAGGAAATTCCTCCTTGGTTCTCGGTTGGATCTCTCCTTAGTTTCCATCCGTTGCTGCTTCTTCTGCCTTCAGGTTCTTTGGCTGGATCAATGCTTCAGGGCGAGAGCATTATGCTCCTGTCCGTATTTTCTCCAAGGCAATCCTTCTTTGCCTTTGTGATTAGCTTCCACGCATTGTTTCTTCTCCTGCCTTCTGATGCTTTGGAAAGAACTTCTGGTGGCAAGCTGTCCCCCTGGTTAATTGTTCTCACTGTTAGGAAGTTTTCTCCTTAATTCGAGGTTGCTCCTCTCCTTAGTTTCCATCCTTTGTTTCTACTCTTGCCCTCTTGTACTTTGGAGAATAGTTTTACTCTCTCTTCTCAGTCTCTCAAATACTGGAATACTGCTATCCTGTCTCCCCTAGTCCTTCTTTTCTCTAGAGTAGCCAAACCCAAATTCTGCAACCGTTCTTCATATGTTTTAGTCTCCAGGCCTTTGGTCATCTTAGTTGCTCTTCTTTGTACTTTTTCCAAAGTCTCAACCTCTTTTTTGTAATGTGGTGACCAAGACTGGATACAACATTCCAGGTGTGGCCTTACTAAGGCTTTACAAAGTAGCACTGATACCTCACATGATTTTGATTCTATGCCTCTGTTTATATAACCAAGTGGAATGCCTTAGTTTCTTTCTTCTTTTAAGATTCACGTAAAGACTGCAGGATTTAGTAAATAACTGCAGTGGTTCACTTAACATCCATGGTCAAAAACGTACGTACAACTGGGCATAACTCACTTCACAACCACCTTACACCCAGCCAAAGAAATTCTGGTCCCAATTGTGGATGTCAATTGAGGATGATCTGTATTCAACTTGTTGGAAGAAATGTCCTTCTGGGTTCAGCTCCAGGTGGGGAAAAAGACACTGGAAACATGGAGGCTGCTTGGAAAGATGGTTTATTGATGGTGGACAGGATCACATGGTTTGAGGTCCTGAACAGAAAAGGGGGAAATCACATCCTTCCAGATGTTGGGTGAAGAAGAAAGGAGAAAAAAGGGGGTTTGGTGAGAATTCCTGAGTTTTTTATACTCTATGTTCAGCCCCACCTCTCTGTTTCCTTTTCCTGCTTAAGAAATGTATTCTAATTGGTTGTCAGACTCCCAGGGGCAGGGGGGGGGTCTCAGCTAACTTTGTAGGTTGTGTGTCTTTTGATTCCCAAGCTTGGTTGAGCATTGCTTGTTTTCCCCAGATGCCCTTTGGTGAGACGGATAAAGGGCTAAGGGCTACCATGCCTTAATCCCATCACCCTGGAGCTGAAGGGGGGAGATCTTTGTTATGTAGACTAGACTGGCTCAGGCCTTTTAATGGCCCATTGACAAAGGTGGGGGCTATTAAGAGTGAGTCTGCTTCCTGCCTAAAAACACGTTTCTCCATTTCTGATCGAGGGAAATATAACATTCTACTTTTTCAATATTTCCCAGGATATTTCATTTTTCTAGGAGAGGGGTGGGTGCTAACTTCCTACAGGCTGATGCAAAAGAAAAACAAAACCAATATTTTCTACCCTTTCGCGCACTCTTAAGAGTCACGAGCATCTCTGAAACCAAAGACCAAAGAAGGAAAGATTGGGGCCGGGGAGGGAAACCGGAGGCTGGTTTAGAAGATCCTGAATGTTGGATTTAATGCTCCATGTAAAATATTCATCCCCTTGGCGACCGTTAAGAGACAGGTGAGAATTGTGTTTGCAAATATTTCCCGACCTCTGCTTGGCATATTTCAAAACAGCAAAATAAGCTTGATACATCAAACGAACGGGACCCCACAAAGAACTCTTCACGCAGGATAACTCTCCCGAGTCCATCCATAAGATTTGGCTTCCAAAGACAGCTAAAATAAATCTCTTTTTATTCCAACGTTAGAACATTGGCTGGATCAATCGCCGATTCCTCCTTTGAGGGCAATAAAAAGAAACCCCTTCATCACGGGAAGGAAGCTGTCTAGCTGTGGGGTGCCAGATGAGTTATACCTTCGCTCCCTGCAATTAGATATCCGCCATCCAAAAACCTCTGTCGCTCTCTGCCTGTTCTGACCGAGGCTTCCCAAGAGCATGAAGCAAACTCCTGGTCCCGACAAAAACCCCTTTTATTAATTGACTGTGAATTCTGCTCATTCCCATCCAGCAAAGTCTTTCAAGGGAGGATCTACAGTCACAGACCTTATTGGAGAGCTGCCAGGTCGATATCTGCAAAACTTGGCAAGGAGTCTCGGAGAGTCACGAACCAATTAAAATAACTAATTGTCTCCTGCAAACTCCACTCCCCTTTTGTTCCTCTTTTACTTCCTCTGGGAAATGTCGCTTCAGCCCGGTCTACCCAATGCAACGAGGAAACATGCCAGCAGTTTGGGGAGTGGTGTCAAGATGGCCACGCCCACCCAGTCGGCCATGCCTAGTGAGTGTCATCAAGCTAGCCATGCCCACCCAGTCAGCCACCCCCTCACCCCCCCCCAACAAGGTCAATCACAGCCCTCAGTGAAATTGAGTTTCACACCCCTGACTTAGAACAAAACAGCATAGACCTTTTACCCGTGTTGGCGAACCTATGGAACATGTGCCAGAAGTGGCATGCAGAGCCATCCAACGCAGGATGCACGGCCTCCCTGGCTCCTCTTCTGAGTTCCTGTGCCCACATGCATGCCATCCATATGTCCTTTGTGCACACGGGAGCGCCAAAACCTGGAAGAGCAGAATTCCATCGCGCATTTGCACGCCGGCATCCAAATTTCCAGATTTATGGCACCTGCATGTCAACGGCCAGCTGTTCGTTGGGCATGGACCGGAAAGCAGAAGTTCGGGTGGTGGCACATGACAGAACGCTGCTCTTCTGGGTTTCGGCACTCCCACACACTGGCATGAAGGCCAGCGAGGCTGCGTGTTCCAGGTGGGATGATTTTGCCTACCATTTCCAACACACAATGATGTAAAAGGTTAGCCTTCACCGATAGATACCATAGCTCCAAACTTCTAAACATTGCTATCTATTGACTGAATACAACTGTAGTTGTTGCGTAGAAATGAATTCCAGCAACGAATTCCAACCATTTCTCTCTCTCTCTTTCTATCTACCTGCCAAGCTCTACCTTTTCACTGATGGAAATAGTCCATCTGTTAACAGATCTCCCAAACCTCGTGTCCATTAAAACTCCATATGTCTGAGGTGGTAATACAGGCTGGGCTGCAGAGGAATCGGAAGGGCTGCTCAAAAACACATAACATTTGTGGATTTGTTACACGAACGGAGAAAGCGTTTTGCAATACAGACTTCTGTTTTTAATCCTTGCAATTTCGTCTGAAATGTCAACGCTCTTCAGATTCTTTCTCCTTTGATTGTTTCCACCTCAGAGGTAGGTTCCTACCAGTTCTGATTGGTTTGGCGAAACTGGTAGCAAAAATCGGGGCTGGGTCTCCGAACCAGTAGTACCGGCAGGCTCACGCCCCCTCAATAGTAGTAACTGTGAGAGGGATCTTGGAGTTCTAGTGGACAACCATTTAAATAGGAGCCAGCCGTGTGCAGCAGCTGCCAAAAAAGCCAACACAGTCCTAGGCTGCATCAACAGAGGGATAGAATCAAGAGCACGTGAAGTGTTAATACCACTTTATAAGGCCTTGGTAAGGCCACACTTGGAATCCTGCATCCAGTTCTGGTCACCACGATGTAGAAAAGATGTGGAGACTCTAGAAAGAGTGCAGAGAAGAGCAACAAAGATGATTAGGGGACTGCAGGCTAAAACATATGAAAAGAAGTTGCAGGAACTGGGTATGTCTACTTTAATAAAAAGAAGAACTAGGGGAGACATGATAGCAGTCTTCCAATATCTCAGGGGTTGCCACAAAGAAGAGGGAGTCAAACTATTCTCCAAGGCACCTGAGGGTAGAACAAGAAGCAATGGGTGGAAACTAATCAAGGAGAGAAGCAACTTAGAACTAAGGAGAAATTTCCTGACAGTGAGAACAATTAATCAGCGGAACAGAAGTTGCCTCCAGAAGTTGTGAATGCCCCAACACTGGAAGTCTTGAAGAAGATGTTGGATAGCTATTTGTCTGAAACTGTATAGGGTTTCCTGCCTAGGCAGGGGGTTGGACTAGAAGACCTCCAAGGGCCCTTCCAACTCTGCTATTGTATTGTATTGAACCGGTCCCCCAATTGCCACTCGCTCGCCCACCCGTGTCTGTCAGACGGCTAGCTGACTGGAGCTGTGAAGTGGCTGGCTGACAAAGAAGCCTCTCAGCGATTGCAAGAAATAGTTAATTGCCTCGCACTCACGAGAAATTTTTCTTTACTGTGCAAGGGCCGGGAATTGCTCTGAGGCTGCAGGTGTCCGGGAGAGTGTGGGGAAGGGAAACACTGCCCAATTTCTCCCTCCTGAAGCAACCCCAGGAGTTTTCAAGCTCGTCTGGAGATGTTTTCTTTTCTTTTTTTAAGAAAACCCCAAAAAAGCCACAAGATCCAGAGCTGTCAGTCTCCAGTAAGATGCACATCTCGTGGCTTGCCATGCCATGCCATGCCCCATGCCATGCCCCACCTGCCACCCCCAAATTACACCCCACTGCCAGCATCTCTCAGTCATTGTGTACAGGGAAAACCCTTGCACAGTAAAGAAAAACTTCATTTCCCCCCCTACTTTTTCCTGTGGGTGCACGGCTGGTGGGGGTCATGTGACTGAGCGGGCATGGGCGTGAGTGACATCAATTTGGCCATGCCCATTCAGTCAGATCCCCCGCCCCCCAGCTAGCCACACCCACCCAACTGGTAATGAAAAATTTTGAAACCCATGACTGTCACGCCTCCCTTCTCTTAGACTAGAACCTAGACCAGAATATAGAATCATAGGCTGGGAAATGGGCCTTGGAGATCTTCTAGTCCAACCCCCTGCTCAAGCAGAAGATCCTATTCCATTCTGGACAAATGTCTGTGTGACTTAAAACTGTTCGTTTTGTAACTGTCTGAAGTTACAAAGGCACTAAAAACATGGACTTATGACCATTTTTCACACTTGTGATCATTGCAGCATTCCCACGACCATGTGATCAAAATTCTGACCCCCTCCCCCTAGGCAACTGACTCAAATTTCTGACCGTAAGATTCCAGCCGTTTCCCTGAGCCACTGAAATGGCCAAGAGAGTGGAGACTCCAGACGAGGCTTGCAAAAAATATCAGCTTTTATTTATGGCCATAGCAAAAACTGGGTGACAAAATTACATCTAAAACATACAAAGAAATGCATGTAAAGCAGTGGTTCTCAACCGTCCTAATGCCATGACCCTTTAATACAGTTCCTCATGTTGTGGTGACCCCCAACCATAAAAAAAAAATTCGTTGCTACTCTATAACTGGACTTTTGCTACTATTATGAATTGTAATGTAGATATTTATATCGGAAGACTGCTATCATATCACCCTTAAGTCCTTCTCATTTTTTATTAAAAGTTTTAATAAGTTTTACAATTGTTTTCTCCCTTCCCTCCCTCTCCCCCCAACCCTACTCTTCCTCCACCCCTCCCTCCCCCCGACCTCCCAGAGCAAAATACAGGATATAATCATTTAATAATCATATGCAAACATAAGCTAACTAATTTTAACATTCAGCCATTCTTGTGCTTTAATTTCCCCTTTCTCAAACTAACTTCGAATAAATTGTAGCATTCCTTATGCCTTCATTCATAAGCTAACTGAATTTTTTTAGTCCGATATTTGTTTTGAATATAATCAATCCATCTTCTCCAGTCCAACTTGTATTTCTCATCTGAGTGGTCCTTCAAATACGCTGAAATTTTGGCCATCTCAGCTAGGTTTACTACTTACCCTTATCACCCTTAACTCCTTCTTTTCATTAAACTAGACATCCCCAGTTCCTGCAACTGTTCTTCATATGTTTGAGCTTCCAGTCCCCTCATCCTCTTGGTTGCTCTTCTCTGCACTCTTTCCAGAGTCTCCACATCTTTTTTTATAGAGGCAGCCAACATCTTGTCTGCTCCTAAATTTGGGGTCAGAAAAGAATCACATCCTGGAGGATGGACAACCTCGGCTGCTATACAATCATACACACACATACACAGAGACACACAGTGGCTTTATTCCCACGGCCTCCTTAACTAAGTTGCCTGCAGCTGCGTTCACAAACTTGCTTACCCTGCCTCAACCTGGTTTGGGGTTGTTTGCAGGAGTGCTCTTAACCTTGGTGGGGGTGGTAAGATTAACCTTAATTTATTGGGCAAACGTCGTGCATTGTTTATTTTATTTTATTTTTTCTTAAAGGTTTTTTATTTTCTCTTTCAAGTTCATTCACAAATATACACTTATAATTGCCATTAATTATATCATTATTGTTGCAGTAGTATCTGATCCACCATTAAGGGCTAAACAAAAAACATGTGCTCAGAAGAACTATGGTAGTGTTAAACCTATGTGTAATTGTAGTATGAACCCTTTACTCTGCCCTTCCTTGTTTACCAATAAAAGAGGTCCCCAGAGGCAACCCCAGAGGAATCCTGTGTGGTGTCTTCACTCTCCATCTCATGAAATCGGCCCCCGGAGAAGGCCTCTGGCCCAACCGGGAAGATTGAGCCCCGGTTTTCCACACATTATCATTATTTTCTTACAAATATATAGAATACAGTTTGGGTCACTTTCTTGCCACCACATTTTATTTTGCAACAACCTTGGTCCTTCTAGCTTCTCTACCTCCCTTCTCTGCCTTCTTCTTTCCTCCTCTCCTTCCTCCCTTCTTCTTCCCCTCTCTTTCCTCCCCTCCTCCTCTCTTCTCCTCCCTCTTACCTTCTCTCCTACTCTTAATTCACCTCCCTTACTTCCTCTGCTTTTACCCTTTCTTTCTTCCTTTCCCTCCTCCTCCTCCTTCCCTTCTTCTTCCCCTCTCTTTCCTCCCCTCCTCCTCTCTTCTCCTCCCTCTTACTTTCTCTCCTACTCTTAATTCACCTCCCTTACTTCCTCTGCTTTTACCCTTTCTTTCTTCCTTTCCCTCCTCCTCCTCCTTCCCTTCTTCTTCCCCTCTCTTTCCTCCCCTCCTCCTCTCTTCTCCTCCCTCTTACCTTCTCTCCTACTCTTAATTCACCTCCCTTACTTCCTCTGCTTTTACCCTTTCTTTCTTCCTTTCCCTCCTCCTCCTCCTTCCCTTCTTCTTCCCCTCTCTTTCCTCCCCTCCTCCTCTCTTCTCCTCCCTCTTACTTTCTCTCCTACTCTTAATTCACCTCCCTTACTTCCTCTGCTTTTACCCTTTCTTTCTTCCTTTCCCTCCTCCTCCTCCTTCCCTTCTTCTTCCCCTCTCTTTCCTCCCCTCCTCCTCTCTTCTCCTCCCTCTTACCTTCTCTCCTGCTCTTGATTCCCCTCCTTTACTCCCTCTGCTTTACCCTTCCTTCCTTTCCCTCCTCATCTTTCCTCCCTTCCGTTGTTGCCCTTGCTTATTTTCTTTCTCTGATGGGTTCTCGGGGTGGCATTTCAGGAAACCCAACTTTATATTTTCATACATATCATTTTCTGTGTTACATTTTATTTCTAATAATAATTCCACTTCTATCATTTTTTTAAATTGCTATCTTGCATTGCATTTTTTTTTGCTCTTTTCTTTTGTACATGGTTTATGGTACTTTTAGCAAGCAGGTTTTCATTGTGTGAATGGGGCCAATTCAGGCTCCTGATATATTGTTAGAAATCATTTATTAGGAATTAAACTTTGTTATTGGTTTCTGCTTTTGCCAAGTTGTTTTTTTGGCAGAATGCTTTAAGGATTTACTAGCCAGAAAAACTCCCTAGTTTGGTTCTTTTTATCTATGGGGCCTGATATTCCCCTGTAACAATTTCTTCTGTGTTTTCCAGAAGGTGCCCCAGCTTTGAAGCCAAGAATAGAAGCGAGACGCAGCAGTGAGATAACATTTGCGGTCCAGTATTAAGGTACAATTTGCTGGGCTAGAAAACAACTAATTTCTCACAATATACAATAATATAAGCAGAAGCCAACAACAAATCTTAATTCTTAATAAATGATTTCTAACAGTATATCATATCAGAAGCAAATAGCGAATATTGGTTTAATCGGTAACAATTATATAGTAACATAAGCAATTCATCTTAAAAGCAAAGTAGCCAATATTGATTAACCAGCGTGTGACTAGCTTATCAATTGCAGCGATTCACTTAACAACTGTGGCAAGAAAGAGTCCTAAAACGGGACAAAACTCTGTGTGTCTCACTTATCAACAGAAATTTTGAGCTCAGTTGTGATCATAATACAGGAATGTAAAAGCAGGCATTACATCTGTATTTCTATATTTGTAATGGGGATGCTCAACGGGTAGCGTTTGGCACATTTGTTAAGAAAGTAAGCTCCCCGTTAGTAGAGCAAGTGTGCAGAGAAGCGTAATGAGAGTGGTATGGACGAACACGCACAAACCAGCATACAGGGACACTGAATAGTATAAAGTATAGTAGTTTACTATGTGAAAATATAGAGGTATTCAGAGTCCAGTTAACAGTCCAAGTCATACACGGTTCAGTCATTCAGTTATCAAATAGTCAGTCTAGCAAACAAAACAGCTAACAGTAGCAAACCACAGTACCTCACAATACACCGATCAGCATCTAACAAACAGAAAGCTAACAGCCATTCTGGCTCCCTCTTATGGCTGCTTGAGGTAACAAGCCAATTACATCTCTCTAGCATTTAAAGTAACAGATACATTTGTTACAATCATGGCTTATATACATTGCCAAGCCAAGTCTAGGGTTACATCCCTAACAGCATTGAAGAATGAGCAAAACCTTGACAGAATGTTTGGAAGGAAGTTTATTTATTTTGAAGCTCAGAATGTTTTTTTTCCTCCTAGCCCTTTGATTATTTTCCAGGCAACCTTCTGCATTCCCCCCATCCTAAATCTGCAAAATTACCGCAGTCATTCATTTTACAACTGTGGCAAGAAATGGTGGTTGTCGTACAATGGGGCAAAACTCACTTAACAACTGTGTCTCTTATGTAAAGGTAAAGATTCCCCTCGCACATATGTACTAGTTGTTCCCAACTCTAGGAGGCGGTGCTCATCTCTGTTTCAAAGCCGAAGAGCCAGCGCTGTCCGAAGACGTCTCCGTGATCATGTGACCAGCATGACTAAATGCTGAAGGTGCACAGAACGCTGTTTCCTTCCCACCAAAGGTGGTTCCTATTTTTTGACTTGCATTTTTACATGCTTTTGAACTGCTAGGTTGGCAGAAGCTGGGACAAGTCACGGGAGCTCACTCCGTTATGTGGCGCTAGGGATTTGAACCACCAAACTGCCAACTTTTCTGATCGACAAGCTCAGCATCTTAGCCACTGAGCCACCAGATCCCCGCCTCTCCCTTAGCCACAGAAATTTTGAACTCAGGTGTGGCCGGTGACTCTCTAAATTCTTCTTTCAAAATAGGACTGCAGAAGTGAACATAGCATTTGAAGCCTGACCAAAACAGATTAAAGTCAAAATATTATTTCCCATGGTTTCAAAACTGTACTATTACCCGTGCAATCTAAAATTGTATTTAGCTCTTTTTTTTTTGGCAGCCCTATCACACTGTTGATTCATATTGAGTCTGTAATCAATTTTCTTTTCAATATCTTTTCCACCAGCAATTTCACTTTCTACACTGAGGTTTCTGCTTTCTGTTTTCTAAATGCAAAGCTTTTCATTTGTCTCTGCAAATTTTGCCCGTTTCTTCAATGTAGCAGTTTCTCACTTGAATATCTCTTTCATTTATCAGTGTGTGGATCCTACGTGTCATTTCTGTTTTCTAGATTGCTAGCAGTCTTACCTAATTTTCTGTCGTCTATAAATGTCACAAGGTCTCCTTCCCATCTTTTCATCTGTCATTAGTAAAACGAGGAAACATTTGAAGATTTGAAAGGGAAACTGGCAATATTATGATACCTGGATATAAATAAAGATGGGATTATATTCGAAAGACTAAATACATTTCCGGTGCATCTTGTAGCAAACAATTTTTGCAGACATAGGGGCGGGGGGGGGGGGATGCAGAAAGGTGCCTGGAAAACATTCAAAGGCAGAGGAGAAAAATAAATTTCTGAGCTTGAAAATAAATAAACTTCATTCCAAGCGTTCTGTCAGGATTTTACTCATCATTCAATGTGCCATTTTTAAAAAGTTGAGCACTTTTAAAATCCCCATTATAAATAATAGAAATACAGATGTTATGCCTGCTTTTGCAGCCCTGTATTATGACCACAATTGTGCTCAAAATTTCTGGTGAAAGCGGGACATTTGTTAAGTGAGGTTTGCCCCATTTTAGGACCTTCCTTGCCATGGTTGTTAAGTGAGTTGCTGCATTTATTAAATTAGCCAGATGGTTGTTAAATGAATCTGGCCACTCCCTTGACTTGCTGGTCAAAAGGTCGCAAAAGGGCATTGTGTGACCCCGGGGCACTGCAACTGTCATAACTCTGAGTCAGCTGCTAAGCGTCTGAATTTTGATCACATGACCAGGGGGAGGATAAGTAGTGAAAAATGGTTAGAAGCCACTTTTTTCAGTGCTAGTCTCACTTCAACCACTCTTGTCACTAAATGAACTGTGGCAAGTCGTTCAGTGATGTTGTCACTTCAACAATGTCACTAAATGAATTTTGGTAAGTTGTTCAGTGCTGTTGTCACTTTAACAACTCTTGTCACTAAAAGAACTGTGGCAAGTCGTTCAGTGATTTTTTAAAAATAAAGTTTATTTTCATTTTTAGACATACAAGACTAACAACACATAACATATAAAACTCTCATCAACTACATACAGCATGTCGTTTGGTTACAAGCGTTTGTGCATCCATATTTTCAATTACATAAACGATCACTAAATTTCCATCTAATATAACTAAGTACCTCACTCTCATTGTACATCATGTATTCAGTTACAATCAATATTCCTTCCTTTTAAGCAAACCTAATTCCCGTGCATCCTTAATTATCGGTTTAGTAACAATATACCTTTATATAATCACCTATCTCATTCTAGTTATTCTAGAATATTCTAGTTATCCTTGTGACATTCTAGTCTCATTCTAGTTATCTAGTCGTTCAGTGATGTTGTCACTTCAACAATGTCACTAAATAAATTTTGGTAAGCCTTTCAGCGCTGTTGTCACTTCAACAACTCTTGTCACTAAATGAACTGTGATAAGTCAAGGACTATCTGAACCTCACCTGCTGATCCAGCAGGGGCCAAGAGGCTGGGATGACCCTGAAAAGTCTTTCTCGTTCTCTTAAGAACCATTAAATTGAGGGTATCAAAGACTGACCTTCAAAAAGGAAGAGAAATGCATGACAAATGTCCATGTAATGGCCCCCATCCTTCATATTTAACTAAGACCAGCTGATAACCTGGTGCTTCCCGGGTATTTATTTATCCCAACCCTCCTTCCCTGAATGCCACCTCAATTTCTAGATTTTCCCCTTTACCAGAGGGAGCCCCCTTGGGGAGTCCTGTGAAGCCGTTACCATGACAACTCCACAGTGCTGTACAGTAGAAGCCATTTTACGGCAGTAAAGTAGAGGCCGTTTTAAGGCACAACAGGCTGCATCTTAGCAGAACACACACACACCGAGAGGTGTTAGGGGTGTTTTACCCCTACAGTATTTGTTTCCAGAGAGTAAGTCATCTGTGTACCAAGTTTGGTTGAAATTGCTCAAGGCGTTCCAGAGTTATGCTGGAACACACACGCACAAACACACACACAGCCATTTATGTATCATATTTTTTGGAGTATAAGACACACCGAAGTATAAGACGCATCAAGGTTTGGAAGAGGCAAATTAAAAAAAAAAGTTTTTGCACTCTGCAAACCTCCCCAAAATGACCCATTTTTTTGTGAAAATGGGCTGCTTTTTTTAAAAGGGCATGGATAAAAAGGGCTTGTAGAGTACACCTGCCCCCCCCCCCCAAACTGAGCAAAAAAAAGGCATGGATAGCCTTTAGGAGGCTTATAGAGTGCTCCTGGGTGCTGGGGGGGGGGGCAAAATTGAGCAGAAAACAGGCATCTTTTTGCTCATTTCTGCCCTCCCCAGCCCCCAGGAGCACTCTGGAAGCCTCCTAAAGGCTGTGCACAGCCATTTTGGTGAAGGGGGCGAGGTTTCGGGAGGCAAAAAATGCTGTATTCAGTGTATAAGATGCACCCAGATTTTCAGCCTCTTTTTTGAGGAGAAAAAGATGCATCTTATACTCGGAAAAATACGGTATATCTAGACTATTAGGTTTTCTTTTCTCTTCTCTTTGTGGTTCGCTAGCACATCCGAACAAACGGAGGGAATGCGTTCCTTCTTGTTCTCCCCAGACTTTGCTCCACTTCTCCATTCTCTTGCCAACCCCATCATAGTTAATGATGGGTTATTGTTGTGGGTGGGTTGTCTTTTTATTCCACACCATCTGCTCCAGGGAAACTGGGAGGTACCGGTGTGAACTCGAGCAGATGCGGCCTTCCTTCCAAAGTCGAAGGTGGAAGAAGAAGAAGGAGAAAAGCAGAGACCCCGAGTTGCAATTTGGATCCTTCGTCTGAATCTTTTTTCAAAATCGCCTTTCCCCCCAAAAAAGGGGGAAATTGGCATTATATAGATATAGAAAAAGTTCATCAAGAAGAGGTGTGTTTGTGGAGAAGTGTGAATGTGTTGGTGTGTGGAGTATTATGTTGTGGGTAAGTTTTTGTCTGAGTGTGTGTGTGTGTGTGTGTGTGTGTGTGTGAGAGAGAGAGAGAGAGAGAGAGAGAGAGAGAGAGGTAGCTTTATTTTTCAGATCTACAAAACAAACACCATACTTATATAGTTGCTAAGAATATGATAGACAGGATGAATGGTTAGATGCCACTATACTTTCTATTGCTTTTCAAACAATAGAAAAATTACAGAGTGCCAGTTATATTGAAAAACCTGACACATTTGGGGAATAAAAGTAAGAGGAGTGTTGCTATTGTTGTTGTGGTTATTATTATTAATTAATTAAAAATTTAGGTCGCCAATGATAACATCATCAGTGCTGGAGGAGGGTTTGCAGGGAGGAGGAGGAGGACGAGGAGGAGGAGGAGGAGGAAGAAGATTGTGGAGTTCTTGGTGATCTTGGAGCTTGGCGATTTTCTTGCATACGTTTCACTGCCCAAATTCGGGATCGCATCCTACCCCACACATCCCTACGGCCAATTCGCTCTCACAGGGAGGGACTCCTCCGGGTACCCTCCGCTAGACAATGCGGGCGGGCGGTGCCCAGGAGTAGGGCCTTCTCTGTGATGGGCCCAACCCTCTGGAACGACCTCCCCCCCCCCGATATTAGAACCACCGTTGATCTCCGCTCCTTCCGTAAGAAACTTTTAAACTTTGGGGTTTTAAATTGGTTTTAATTGGTACTATTTTAATTATCGTAAAATAGTTTGGTTTTGTACAGACTGTGTGTTTAAGTTGGTTTTGTCTGGTTTTGTGTGTTGCTTTGTTATTCTTTTGTATATTTATTGTCTGTACACCGCCCCGAGTCCCTTCGGGGAGAGGGGGCGGTTTATAAATTAAATAAACTAAACTAAACTAAACTAAACAAATTCGGTAACGTCATCAGTACTAGTAAAAAGTGAGGAGGAGGAGGAGGCGGGGGAGAGGAAGGAGGAACAGGAACCATGAGGTGATTTTCTTGCAGACATTTCATTACCCAAGTAGGGAGGAAGAGGAGGAGGGGGGAGAGGAAGAAGAAGAAGAAGAAGAAGAAGAAGAAGAAGAAGAAGAAGAAGAAGAAGAAGAAGAAGAAGAAGAGGAGGAGGAGGAGGAGGAGGAGGAGGAGGAGGAGGAGGAGGAGGAGGAGGAGGAGGAGGAGGAGGAGGAGGAGGAGGAGGAGGAGGAGGAGGAGGAGGAAGATTGTGGAGTTCTTGGTGATCTCGGAGCATGGCAACTTTCTTGCACATGTTTCATTATCCAAATTAGGTAATGTCATCAGTGCTAGTAAGAAGTGAGATTTGTGAGGAGGAGGAGGAGGGGGGGGAGGGGGGAGGAGAAGGAACCGTGAGGTGATTTTCTCGCAGACATTTCATTACCCAAGTAGGGAGGAGGAGAAGGAGGAGGAGGAGGAGGAGGAGGAGGAGGAGGAGGAGGAGGAGGAGGAGGAGGAGGAGGAGGAGGAGGAGGAGGAACTGTGGAGTCTTTGGTGCTCTCTGAGCTTGGAAGTTTTCTTGGAATCATCTCATTACCCAACTAGGTAACATCATCAGTGCTGGCAGAGACTGAGGTGTATATGCAAGTGGTTTCTTGGGTGACAGCCATATGTCAAGAACTATCTAGACCGCTATTACTAATACTATTTATATCCTGTTTCTTTTAAGGAAGGCTCCATCCTCTTATTTTTCTCCCCAGGAATATTCAGGCCAAAGCAGAGAGACTGATTTGCTCATCGTGTCCCAGGGAGATTTTGGATTGAGAGTGCAATAGCCTTTGTATCGTCCACTTCTCATCCAAGAAGAATGATGAGCTGAAGAAGCTTCTTGGATGACAAGCGAAACATCTTCATAGAGAAAACAGAATCTCCAGTTCAGGGGTGGGTTCTGGCCGGCTTTACTACCAGTTTGCTAGTGCGTGCACTTTGCATGCTTCACACACATGGGCAGTTCAATTAAAATTGTTCTGCACTTACGCAGAACTCAAAAACAAGATGGTGGAAGTGACAGTGGTGACCGGAGAACCAGTTCGGGGTGTGGCGGGCCTGGGTGGCTGCCGGTTCCAAAGACCCAGGCCACCATACCACTACTGTTTTGGCTGAACTGGGCTGAACCAGTAGGAACCCACCTTTGGTCCAGTTGTCTCTTGAAAAACATTTTGGAAGGGGACGACTTCTGGCAGCCAAAGGCGACAGACGCGTGCGTCTGCCTTCTTGCTGCCTCGGTGGGTTCCCCTGGATCCTAGGGGAGCACAGAGTGCCTTGGAGTGGCGCCCTGCCTTAGGGGCGGCTTGCTGGGACCCCCTGGAACAGCGGCAGCTGCGGGGGGTCTCCAGCTTTGCCCCAGGAGCCGTGGAGCGCAGGGAGCGCGTGGAATGCCACCGCGCGCTTCGCCAAGCACAGCCAGGAAGGAAATGACTAATTTGAATGCAGCAGCTGAAGCGCAGTGAGGTGGGGGCTTTCCACGGGTCTTATACAGTTTAAAACCTTATTGACTGTCTTGCAGTTTTTTTTCCTGGTTTCAACCAGTGAAGGAGTTAAAAGTGGAGGGGGGAGGGAATTTCCACCCTCCTCAGAAAAGCGGCACTTGGAAAATCTCTCTCTTGCGAGGGAGAGAGAGAAAGTTCAAAAACGTTTAAAATACTTTCACTTCCCTTAATTAATGGGGGGGGGGGAGGAAAAGAAAACCCTTTTTTTCTTCTTTTTTTTCTCTTTTGACTACAACTTTGAGAGAAAGGATGGTTGAACTGATTCTTCTCTAAGCTATCTATGGGAATTCTGATTTTGCTGTTTCCTGCCCACCGGTGCTGGCTGAGCCAAGATGGCTCACTTCCTCTTTCTTCTTGTCTGTGAGTATGATACTCCTCCCTTGAAAGACTTTGTTTGTCTTGATTTAATTTCCACCCCAGAGATCTCCAGGAGCCTCTTCAAACAAACTTTTCCTCTGGATTTGGAATGTTTTGATCCACCCATCTGCTTTGGTCTTGAATTAAACAACTTATTCTCCTTTGGACTTGCCTGTTTGGTGGCCTCTACCGGCTGTGCTTTCCTACGGACACCATTCCCTGTATAGAACAACAACTATCTCCGAGCTTCATGATGGATCCAAAAAAATTACCACCTGGAAAGGCCTCGTTGGCCCCAACATCTTCTACATCCAGCCCCATTGCCCACCAGTCACAGTTGGGGTCTTTTCTACAACCTAAAGCCCCTGAAGAGAGTTCAAAGGATTTCTCTACTCAGCAGATGCTTCAGGCCCTCTTAAAGGGACAGAATGAAATGAAAAAACAGTTGCAGGACTTAAATGATCAGCTCAGAGAGACACAACAAAAAACTACACAGAACGAGCAGCGGATAGGTGTATTGGAGGAGGGTGCAGTTGGGATGAGGAGCGGCCTGGAGGCAATCCAAAGGGGGGATATAGAATTTGAGAATCATATGATAAAAACGGAATTTGAAAGGATGTCTTTTTTTCTTAGGTTTCAAAATTTACCAGAAGTTGAAAACGAAGATCTTAAAGAGATTATGACCACAATCTTAGCAGAATATATTAACAGAGATAAACAACAGCTTGGGTGGGATATTGACTTGATTTATAGGATTAACTCAGCCTATGCAAGAACACATAATGTCCCAAGGGAAGTTCATGTTAAATTTCTTAGAAAAACTACAAGAGATGAGGTTCTAGGAGCTCAAAGGGGAGGACCATTAAAATATAAGGATAAAGAAATAGCCATTCTTAAGCAGATTCCAAAGAAAGTAAGAGATAAGAGAAGGAAATATACCTTCTTAGCAAAAAAAATTATATGATAACGGGATCTGGAACAAATGGCTGTTACCAGAAGGTATGTTGATTTTTGGGGAGGGCAGTAGAATTAGAATTAACACAGTTGTGGAATCAGAGGCTTTCATGAAAAAACATACTGCTCTATTAGGTGATGTGGGGGATCCTACACAAGATACAAAGCAGGGAGGGGCAGAGGCTCTGCCAGTGGACGGGGGGGGGGGGGGGAGAGGAGACAACAAGAAGACTAAGATCACAAAAGTGAATTGAAACACTATTCCAAATGTTGTTACAATGTATTTTTAAGGAAGTGACAAAAGTAAAATGATTGAAACATACTGATGATTTGGTGTTAAACTTAAAACTGCTAATATCTATGCAAATGTTCATAGTTTTCTTCCTTTTTGTAAAAGTTGCGAGACCCGGGGGGGCTTCTCCCCCCCGCATGATGTAGCTGTCAAAATGTTCCATAACCTTTTACCCTTTTTCCTTTGCAAATTTTTAAAAAAACCAATAAAAATTTTAAGAACGAAAAACATTTTGGTGAATAGCTTGACTCCCTCTTCTTTGTGGCAGCCCTTCAAATATTGGAGTATGCCTATCATGTCTCCCCTAGTCCTTCTTTTCATAAAACGAGACATACCCAGTTCCTGCAACCGTTCTTCATATGTTTTAGTCTCCAGTCCCCTAATCCTCTTGGTTGCTCTTCTCTGCACTCTTTCTAGAGTCTCCACATCTTTTTTACATCGTGGTGACCAAATCTGAATGCAGGATTCCAAGTGTGTTCTTCAATTAAATTATTAACTTTCAATTCACCTTGCTTAAAATAGAAAACATGGGAAATTCAAACGTACCGTATAGGCAAGAACATGTCTTTGAAACAAGTTGAGGCGTGCTACCATATTTAAACAAAAGGGCAGATAGGAAGGGAAGCGTTTCCAGAAATTGTATAATTGACAGAAGATACATATCTTTGCAGCTTTGTAGTATCATTTTCTTTGCATTCATAAAAGTGTCTAATATTCATTTCCATTGTTCTCCTGCTAATTTCCAAACCATTGTGTAGATTTTTTTTAAAAAAAGAACATCTACAAAATCCTGTTCGTTTTACTAAGTTATTCCATAACATTTCACAGGGAAAAAAAATAGATATAAAAGTAATCCCCTTTTTTATTATCAGATACAGGAAATTCATTTTATTATTACTATTATTATAATTACCAGAGTTACTTCAACATTATAATTAATTTATGACAGTGCCAATGTAAGAAAAAAATGTGTATAATGTACCGTACTATTTGGATCTCAGAAATAATTGGTTGGATTCAGGCTGAGTGAGCTGAACTAAATGCCCATGAAAATCAAGAGGGCTTAAGCTAACTTTGTCTTTTTGATTTCACTGGAACCAAATATCTAATTAATTTAGTGCAAATCCAAAGCAATAAATATATAAATGCAAATATTCCTGTTGGAACGAATGAGTTGAAATATTATTTTTCTTTTCTTTGGCTTGGTAATTCTGCCCCATAATTCCACCATCAAATCAATCCAAAGCAGATTTATTTTATTTTATTTTATTCCTTCCTTCCTTCCTTCTCTCTTTCCTTCCTCCCTCCTTTTCTTCTTTCCCTCCCTCCCTCCCCCTTCCTTCCTTCTTCACTATCTTCCTTCCCTCTCTTCCTCTCTCCCTTCCTTCTTCCCTTCCTTCCTTCCCTATCTCCCTTCTTTCCTTTCTCCTTCCCTCCCTCCCTCTCCTCCTTCCTCCTTCCGTTTCATCCTCCCTCCCTCTCTCCCTCCCACCTTCCCTCTTTTCCTCCCTCTCTTCTTTCCTCTCTCCTTCCCTTCTTCCCTTCCTTCCTTCCCTCTTTCCTCCCTCCCTCCCCTCCCTCTCTGCCTCCCTCTGTCCACCCTCTCTTCCTCCCTCCCTTCCTTCTTCCCTCCCTTCCTTCCCTCCCTCCCATCCTTCCTTCTCCCTTCCCTTCTATCCTCCCTCCTTCTCTCCCACCCACCTTCCCTCTTTCCCTCCCTCCCTCCCTTCCTTTTAGCAACAACATAAAGCTCACCATAATTGTTTCCTCAGGCAGTGTAGAGATATAATAAACTTGTTCACCGAGACTTATATTTTGGGGTGTGTTGAATACCTGCTGAAATACAGAGAGGTTCCCCCTTAGTTTGTGTTTTGCGTTCAGATTTTTTTACGCTTTGCAGTTTTTTTCCCTCCGCCTCTTCGGTGTGGCCAGTGGCTGAAGCAAATTTAAGAAATTGCTTGGTTTGATATTTCTCTAGCCCATGGAGATGTGGCCAAGTTTGGGGACTCTGAGACTATCTTCCACAAACACTGAGAGCAGAAGGAGAGGTGCGGCAGCAACAAAATGTAGGCACAAAGCCAGAATAAAAATCCACAGGTGCACATTTATGCACACATAACTCAAACTATTGGGGGGGGGGGGGTTATTGCACAGGGTTGTCTTTAATTGGTGGGTATTAATGAAACAGCCATTGTCTGTATCATGAGAAACACAGATAAAGTAAATCTACCTCACTACTTCCTTAACTGAACCCTCTAGTACTGATGATGTTACCTAGTTAGGGTAATGAAATGTCTCTAAAAACACAACCAACCTCATAGAGCACAAAAGGCCACACAGCCCCCCTCTGCCTTTCCACAAACCCACTCCTTTCTTGCACTGATGATGTTATCTAGTTGGGTAATGAAACATCTGCAAAAATACAACCAAGTTCGGAGAGTATAGAGTATCCCGCAGTCCCTCTCCTCCTCCTCCTCCTCCTCCTCCTCCTCCTCCTCCTCCTCCTCCTCCTCCTCCTCCTCCTCCTCCTCCTCCTCCTCCTCCTCCTCCTCCTCCTCCTCCTCCTCCTCCTCCTCCTCCTTTTCCTCCCCCTCCCCCTCTCCACAAACCCCACTCCCTTCTAGCAGTGATGAAGTTATCTAGTTGGGTAATGAAACATCTGCAAAAATACAACTAAGCCCAAAGAGCATTAAGTATCCCACAGTCCCCTTCCTCCTCCTCCTCCTCCTCCTCCTCCTCCTCCTCCTCCTCCTCCTCCTCCTCCTCCTCCTCCTCCTCCTCTTCCTCTTTCCCCCACTACCTTCTAGCACTGATGATGTTACCTAATTGGATAATGAAACTCCTGCCAAAATACAACCAACCTCAGAGACCACCAAGGACCCCACAGTCTCTCTCCCCCTCCCCCTTCTCCTCCTCCTCCCCTTCTGCCTCCTCTATCTCCTCCTCTCCACATACCCCACTCCCTTCTAGCACTGATGATATTACCTAGTTAGGCAATGAAATGTCTGCAAGATGACCACTCAGCTCAGAGAGCACCAAGGACCCCACAATTTGACTCCAAAGTATAAATGTTCTCTTCCTTCACTACTTCCATCGCTCAAAGGCAAATGAGATTTAGGTTCCTTCCATACAGCTGAGATTTCTTGTGGAATAAATGAAGAAATGCCTCTTGGGGGGACATTTATCGATTCATTCCTGCAAATTCTTGGAAGGATTTCCAAGACCTTCCAAATAATAATAATAATAATAAATTTAAATTTATTAGCCGCTCCCTTTCCAGACAGGACTCGGGGCGGCGTACAATGGAGTATATAAAACATAAAACTTGTATACAAACACATAAACATACATATATACAGGACATACATGCACGGAGGAGGTAACAAATTACATCACATTGGACAATTAAAAGTCACCATTAAAATACCCCAATTGTAAAAACACAATTTAAAATTTAAAAATTTAAAAGAACTGTCAGGAGGAGTAAGAAAAATTTACGGTTGAGCCAGGCCAGATAATTGAAAGAGGTGGGTCTTCAACTGTACACGGAAGGAGCGGAGATCGGAAGTAGTCCTGATGTCATGGGGGAGGTCATTCCATAGGGCTGGGCCCATCACAGAGAAGGCTCTGCTCCTGGGTGTCGCCCCCCGACACTGTTTGGTGGACGGCACCCGAAGAAGTCCCTCTCTGTGTGAGCGGATTGGTCGTAGGGATGTATTGGGCAGGATGCGATCCTGCATGTAACTAGGTCCTGTGCCATGAAGCGCTTTAAAGATCATAATCAAAACCTTGAAACACACTCGGAAGACTACAGGAAGCCAGTGCAGCTCGCGCAGGAGAGGTGTTACAGGGGAGTACCTAGTCCTCCCCATAATCACCCGCGCGGCCGCGTTCTGGACCAACTGCAGTCTCCGAGTGCATCTCAAGGGAAGCCCCATGTAGAGAGCATTGCAGTAGTCCAGGCGAGACGTCACTAGCGCATGGGTGACTGTGCGTAGGGCATCCCGGTCCAATAAGGGGCGCAATTGGCGCATCAGGCGAACCTGATGGAACGCCCCCCTTGCCACGGCTGTTACATGGTCATCAAGAGTTTTATTCTGGCGGGCGGTAGAAAGGATCTACATATTCATTGTTTCCATATTCTTATTTTTTCCCCCTTCTTAGAAACTGTGCTCAGCATTAAGATTACAACTTCACAGTCGTCGTGTCCCCCCCACCCCCCCACCCCCGAGGCAGTTGTGGCTCATCTGTTAAAAATAGAGGGATGAGTCTCAGGCAAAGGAGAAGGGACTCAACTGGAGAAGGGCGACATCCTCATCACTGGTTGCACAATTTTCTTGACTTTCTGACACCATCTGTTTACTGCCAAGTTAAATCATTTGCTTGCATTTGTTGCTTGACGAGGCTCTGTAAAACTCTGTAAGTCAAATCTATTTATTTCATTTATTTATTTTTGGGAGGCCAAATTTGATTTTGGCAAGTATTTTATGAAAAAAGGAAGGAGAGAAAGAAGAAAGAGAGAGAGAGAGAAAGAGGAAAGAAAGAGGGAAAGAAAGAAAAAGAAAGTCAGAAAGAGAAACAGGGGGAAAGGAAGGAAGGAAGGAAGGGGGAACCACTTAGAGAGGGCAGGAAGGAAGGAGAAAAAGAGGAAAGAAAGAGAGGGAGAGGGAGAAAGAAGAAAGAAAGAAAAGGAAAGAAAGAAAGAAAGTCTATTTATTTTTTAAAAGGAGGGGGAATAAACTCTTTGGATCAGATGGTGAAATCCTAAAGTATTAGGATTTGCACAGCTGTAAAGTTTTTTTTTCCACCCCCGCTGAGACCGCTCTATTAGGGCAACCTGGTCTACCCAAACGGAGGTAGGATGGAGAATGCAGCTTCCGCTTCTGCTTTCAGACCCAATCCAGGAGCCTTTACAGGCAGTCATTTTCACAACAAACTATAAAACAAACAAATAGTTTGTCACGGGATGTATTTCTAGGATACATTTCCCACATGCCATCACTCTGCTAAACAAATAATTCCCTCACCACTATCAAACTATTCACTAAAGCTGCATTACTACTAATAATAGTCTTCTTATCATTCCTATCACTCATCTCCTCGCACTTAAGACTGCAGAATTGTAACTTGGTTACATGTATCCTTATGATTTACATTGATATTAATTGTTTCCTGATTGCTTATCTGTACCCTATGACTATCATTAAGTGCTGCACCTTATGATTCTAGATCAGTGTTTTTCAACCTTGGCAAGATGAATGTATCTTGTCTTTTTATGCACACTGAGAGCATCTGCACCAAAGACAAATTCCTTGTCTGTCCAATCACACTTAGCCAATAAATAATTCTATTCTATTCTATTCTATTCCATCCCTTTCCATTTCATATTTTCTATTCTATTCTATTCTATTCTATTCTATTCTATTCTATTCTATTCTATTCTATTCTATTCTATTCTATTCCATTCCATTCTCTATTCCATTCTCTATTCCTATTCCTATTCCTATTCTATTCCATTCCATTCTCCTATTCTATTCTGTTCTATTCTATTCTATTCCATTCCCTATTCTATTCTATTCAATTCGATTCTATTCCTTCTCCTTTTCTTTTCTTTTCTTTTCTTTTCTTTTCTTTTCTTTTCTATTCCATTCCCTTCTGTATTCTATTCTATTCTATTCTATTCTATTCTATTCTATTCCATTCCATTCCATTCCATTCCATTCCATTATCCTATCCTATCCTATCCTATCCTATCCTATCCTATCCTATTCTATTCTATTCTTTCTCCTTTTCATTTCTCTTCTTTTCTTTTCCATTCCATTCCATTCCTTTCTATTCTACATTTTCTATTCTATTCTATTCTATTCTATTCTATTCTATTCTATTCTATTCTATTCTATTCTATTCTATTCTATTCTATTCTATTCCATTCTATTCCATTCCATTCCATTCCATATTTTCTATTCTATTCTATTCTATTCTATTCTATTCTATTCTATTCTATTCCTTCTCCTTTTCTTTTCTCTTCTCTTCTTTTCCATTCCATTCCATTCCTTTCTATTCCATATTTTCTTTTCTTTTCTTTTCTTTTCTTTTCTTTTCTTTTCTATTCTATTCTATTCTATTCTATTCTATTCTATTCTATTCTATTCTATTCTATTCTATTCTATACCATTCCATTCTGTTATATTCTATTCTGTTCTGTTCTGTTCTATTCCATTCTATTCTATTCTATTCTTTATTCTATTCCCTATTCTATTATATACCCTATTCTATTCTATTCCATTCTATTCTGTTATATTCTGTTCTGTTTTTTTCCATTCCATTCTATTCTATTTTTTATTCTATTCCATTTTATATTTTATTTTATTTTATTCCATTCCATTCTATTCTATTCCATTCCATTACATTACATTTTCTATTCTATTCTATTCTATTCTATTCTATTCTATTCTATTCTATTCTATTCCATTCCATTCCATTCCATTCCATTCCTTTCCATATTTTCTACTCTATTCTATTCTATTCTGTTCTGTTCTGTTCTGTTCTGTTCTGTTCTATTCCCTATTCTATTCCCTATTCTATTCTATTCTATTCTATTCTATTCTATTCCTTCTCCTTTTCTTTTCTTTTCTTTTCTTTTCTATTCCGTTCCCTTCTGTATCCTATCCTATCCTATCCTATTCTATTCTATTCTGTTCTGTTCTGTTCTATTCCCTATTCTATTCCCTATTCTATTCTATTCTATTCCGATTCTATTCTATTCCTTCTCCTTTTCTTTTCTTTTCTTTTCTTTTCTTTTCTTTTCTATTCCATTCTGTATTCTATTCCATTCCATTCCATTCTATTCTATTCTATTCTATTCTATTCTATTCTATTCTATTCTATGTAGATCTGCATACTGCTTAGATCAATAACTGCTGAAACGGGAAGGGGCAAATCTAAGCCTTTGACCTCACCTGTTCACTGTGAATGTATCAGATCCTTTCAGGAAGTAACCCAAGTTCATTCGCGTTAGAATCAGTGGGGGTCAACCCAGTGCGTGAGCTCCTTGCTGGTTACACTAGAATCACAGAGGTAGAAGAGACCTTGGGGGGGGGGGTCTTCTAGTCCAACTCTCTACACAAGGAGGAGATCTTACACCCACGATGGCGAACCTATGGCAAGCGTGCCAGAGGTGGCATGCAGAGCCCTCTCTATGGGCACATGCGCTGTCGCCAGCTGCTCATCCGGTTTCTGGCACCCACATGTGGGCACCGGAGTGTCAGAAAAAAGGCCTGGAAAAGGCCAGGAAAATGGCCAAAAAAACTAGGCTATTTTTGGCCCATTTTTCAGGCTGTTTTCCGGGCCCAAAATAATAATAATAATAATAAATTTTTATTTGTTAGCCGCACCCTCTCCTAAAGGACTCAGGGCGGCGTACAATAAAAGCACATAAAATATACAAATGAACAATACATATACAGATAAAAATAAACACATACACGTACGTACACATATACATGGAGGAGGCAACAAATATATAAAATAGAATTTAAAATTAATTTAAAACACCCTCAATTAAATTACAAGATTTAAAATGGCCTGAAAATGGTCTGAAAACAGCCCCCAAAATGGTCCAGAAAACAGGCATGTGTGCGCCGGCCAGCTGGTCTTCGGTGCTTTGGCATACGCCTATGCCCAGGCATGCAGGCACATTCCACTCTGGGCACTCAGTGCTGGAAAGGTTCACCATCACTGCCTTACGCCATTTCAAACAAACGGTCACCCAGCCTCTTCTTTAAAAAAAAACAACCCTCCAGCGATGAAGCTCCGACAACATCTGGAGGCAACTTCTGTTCCACTGGTTAATTGTCCTCACTGTCAGGATCTTTCTCCTTAGTTGTAAGTTGCTTCTCTCCTGGATTAGTTTCCACCCATTGCTGACCAAAGGCCTGGAAACTAAAACATATGAAGAACAGCTGCAGGATTTTGGACTGGCTAAGAAAAGAAGAAATGAGGGGTGACATGATAGCAGTCGTCCAGTACTTGAGGGGCTGCCACAAAGAAGAGGGGGTCAGATTATTTTCCAAAGCACCAGACAGCAGGACAAGAAGCAATGGGTGGAAACTAAATCAAGGAGAGAAGCAACCTGGAATTAAGGAGAAACTGTGAGGACAATTAATCAGTGGAACTGCTTGACACCAGAAGTTATGGGTGCTTCATCACTGGAGGTTTTTAAGAAGAATCCACACAGTCGCTCATTTGAAATAGTATAGGTTCTCCTGCTTGAGCAGAGGCTGGACTAGAACATCTCCAGGGTCCCTTTCAGCTCATTCATTCTATTCATTATAAAGTGGTACTAACACTTTGCACGATCTTGAAGGGGTTTCTTTTCCTCTGCAGTCATCCAGATTGCTTCAATATCTCATCTGTCATTCAATTCCATTAGTTGGGTAAGAAGGACAGAGAGAGAGAGAGGGAGAGAGGGAGGGGAGAGAAGAGAAAGAGAAAAAGAGAGGAGACACAGAGAAAAGATAGGGAGAGAGAGGAAGAAGGAGGGAGGGAGGGAGAGACAGAGAGGGGGAGTGAGAAAGAAGAGAGAGAAGAGAGGGAGAGGAGAGAAGAGAGGGGGGAGAGAGAGAGAGGAGAGAAAGAAGGGAGAAAGAGAGAAGAGAAAGAGAAAAAAGAGAGGAAAGATAGGAGAGAGAGAGGAGAGAGGGAAGAAATGGGGAGAGGGAGAGGGAGGAGAAGAAAGAGGGAGGGTGAAGGGAGGGGGAGAGGGAAAGAGAGGAGACAGAGGGACAACTTAGGGAGAGAGAGAGGGGGAGAGAGAGAGGGAGAGAGGGGGAGAAAAGAAAGAGAAAAAGAGAGGAGACAGAAAAGTTAGGGAGAGAGAGGAAGAAGGAGGGAGGGAGAGAGAGACAGAGAGAGGGAGGGAGAAAGATAGAAGAGAGATAAGAGAGGGAGAGGAGAGAAGAGAGGGGGGAGAGAGAGAAGAGAGAAAGAAGGAAGAGAGAGAGAAGAGAAAGAGAGAGAAAAAAGATAGGAGAGAGAAGAGTGAGAGAGAAGAAAGGGGAGAGGGAGAAGGAGGGAGGTTGAAGGGAGAGGGGAAGAGAGAAGACAGAGAGAAAACCTAGGGAGAGAGGGAGGAGAGAGGGGGAGATTGACAAAGAGGGGAGAGAGAAAGACAGAAGAAAGAGAAGAGAAGGAGAGAAGAGAGGGGGAGAGAGATAGAGAGGAGAAAGAAGAGAGAGGGGGAGAGAGAGAGAAGAGAAAGAGAGGAAAGAGAGAGAGGAAAGATGGGAGAGAGAGAAGAAAGGGGGAGAAGGAAAGGGAGGGAGGGAGGGAGAGAAACTTCTTCCTTTTCTTTCTTTTTTAAGCCGTCAGATTCTTTCAACGTCTCTTTCTAAGACAAAAGCTCTGTGACAAAGAACCCGGATAGGCTCATCCTAATGAAGAATCTCGGGAGTCAGTGAGTAGGAAAATTGCAATTAGCAAACAAAGAGAATTCACGGAGAACAGCCAGGGAGAAAAACAACTGGCAATTATTGGCAGAAATGCCCCCCCTCTCACCCCAAAATCCGATATCTTGTAAAGTCTTAGAGGTGATTTGCGACAACCACAAATTGCGATGATCACAAATCACCTCTAAGGCTTTACAAGGTATCGGGATTCTTCGAAAGACGAAGGCCTCCGTAGGGTATCTTACAAAACAAATCTTTGAGCTTGGGAGAAATCCCAGAGATTGTCAGTCAGGGCTTCGAAATTAAAGCGCCAATAATGAAGACATCGGTTAAAGGCAGCTACTCTCAGCTGCGTTAGAAACCTTCCTGCGTTCACGGGGGACTGGAATTCAGCTCTTCCCACTTTCTCCTTCCACGCTTTCATCATGTGTGTTCATGGAGCTGTTGGTGCTCTCTGGACCTTGGTGGTTTTCTTGCAGACATTTCATCACCTGACTAGCTAACATCATCAGTGCTGGAAGGGACTGGGGTTTGGAAAAGGAGGAGGAGGAGGAGGAGGAGGAGGAGGAGGAGGAGGAGGAGGAGGAGGAGAAAGGCCTGTGGAGTCTTTGGTGCTCTTTGTCATTGGTGGTTTTCTTGGAGACATTTCATCACCTGACTAGCTAACATCATCAGTGTCGGAAGGTGGGTTTGTGGAGTGGAGAAGAAGGGTGACTGTGGGGTCCTTGGTGCTCTCTGAGCTTGATTGTTTTCTTGCAGAAGTTTCATGACCCAACAAAATAACGTCATCAGTGTTGGAAGGAGTGGGGTTGTGGGGAGGAGGAGGAGGAAGAGGAGGAGAAGGGGGAGGTGGTGGTGAAAAGATCCGTATAATCAAAGTTAAGGTTTCCCACTAGTAGTAGTTATGGCTCTGAGAGTTGGATCATAAGGAAGGCTGAGTGATGAAGAATTGAGGCCTTCAAATGGTGGCTGCTGGAGAAGATTCTTGAGATTCCCTTGGACTACAGGAAGATCCAATCAGTCGATCTCAAAGGAAATCAACCCTGACTGTCCTCTGGAGGGACAGATCCTGAAGCTGAAGCACTTGTCAATCAACCAAAATGTCAAGGTTCCAAGTAACATCCCCAATGAAAGAAGACTCCGAAGCTTGAAGTTCCTCAAAGTTCCATTTTATTAGAGATGGCAAATCAGAAAACCCAAATCTGAAAGCTTCCAGGTTTTCCCCACCCAAAGGAAAGTCCAAGTCCCTGCCCAGCACCCACATGTCCATCACACGGCCCAATCAAAGCCCCATCCCAACTGGAGATGCCTCCCAGTCACACCCCTTCAGGTGCAGGGCAAGATGTCCTTGACTCTCGGAGAAAGGAAAGTTAGTATGACTATGTATCTCCCCAGCTCCATATAACCCCTCCCCCTCTCAGTTTCCCACAGACTAAATGTGGCAGGCCTGAAGATCCCATGCCCAAGATGGCTTCCAGACCTGACACAGAATTTTACAGCCCAAATAGTGTAGCTACCTTTGTGGGACACGAGGTGATGGAAGAAGACACAGCTTAAGATGTCTGCCGGAGACTGAGCGACCTAAGGAAGCCGACTTCTACACCTCCCCATTGTCAGGTTTCCAAATAGCCTCCAAAAGTAAATCAGAGTCCGAGGCAAAGGATTCCTCAAAGTTCCAATTGATTAAGAGAGCCATGTTGGCACATCTGGGAAAACCCGAATCTGAAAGCTTCCCGGTTTTCCCCACCCAGTTGAAAGTTCAAGATCTTGCCCCCACACCCACCAGTCCATCCCATGGTCCAATATTCCACTGCCATGCTGGCAGCTTCCACCCATCCAGTTCTGATCAGGTGCATAGGTGCAGAGACAAAGGATGACCTTGGCTTTCTAGAAAGAATGTTGTTATGGCTACACAGCATCTAACTCCATACAATCCCTGCTCCCATTTTCCCACCATAGAAAATGTATTGCAGAATAATACAAAGTGCACGCCAAAGAAAGGCACGCCAAAGATCCAAAAGAAAAGATGGCTGCAGGCCTGACACCCATCCTCATTTCAGAAACTAAGGAAGGATGGAATATCCTCATAGAACAGAGGAGAAAGAAATTACTGCTAAAACTGAAGGGGCCTTCAGGTGCTGCGTTGTGATTATGGCTACTATCGATGGAGATTCATTCTAAAGGTTGGGTCACCACCCTTTTATGATTACGAATTGTATAAAATAATCCCATGGTGGGCCTCTTTGAGGACTTTACAACCTCACCTTCAGCAGCTGACACTCTGCAATTAGATGTTAGCGTTCCAAATACCATCCAAAATTAAATCAGAGTCCAAGGCCAAAAGTAAATCAGAGTCGGAGGCAAAGTATTCCTCAAAGTTCCAATTGATGAAGAGAGCCATGTTGGCACATCTGGGAAAACCCAAACCTGAAAGCTTCCCGGTTTCCCCCCCCCAGTTGAAAGTTCAAGATCTTGCCCCCCACACCCACCAGTGCATCCCAGGGTCCAATTTCCCACTGCCATCCTGGCAATTCCACCCATCCAGTTCCGGTCAGGTGCCGAGGTGCAGAGACAAAGGATGACCTTGGCTTTCTAGCTTTCTGCAGGCCTGACACAAGAATTCAGGAAAGAGCAGCCACCACCCTCCCAGCCCCAAGGGAAACTGGCATTTCCCCTAGGCCAGCATTTCTCACCTTTGGCGACTGGGAGTCCACCTTTGGCGTGGGGACTTCAATTCCCAGAATCCCCCGGTGAACAAGTTCAAAATCGACTGTGAGCTTGCTTACTGGGGAATTCTAGGAATTGAGATTCACCCAGTTCCAAGTTGCCAAGATTGAGAGACAATGGCCTGGGCCCAGGGGTGAAATCCAGCAGGTTCTGACAGATTGTGGAGAACTGGTAGTGGAAATTTTGAGTAGTTCGGAGAACCGGCACATGCCACCTCTGGCTGGCCCCGCCCCATCTCTGCCTGCCAAGTCCCAGCTGATCGGGAGGAAATGGGGATTTTGCACTATCCTTCCCTGGAGTGGGGTGGGAATGGAGTGTTTGCAGTATCCTTCCCCTGCCATGCCCACCAAACCACACCCGCCAAGCCACACCACGCCCACAGAACTGGTAGTAAAAAAAATACGAATTTCACCACTGCCTGGGCCTCAGATTCTAGATTTCCATATTTATTTATTTTTTGCAGAACAGAGCAATGTCATTGAGACTCAAGCCCCTGTTGTTGTTCAGTCACAAAGTTGTGCCTGATTCTTTGTGACCTCCATGGACCATATCATACCAGACTCCCCTACAGTATCTTCCACTATTTCCCAGAGTTTTGCCCAAATTCAGGTTCATTGCGTTGATGACACTCACTTAACCTTCTCCTCCTCTACCCCACATGTGCTTCTCTCTTGTTTCCCATGCTGGTTACTGCTTGTGAAACTACAGATATGGACGCCTGGAACATCTAAAGGTCTCCTCTCCAAGATATCCATCTGCAGGGATCCCATAGTTATTGTTCAGTCACAAAGTGATGTCTGACTCCTTGCAACCCCATGGACCATATTATATCACACCAGGCCTCCTGTCCTCCACCATCTCCCAGAATTCACATTCTTTGTGTCGGGGACACTGTCTAACCATCTCATCCACTACCATCCCATTCTCCTTTTGCCTTCCGTCTTCCCCAACATCAGAGTCTTCTCCAAGGAGTCCTCTCTTCTTATTTGGTGGCCAAAGCATTTGAGCTTCAACTTCAGGATCTGTCCTGCCAAAGGACAGTCACAGTTGATTTCCTTTAGGATCGACTGATTGTGGTTCTGACTAAAATGTACCTGAACTTATCACCGAACCTAACACCGGACTGCATTCAGTTTTGGTCACCACGATGTAGAAAAGATGTGGAGACTCTAGAAAGAGTGCAGAGAAGAGCAACAAAGAGGATTAGGGGACTGGAGACTAAAACATATGAAGAACGGTTGCAGGAACTGGGTATGTTTAGCTTAAGAGAAAGAAGGACTAGGGGAGACATGATAGCATTGTTCCAATATCTCAGGGGTTGCCACAAAGAAGAGGGAGTCAACCTATTCTCCAAAGCACCTGAGGGCAGAACAAGAAGCAATGGGTGGAAACTAATCAGGGAGAGAAGCAACTTAATTTCCTGACAGTGACAACAATTAATCAGTGGAACAGTTTGCCTCCAGAAGTTGTGAATGCCCCAACACTGGAAGTCTTTAAGAAGATGTTGGATAGCCATTTGTCTGAAACGGTATAGGGTTTCCTGCCTAGGCAGGGGGTTGGACTAGAAGACCTCCAAGGTCCCTTCCAACTCTGCTATTGCATTATTGTATTGTATTGAAATGAAGGCAAAATCAAGGAACGTATTACCACATATAGTGGTTATGCCCAAAGGCTAAACAATATTGGAATAGAATGAGAAAATGGCTCAAATAAATTACTAAACCGCAAATAGATATAAAACCGGAACTATTTCTGTTGGGAATACCTAAAGGAAATTTGACAAAAAAAAAAACAAAAAACACCCCACAATATTTAATTAAAATACAATAAATAAAAGTCCAGTTGCCTCTTGAAAAAGCATCTTTGGGATGACACTCAAGAGTCATCTCCAGCTCCACCATTCGAAAGTCTGGTCACATACCCACAATTCACAATTCCTACTTCCGAACACGTAGAAAAGCAACCCGAGCCAAATTCTCTAGCGCAAGAGAAAGGAGAAGTTGTAACCTCTTCACACCGACTCAACGCGAATCAAAGGAGAAAAATAAATGGGGCTGATTAATCCGTGGTGGGCGGAGACGGTCTTGAAGATACCAGCTGGATGTTTTTCTATTACCAGGAGCTGCTCGACACAGCTGTCACTTGGTGCTTGGACATCCATGGACAGAAGTTGGCTTCCTATCTGAATACCTGGAGCCACACGGATGACAGCATGGCACGATCTAAGCCATAATTTAACGACTTGTTTGACACTATTACATTAGCGCTGTTATTGTTCAGATATTGATTTGCACGTGACAAGGATACGTTTGTTTCCCTAATTGGGACGGACAAATTAGTTTGGCAGTGCTTGGCTATTAGAGACCCCTGTTTATCCTGTAGAACTCTGGCGCTTGAATTCATGTTTGAATACGCAAACACACACACACACAATATTGGCACTGCCATTCCTCGCTGAAAATAACTCTGCTTCTCCGTGCGGTTTGTCCAGCTGCAGAAGCTGGCAATGACATGAAAATCCTTTTGCCCACGCAGGAGATTTGGAAAGGAACTTAGGCTAAGTTAGTACAATACAATAATACAATACAATAGTAGAGTTGGAAGGGACCTTGGAGGTCTTCTAGTCCAACCCCCTGCCTAGGCAGGAAATCCTATACCGTTCCAGACAAATGGCTATCCAACATCTTCTTAAAGACTTCCAGTGTTGGGGCATTCACAACTTCTGGAGGCAAGCTGTTCCACTGATTAATTGTTCTAACTGTCAGGAAGTTTCTCCTCAGTTCTAAGTTGCTTCTCTCCTTGATTAGTTTCCACCCATTGCTTCTTGTTCTGTCCTCAGGTGCCTTGGACTAGTCCTTGACTTGTGACTGCCATTGAGGTCAACATTTCTCTTGCTATCCCAAAGGTGTGTGTTTTTTTTTCTTCAAAAGGCAACTAGGCTTTCTGTTTTTTCTTTGAAGATTTTCCGCTTCTCATCTAAGAAGCTTCCGTCAGTTCTGACTGAACGGGGAGGAATGGAAGGATTTGTTTCCCTTGCAGAGATCTGGGCGTTTGCACTCTTTCTGAGCACCATTGAGGCCACTTGAAGGTTTATTTGTGTCCTTCGGGGGAAGGTGTCACATGATTATGGGTGTGGAACAGTGGGGAAGTCTAAATTTTTTTCCTATCAGTTCTGTGGGCGAGGCTTGGTGGGGGTCATGTGACTGTGTGGGCGTGGCTATGTAGTCATATGACTGGGGGAACAAAAGACAGAAACTCACTTTAACAATGTCCTGCTGGAGCAGGGGGTTGGACTAGATGACCTCCAGGTCCCTTACAGTCCTGGATTGCTGTGCTTTCAAGGTATCCTCTGAAGTGCCAGGTTTATGGTCCTTCCTCCATCTCCTTTTTCCCTACCTCCCTTTTTTTTCTTTCTTTCTTTCTTTCTTTCTTTCTTTCTTTCTTTCTTTCTTTCTTTCTTTCTTTCTTTCGCAGCACCCCCCCCCCCACCTCCTATTTTTGCTCCTGGGAACAAAAACAAACCCAAAATGTTTTTTAAAAGTTTAAAAAAAAAGGTCCTACCATTGCACAGCACAGCTGATCATTGAATATATTTTTTTACTTCGTTAAGCATTTTTTTACTACTGGTTTACTACCAGCCTGAACTGGTAGCATTTCGCCCCTGGTGCGGAACCTTCTCGGAACTGATGAAAGGAACTCTCTGTGTAGGAAGACCTCACCTCATCAAAATAAAATATTCTCTATTTTAATATTTTAAAAAGAGGCAGAATAGAGTATTTCCCCCTGAAGGAGAAGAGGAGAAGACAGCTTCTTAAAGTCAGAAAGAAGACCTGGTCTTCCTGCTGTAGGAAAACACTCCCAAACAGAATCATGAAGTCTTTAGGAATGGAGATTTTCATTGGTGGGTTCCTGCCGGATCGCACCAGATCGCGCGCTCCCTTTCAGCGCTAAACCCGGAAGTACGGTCTTGCCCCGCCCCTGGCGACGCGACGACACTTGCCTGCGCTCCACCAGCTCGGCTGGGAACGGAGACGTTTCCTCAGGGGAGCGGAGCGCCTGAAAGGGACGCAGGCTCAGCCTGCCAGGCTGCCACCACTCCACTGAAGACATTGCTGAGCAGAGAAACGTCTCCGTTCCCAGCCGAGCTGGTGGAGCGCAGGCAAGCGTCGTCGCATCGCCAGGGGCGGGGCAAGACCGTACTTCCGGGTTTAGCACCGAAAGGGAGCGCGCGATCCGGTGCGATCCGGCAGGAACCCACCACTGGAGATTTTGTATCTGTTCAGAAAGACTGTGCTGCTCTATTCATAAGCAAAGAGCAATCAGAAACTCCAAACAAGCAACACAATAGACGAGAACCAAAGCTGACAAGATTAGCTCAGACAACCAAAACACCTAGGATTTGCATTTTCCCTTTTGCCTGTAGAGTCAGCCATGACCCCTAAATGACCCCATAGGAATCTGGCAACAGCCATTAAGACATTAAAGGACATATTCTTGCACAAGAACAAGCATCTCAGTCACAAAGACCCAAACGACGTATAAAAGCCCATCTACTCTCCACCTCCATGTTGTCAGCTACCCCAGAAACATGCTGCTGTCACTAGTTTCCGATTACCAAATAAACAGAGACTTCCTTTCCTGCAGCCTGCCTCCAAATTTTATTTCCAGGACAGGGGTGGCTTCTAGCCAGTGTGACTCATGGGTGCACTTTGCGCGCACAGGCAGAGTTCAATAGAAATTGAAATTGTTCTGCGCATGAGCAGAACTCGCAAATAAGATGGCAGCGGCGATTGTGGTGACCGGGGAACCCTTTTGGAGGCATAGCCAGCCTGGGTCGCTGCCAATTGTGTGACCCAGGCAGGCATGGCACTACTGGTTTGGTTGAACTGGGCCGAACTGGTAGGAACCCACCCCTGTTCCAGGGTCTTTCTCCTGGATTGGACCTGGACCTGATTTTACTTCCAACATTTGGAACTGCTGAAAGTAACTCCTTGGCACCTTGAATGGTCATAGACGTCTTTGAGCATCTTCTAGGACACTATGGAAACCAGGGTGGACTAGAAAAGTTTTTTGCCTGCTAAAACATGGCCCTTCTTCAGTCTTTATGGTAACTCTTCCCCAATCATCCTGGCTCTGAACACAAAATCAAGCTATGGAATCAGAACCAAATATGCATCTATCTATAGAGAAGCCACATGCCTGAGTTCTATTTATGTCTGCCTAGAATTCCCAAATCAGCAGAGACCCGAATGAAAGCTCAGCCCTTCTTGTCTCTTGATTGACTGACACGTCGACACAGCAAGTTCCCCTTATTGACTGCTCATATTCTCTAGTTGGATAATTGTATGTTTCACGGAGTCCTACATAGATTTTATCTTCTCTTCTGCAGCTGGATTGCCAAGGCTGGGGATTTTGTGGAGTGCGTGGTAGAATATTGCCTGTTCATCACACACACAGAGGAGGGAGAGAGAGAGGAGAGAGAGGGGTGAGAGGGAGGGAGAGGGAGAAATGGAAAGGGGAGAGAGGGAGAGGGAGAGAGGAGAGAGATGAGACAGAGAGGGAGAGGGAGGAGGAGAGGGGGGAGAGAGGAAGAGGGATGGAGAGAAAGAGGAGAGACAGGGAGAGAGGGAGAGGGAGGAGAGAAAGGGAAGAGAGAGAGGGAGGAGAGAGAGATGAGAGAAAGGGAAGAGAGAGGGGGAGGAGAGAGAGGAGAGACAGAGAGGGAGAGGGAGAGGGAGGGAGGAGAGAGGGGGGAGAGAGGGAGAGAGAGAAAGAGGAGAGGGAGATGAATGGAGAGAAGGAGGGGGAAAGGGAGAGGGAAAGTGGGAGTGGGATGGAGAAAGTGTGTCTGTGTGTGCGCGATTGTGTGTGTGAGTGAGTGTGAGAGAGAGAGAGAGAGTGAGAGTGAGAGTGAGAGTGAGTGAGAGAGAGAGAGAGAGAGAGAGAGAGAGACTATTTGACAAATATAGAGAATGAAAACACTCATTTGGAGACACCTTCAACTAAAATATACTTCCCCACCCACGGGCAGAAAAAACATGCAAGAAGTAATGAAGCCTAAAGATGTGTAGAACCTCACATGCTTGGCAATCAGGAGCTTTCAGGCATTTTCTCCAGAATCCCCAGGCAGATGTGAGAAAGTCTTCTACTTGAAACTTTGAGGTGCTTCTCCTCGAAATCAACCTGAAGTGGATCCCATGGATCAAGAGGCTAACATCATTAAGCTAAGAGATCTAGAGATGGTTTCTGCTCCAGTGGTTCAAGCCAAAGCACTATGTGGTAAGGTGGGCTCCTGTCACTCACCTTAGTTTCTATCGACCTAACAGTTTGAAAGCAAGTTCTATGCAAGTAGATAGAGAGGTACCACTTTGGCGAGGGAAATGAGCTGGTGCTCTGTGCAGGCAGTCAGATTCATGATGGCTCTGAACCTTCCCGTTTGAAGTACCCATTTGCAAAGCAGCTTTGGATAGGGAGGAGGCCTTAGATGATGCTGCAGGAAGAGCCACTCATCTTTCTCTCTGGTGGGACTCCAGCTCGCCTTCTTGTGGCACAACTTAGGAAGTGCATGAACGTTTTCTATAACAGGGCTGATAACTTGGCAAGCCAAACTACTGATTTGCAATAGCATTGTGGTCTCTTGGCTCCTGCAAGGATTACCATATGTTATTAATAACAATAACTTATGGACTTTGACATCTATTTTGCCCCACTTCTGGAGCAAATCATTCTTGCCATCCCTTCTGACTACTATTGAAAACTGTTGATATGGGGTCCGACTCTTTTGAGATGAGAAGGGGAAAACAGAAAAGAAAATATTAAATATATAAGTATATATTCAAGAGCGAGATATAAAAAGGGGGGGGGGGAACATAGTTAGAATAGATTAACAAAGGTAAGGGAATAAGAAATGATACCAAATTATATTTGGGTTTGTGGAAATACCATCCCAAGGAATCATAAACTGAGATTTGAAAGAGGCACCTACAATGATAGAAAAAGAAAGGGAGAGAGGAGGAAGATGGGGGGAAACACGAAAGAGGTAAGGAGAGGAGGATGGAAGGGAGAGAAAGAGAAGGAGAGAGGGTAGGAAGGGGAAGAGGAAGAGCAGGAGTAGGAGAAAGGGAAGGGAAGAAGGAAGGGGAAGGAGAGGAGGAAGGAAAGAAGGAGAGGAGGGAGGGAAGGAGAAAAGAAAGGGAAAATAAGATGGTGTTACAAGAGGTGGAAGGGATGGTAAATAAAGCAGTCCAAAGTGCATATTATAACCTATTAAATGGAATAACAAATGTATAAGAATGACAAATGTAAATAATAATAATAATTAGGTTAATGTATACTTAAAATAGTACGTAAGAGAATAAAAATTTAAAAAATTGAGAAGAGATATAAGCTCAGTGATATACGCTCCTAAATCAGGGGTGTCAAACTCAAGGACCGGGGCCCGGATCCAGCCTGCAGGTGCTTAGATCTGGCTCGCAGGGCCACCCTGGAAACAGTGAAGTTCCAGCCCGCAGTCCCTCTGCAAGCAAAAATGGAGCTCCAGAGGGCTGCGTGTGGCTCTCAAGCTCAATTTTTGCTGGCAGAGGATTGCAGGAGGCCATCCCAGCCAAAAACGGAGCTCTGAAGCCCATTTTTGCTGGCAGAGTACTTGGGCCACCCTTACACCGGTGATGTCGAGCTGGCCATGCCCATTCCCCCCCCCCAAGTTCAAACACAACCCTGATGCGGCCCTCAAGGAAATTGAGTTTGACACCCCTATCTTAAAGAGTCTATTCAAGGGTTGAAAACACAGGTCCTCATTGCATACAAAACATGCAGGAAAAAAGTTCTACTACCTCAGCTAAAGATAAAGTTTCCCCCTCACATATGTGCTAGTCATTCCCGACTCTATGGGGGGGGGGGTGCTCATCTCCATTTCAAAGCTGAAGAGCCAGCGCTGTCCGAAGACGTCTCCATGGTCGTGTGGCCGGCATGACTCAATGCCAAAGGTGCACGAACGCTGTTACCTTCCAAAGGGGGTTCCTATTTTTCTACTTGCATTTTATACATGATTTCGAACTGCTAGGTTGGCAGAAGCTGGGGCAGGTAACGGGAGCTCACTCCATTATGTGGCACTAGGGATTCAAACCGCCGAACTGCTGGCCTTTGTGCTCAACAAGCTCAGCGTCTTAGCCCCTGAGCCACCGCGTCCCTTACTATCTCAGCTCCTTACCTCTAAACAGCCGAAGCTCGTGACTTCTGAGCAGCCGTTCATCTAGCCAGAGGTTTGCAGGGGGAGGAAAGGACTGAGGACGCTAACTCTGGTTGCAATTAATCCATATCTTATAATATGTGCCTTAACTCACAAAATTGAGTCCAGCTTTGCTCCAAATAGCTGCCAGAAGCATATTAATGTTCTCCCTCTAAGCTGCTGAAGTTGGAACCAACTGTTCATGTGTCCATTTGTTACGCCTCTCAATATAGCAGGCTTGACTTGAACCTAATTAGACCCCTAAAGAAAAATGGGCATAATTAGACCGGGGCAGCTTTGTAAAATGTAAAGAGTGGATTTAATTGGTTGCTTCCTTCTCTTAACGACCACGGGATTTATGAGATTTAACGTGCCAGACTGGAGGCTCACAGCTCTCCCGCCCTCTCCTCCTGTTCCAACAGTGGGAGAAGGTAAGTAATGAGATGATCGATGGAAATTTATTTTAAATATTAGCATCTCTCTGAAGAGTCACCCAAACATATTATGGTCTGCCTAACAGAACAACAGAATAAGAGGCTATGGCAGGGGTGTCCAAACTTGAGAACTTTAAGACTTGTGGACTTCAACTCCCAGAATTCCCCAGCCAGCATGGCTGGCTGGGGAATTCTGGGAGTTGAAGTCCACAAGTCTTAAAGTTCTCAAGTTTGGACACCCCTGGGCTATGGAGTTTGTCCGTCATCCAGGTCAGGGTTGTCCCAAAGGTGCTTTTTTCAAGAGGCAACTGGGCTTTCTGGTTTTTCTTTGAAGACGTTTTGCTTTCTCATCCAAAAAGCTTCTTCAGCTCTGGCTGGATGATGGGGAATGGAAGGACTTATATTCCTTGCAGACAGCTGGTCATTTGCATCCTTTTAGAGAGTCGTTGAGGCCACTTGGAGGTTTTTTTGTGTCCTCAGAGTCACCTCAGTGGTGCAAATAGGTGTGGAGCCTTCTTGGAAGTGCTGAAAGGACTGTGTTGTAGAGTGGAGATCACTGAGAAGTTGGAGCTGTGCTTACAACGCAGTCTGTGCCACAAGGCAAGACAAGAAACAATGAATGGTAACTAATCAAAGAGAGAAGCAATCTGGAATTAAGGAGAAACTTCCTAACAGTGAGGACAATTAACCAGTGGAACCACTTGCCTCCAGAAGTTGTGGGCGCTCCATCACTGGAGGTTTCTAAGAAGAGACTGGACAGCCACCTGTCTGAAATGGTGTAGGGTCTCCTGCCTGAGCAGGGGGCTGGACTAGAAGACCTCCAAGGTCCCTTCCAGCTCTGTTCTGGTTGATTGATTGACACTCATGTGGGCTCTCCCTGGCACAGTTTCCACTTAATTGCAACATTAAAGAGGAGAAATAGAGCAATGGCTGGTGGGCAGTTGAGCTTTGAAGTACTTTGGATTTGATTTCAGGAGAAGGGTCCTGTAAAGACCACTGCATCATTGTGGGAAAAGATGCAGCTGCTTTAAAGAGCTTTAATGCATGTTTCGGTACAGTCTAAATTATCTGACATATACCAATGTGTAGCCTTTATAGGTAGTAAAGATGTCTACTTTTCCATAATTGGAGTACTGGAACATTTAGAAACACCTGATCGAGAGACAGACTGTCAGATAATTAACCTTATCCATAGTTTTATCCAGAGAAATACTCTTCATTCTCAGAGGTACAAGGAATTGAACCTGATATAGATCTCTGTCTGTCTGTCTGTCTGTCTGTCTGTCTGTCTGTCTGTCTATCTATCTATCTATCTATCTATCTATCTATCTATCTATCTATCTATCTATCTATCTATCTATCATCTATCTATCTAACTCTATTATCTATCTATCTCTATTATCTATCTATCTATCTATCTCTCTATCATCTATCATCTATCTATCTATCTAACTCTATTACTATCTATCTATCTATCTATCATCTATCTATCTATCTATCTATCATCTATCTATCTATCATCTATCTATCTATCTATCTATCTATCTATCTATCTATCTATCTATCTATCATCTATCTATCTAACTCTATTATCTATCTATCTCTATTATCTATCTATCTATCTCTCTATCTCTCTATCATCTATCATCTATCTATCTATCTAACTCTATTACTATCTATCTATCTATCTATCATCTATCTATCTATCTATCTATCATCTATCTATCTATCATCTATCTATCTATCTATCTATCTATCTATCTATCTATCTATCTATCTATCATCTATCTCTATTATCTGTCTATCTATCTATCTATCTATCTATCTATCTATCTATCTATCTATCTATCTATCTATCTATCTATCATCTATCTATCTATCTATCTATCTATCTATCTATCTATCATCTATCTATCTATCTATCTATCTATCTATCTATCTATCTATCATCTATCTATCTATCTATCTATCTCTATTATCTATCTGTCTGTCTGTCTATCTGTCTATCTATCTATCTATCTATCTATCTATCTATCTATCTATCTATCTATCTATCTATCTATCTATCTCTATTATCTAAAGCTGGTCATTTGCATTCTTTTAGAGAGTCGTTGAGGCCACTTGGAGTCTCTGTCCTTAGGATCACCTGAGTAGTGCAAATAGTTCCTGTGGTCTGCAATTTTTCCTCTGGAAATCCATTCCTACTCTCACACCATTCCAAGGGTCTTCATCCCAAATTGTATAGCTAAACGTCTGTAGAGATTCTCCATCATCCAGATCATGGTTGTCCCAAAGGTGCTTTTTTTCAAGAGGCAACTGGGCTTTCTGGTTTTTCTTGGAAGACATTTTGCTTCTCACCCAAGAAGCTCCTTCATCTCCGACTGGATTCATTACATTCCCCACCATCCAGTCAGAGCTGGAGACGTTTCTTGGAGGTATTTGGCTATATTTTCCTATGACAATATAGGAGGCCCAACATAGGGGGCTTCTTATGCCTCAGGAGTTTCAAGAAGAATGAAACTGGTTGTAGAGGCTCTCCTAATAACGAATCATTTCGATTTCCTTACCTTGAGTGTGTCAACTCCCAAAGCATCCCCGGCCTGATCTCGAGTTGCCATAGGCAAGGGGTTGGGTGGGAAACTGATGAAGCAGCATGGCAGCTATAACCAGAAGCACATTCCACACATACCTTTCTCAAGGCTACCTGCAACAGCTGGAGGGGTGTGATCTCTACAGACCATGAAAGTGCTCTGTTGGAGAAGGAGATTTATGACACACCCGGGGGGGAGGGGGGGAGGCAGGGTCATACTTGGGCCGTAAATTACGTGGGGTCAAAGCTGGCTTCACTTGGGATTTATGACACACCCTGGGGGGGAAGGGGTAAATTACAGGGGGTCAGAGTTGGCTACATTTGGGTACGTGCCAACATGTTGCTCCTAATATATATCTGGATTTCTTTTGAAGCTTGGCTCGAGGCTCGTGATTAATCAGGTCATCTTTCGGAAGCCCTGACAGCATGTAGTAAAGTCATGTACCTGCTGCCATCTCTTCCATGCTTAAGGTCAAGGCAAATATCCCTGCAAGAGCTGAGAAGTACGTCCAGCTAGGTGACTGCAGCCAAATTCCTTCGGCTGGTATCAAAAAGTTAAGCAAAGTTGGAGAAGAGTTTGCGATCCACGGAACGGTCTGTCGAGCATGATATGACATTAGTTCCCATGACACTTGAATGCTTTCTGATGGAATAATGGCATTTCCTGGCATAAATGCATGGCCAAACTTTTGGGAATAGGTCTTTGGAAGTGGAATGTCTTTCACTGATGTTCTTTTGTTCTCTGTTGTTCCACAACCGCGACCGTAGCGGTAATCCTACCTTTTTAGACAGATGTTAAGTACTATGCAACACAACATCGGCACAATCATTACACACTCAAGTGGCAGTGATAACTAGCTGTTATTTTACCCCATGGTTGCACCTGAGGCTCGGCCGAGTGTCCTCTTGGGCTTGCCTTGATCTCAGCTGAGAGGCAAAGTCATCTATTTCGAAGTTAAGCGTTCTCCACAGCCGCCAGCAGCCTCCGCGTTCTGCCTTGACTTCACAAAGCATTAAATCCAATTTTCTCACTGAACAGCTCTGATAATGCAAGCTAGATCACCTCCAAGGGATACGGCTCCCGGATCCAGCTGCCCCTTGCTACTCAACAAGCTCTCTTGCCATCAAGCTGGAATATTTTATTTCCTTGAGTGGGGGGCATTGCCACCTGCCCGTTAGTCTTCTGACTGGCAGGTGGAATTGCTTGCCTCTTGGCGAAATGAATGACGGTGGGATCAGAGTCAATAGACTAGAAGGCAGTTTCACATCTTTCAAACAGGTCCAGGGTGTCCAGAAAGGAAAGTGAGGTTGGAGGAAAGAAAAAGAGAATAATAGAGTTGGAATGGTGCTGGAGAAGACTCCTGTGAGTCCCTTGGACTGTAAGGCGATCCAACTGATCAATCCTAGAGGAGATCCACCCTGACTGCTTTTTAGAAGGCCAGATCCTAAAGAGGAAACTCAAAGACTTTGGCTACCTAATGAGAAGGAAGGGCTCCCTGGAGAAGAGCCTCCTGCTGGGAAAGACGGAGGGCAAAAGAAGAAGGGGATGGCAGAGAATGAGGGGGCTGGATGGAGTCACCAAAGCAGAAGGCATTAGATTAAATAAACTCCAGAGGATGGTAGAGGAGAGGAAGGCCTAGAGGAATGTTGTCCATGGGGTTGCAATGGGTCGGACATGACTTTGCAACTAACAACAACAAGTGTTGGAAGGGACCTTAGAGGCCTTCTAGTCCAACCCCCTGGTCCAGCAGGAAACCCTATGCCATTCTGGACAACTGGGCATCCAGTCTAAAGTGTGGCAGGCCAAAGATCCAAAAGCAAAGATGGCTGCAGGCCTGACACTCTGACTGGGCCCACCCCCGTTTATTCTCTGCCTCCCGAGTCCCAGCTGACTGGGAGGGAATGGGGATTTTGCAGTAATCTTCCCCTGCCACGCCTACAAGGCCACGTCCACCAGGCCATGCCCACAGAACTGATAGTAAAAACATTTTGAATCCCACCACTGCTGTAGATCCTACCCTGGATCCTTTCAGTCCATCCTTGGATTTCAGACTCTTCTCCATTACCATTGATGTCTCATCTTCACGCAATCCAATTCTGTGGAAATGACCTAAGCAATGGGCCACAGGAGATGTGGTTAGATCATTTCAAATGTCCACCAGAGCTGAGATGGATGCTGCTCCTATCTACAGAAGTGCTACACCATGGGAGAGATTTCCACCCATATATTCAGGCGAGTAAGCAAATGTTCTCATTAGAAAGGCATCAACCAGGCTAATCCCACGGCAGGTGTCCCCGCTGTAAGAAGAAACAACATCAAGGGACTGGTTTATATTTTGCAAAACCATGTTTCTCTTTCTGCCTTCGCTAATGAAGACACCATTCAGATTTGAGTACAGGGGAACAAAGACAGGACGAGTAGCATCTATGTTCAATGGCTATCTTCTCAGATCTACGAACAAAATCCGTTTTCCTTTCAGGGTTGCCAAGAGCTATCCGATTTTCCACCTGTTGCCACCACCACTGCCTACGGCATGGGATCCTATTTGCTGGAAGGAAGGGAGCAGCCAGTTGTGCAAGGTTTTGGTTGCCGAGGTTTTGTGTTTTTTTGGGCGACAAAATCAGCCTTGCAATGAGGGAAAGAGACCCGGAGGTACTTTGCAACGCGCCAGAGGTCATTCTTCTAAATATTGCAGCCGCTGCGTGGTTCAGGATTTCATTACCGAGCAGATAAAAGGCCCAGCTGTCTCCAATGGTTAGCATTCCCATGTTTTATTTATTCCTCTTGGCTAGTTTATTCACGGCAAAGGACACCCGAGAAAGGCATCCTTGCTCTCACTTTCAGAGTTTGATGCCACAAGTCGAAAAGGTGGGAGACAAATTAGAGGAGGGGGACGGTCTCCAAAGCAGAGAATAACCAAAAGGAGTTTTTTATTCTAATTAAGTAAGGGGTTTATACAGGTTGCAGGTTGTGATGTGGTGGCTCAGTGGCTAAGATGCTGAGCTTGTCGATCAGAAAGGTCGGCAGTTCGGCGGTTCGAATCCCTAGCGCCGCGTAATGGAGTGAGTTCCCGTTACTTGTCCCAGCTTCTGCCAACCTATCAGTTCGAAAGCATGTAAAAAATGCAAGTAGAAAAATAGGAATCACCTTTGGTGGGAAGAAAACAGCGTTCCGTGTGCCTTCGCCATTTAGTCATGCCGGCCACATGACCACAGAGACATCTTCAGACAGTGCTGGCTCTTTGGCTTTGAAACGGAGATGAGCACCGCCCCCTAGAGTCCGGAAATGACTAGCACATATGTGCAAGAGGAACCTTTACCTTATCTGTACAGTAAGCAGTCCTTGACTTACGACCACAATGGAAGCCCAAAATTGGCATTGCTAGACATTCCATCTAGAGAGATTCTAGATTGTGGCTTTAATCTAACAATTGTATTTGTTTATAATGTAGCATACATTATAAGAAAACAGAAAAGGAAAAGAGGGAAGGAAAAAGTGGAGGGAAGAGCAACTAAGATGTTTACAGGCCTGCAGTCTAAATCATACGAAGAACGGTTGCAGGATTTGGCTGTGGCTTGTCTAGAAAAAAAGAAGAAATAGAGGGATCATGATAGCAGTATTCCAATATCTGAGGAGCTGACAGAAAGAAGAGGGGGGCGACTTATTTTCCAAAGTACGGGAGGACAGGACCAGAAACAACAGATGGAAACTAACCAAGGAGAGAAGCAATGTGAAATTGAGGAGAAACTTCTAACAGTGAGGACAATTAACCAGTGGAACAGCTTGACACCAGAAGTTGAGGGTGCTCCATCACTGGAGGTGAGAAGAAGAGATGGGACAGCCACTTGTCCGGAATAATATAGGGTCTCTTGCTTGAGCAAGGGGTTGGACTAGAAGACCTCCAAGGTCCCTTCCAGCTCTATTCCAAATATATATGCCCTGTGGGAAAGAATTTGGAGCTACAGTAATTCGCCTTGCCAGAATTCACAAGAGGCCAGGATGGTTTGTTTGCTATCCATCTTTTTCCACAAGCCAGAGTTTGCTCGCCACCCAGAATCACTCGATTGAGACGGGTGGCTGTACGACTTGAAGAAATAAATCAATCAAACTGCTGATTCTGCCAAATGTTAAGCCGATTCTGGGGACTAATCAGTCCTTTCCAACCCGTTGTCATTTTCAAGATCGTCTACTTATTCCAAACTTGTCAGCTTTGATAAGTTGGAAAGCTCATTGTTTTGTAGGCATTTCAGTTCTGGGCATATTTGTCTTTGGAATGAGGCTACTCCTTCTTTTTCCACTTTCCTTTCTTTCTTTCATTCTTCTTTTTTGAATTTTATTTATACATTTGTTTTCTTCTTTAAAATACATACGTACTTATTAAGCGGTGTATTGTCTGGATCAATTTGCTTATACACAGTAATAATAATAAACATGTAACAGTGATACCCGGGGCGTTTGGTACCATGTCCAAGAATTTTACAAGATACATCAACGAATTGCAGCTTCCTGCAATCACACCAGCGGAACTGCAAAAAACTGTGCTACTCGGAAGCTCTTATATTTTAAGCAGGTCCTTGGTTGATACCTAGGACACTGGCAGCAAACGGTATCAACCATTAGCACCAGTCAGTGATATTTGTGATGCACTTTTGAATGTTCAGTTGACTGAGTTTCATGTTTAATGAATAAAAAGAGATGATAATAACAATAGCCATAACATTAGTACTAATATTTGCTTATATATACCATGTTTCCCCAAAAATACGACAGGGTCTTATTTTCTTTTGCCCCATGAAATATGGCCTTGGGCTTATTATCAGGGAGGGCTTATTGTTTTGGGGTTGCTGGGCAGCTGCTCCCTTGCAAGCAGACTCCCGAAGAGCTGGGCACAGCCTCAGGGGCGAAGCAGCCATTAGGTGACCACGCTCACGAGCAGCCGCCTGGCAAATCCCCTCTCCAGCCGGGCAGAGCGCCATTCACTGACATAGGGGGTATCACTAAGGTGCCAAGCCATGTGGCATTCTGCCCGCCCCCCAGCTCCCACAGCTTGGCACATTCGGGATACACCCTAGGTCAGTGCATGGAGCTCTGCCCGGCTGGAGAGGGGGGTTGCACGAGCACCTGCATGTCTCCCAGCCTCACCAAGCCCTTGCACAGCTCTCCCAGGGCACCGCCATCGCCCGCCACCGCCACGCTCCGAGCATAACGTCCAAATTCCAAAACTCGGCTGCCGAGTCTCCCAGAATCAGCCGCTCTAGGAGTGCTCTCTATGGTGGGCCAGCTGCTGGAAGACTCTCTGTCCAGAAGACTCTCTAACCCTAACCCTAACCCTAACCCCATGCTCCGAGCATAACATCCAAACTCCAAAACTCAGCTGCCGACTCTTCCAGCATCTTCCACTCTAGGAGTGCTCTCTATGGTGGGCCAGCTGCTGGAAGACTCTCTGTCCAGAAGACTCTCTGTCCAGCAGCCAGCCCACCATAGAGAGCACTCCTAGAGCGGCAGATGCTGGAAGACTCGGCAGCCGAGTTTTGGAGTTTGGAAGTTATGCTCGGAGCGTGGCGGCGGTGGCAATGGCGGTGCCCTGGGCGCTCTGCCCAGCTGGAGAGGTGATTTGCCGGATGGCTGCTCATGAGCGTGGTCACCTCATGGCTGCTTCGCCCCTGAGAATGTGCCCAGCTCTTCCTGAGCCTGCTCGCAAGGAAGCAGCCACCCGGCAACTCCCCCCTCTGGCCAGACAGAACGCCACTCCCCAACCTAGCAGTATCCCGAAGGCAGCAAGCAACATGAGCGCCTTTCTCCCGCGGCTTGGCGCCTTTGGGATACTGCTAGGTCGGTGAGCGGTGCTCTGCCTGGCCAGAGGGAGGGGGTTGTCCAGGGGGTTTATTTTCAGGGGTGGGCTTATATTTTTGCCCACGCAAAAAATGTGGCAAGGCCTTAGTTTTGGGACATGTCGTATTTTCGGGGAAACATGGTAATAACATTCTTACATCATTTATTTATACATATCAGTATTATTTCATCAGGGGACACGGTGGCTCAGTGGCTAAGACACTGAGCTTATCGATCAGAATGGCCGGCAGCTTCTGACAGAATAGCAGTTCAAAAACACGTAAAAATGCAAGTAGAAAAAATAGGGACCACTTTGGTGGGAAGGTAACAGTGCTCCATCCGCCTTCGACGTTAAGTCATGCCGGCCACATGACCATGGAGATGTCTTTGGACAGTACTGGCTCTTCGACTTTGAAACAAAGTTGAGCACTGCCTCCTAGAGTCGGGAACGACTAGCACATATGTGTAAGGGAAACCTTGTCCTTTATTCCTTCATCCTCTAATTTCAACTCCTTTTATCTAACTCAGGGGTGTCCAAACTTGGGAACTTTAAGACTTGTGGACTTCAACTCCCAGAATTCCCCAGCCAGCATGGCTGGCTGGGGAATTCTGGGAGTTGAAGTCCACAAGTCTTAAAGTTCCCAAGTTTGGACACCCCTGATATAACTCTTTCCTTTCTTTCTGAGGTGACCTACCTAGCCCTTGCTCTAAGAGAAAGACAACACCACATTAACTCCCACTTAGGCCTCCGGGGGAAATTTACTGCAGTGGGTTTGATTTCAGAGGAAGAATGTGAATCTTGAATCAATAACGTTCCTCTTCAAAAATTAATGCTTATAAATGGCTTTTTGAGATGGCTCCGGAATACGATCCGGAAGGTCTTCGGTCAATGGAGTCAATGCATGGACAAGGGCATGGTTTGGACTGTGATGGGTGAAATCTTAGCTTTGAGTTCTTCCTACCCCTTTCTCCCTGGGTAGAATCAGGGATGTTTCTTCCGCTTTGGTGAGCTTTGAATCTCAGGGGCTGAGGGAGGAAATAGAGAACTCCAGCATTTTAAAGAGAAAGTGGGGGTCTTGCCATAGCTGGCAGGAGGAATGCAGCCTTTTCAAAGTTGGGAGATGCTTCCATTGGATCTTTTGGAGATCACCATGAAGAGGTGTGGAAGAAGGTGGAGGAAAGAAATGTTAAGGGTGAGGAATAGATGCTAGACATGACAAACTCCTTTTCCTTTTATTTTTCCTCCTCCTCCTCATTTCTCATCTTCTTTCTCCTCTTCTCCTCCTGATGAAAGGAAGGAAGGAAAGAAGGAAGGAAGGAGAGGAGAGGAAAGGAAGGAAGGAAGGAAGGAAGGAAGGAAGGAAGGAAGAAAAGATCATGTGGAGGAAAGAAGGAAGATGAGAAAGAAAAGAGGAGGGAGGGAGGAAGGAAGGAAAGAAGGAAGGAAGGATAGGGGAGGATGGAAGAGGGAAGGAAGGAAGAGAAAGAAAGAATGAATGAATGAAAGAAAGAAAAATGATGGGGAGGAAAGAAGGAAGATGAGAAAGAATAAGAGGAGGGAGGGAGGAAGGAAGGAAGGAAGGAAGAAGGAAAAGATAAGATAATGGGGAGGAAGGAAAGAAGATGAGAACGAAAAAAGAGGAGGGTGGGAGGAAGGAAGGAAGGAAGGAAGGAAGGAAGGGAAGAAGGGCTATTAAAATGCTTTTTCCTATGTTTTTGCTTTGCCTTTTCAAAATAGTTTAATGGTTCATTTCAAGTTTCACTCTAGTGTGAATCTTATTTTATGTAAGTGCATGTATTTATTTCCCTTCTCTTTGCTTTTTGACTTTTTGTTGTTTGCTCTACTTAATTAAGAAAAATCTCTAATAGTCCAGGAGAAATTAATTATGTGCAATTCAGCAAGAGGAAAAAAGAAAACGTTCCATTCCATTCAAAGGAAGCTGGGGGAATTCAGTGGATTTGAGAAGTGATTCACATTAAGAAGTGTGCACAACACAGCTATCAATAGGGAAAGAAGAACACGAAAAAGGTTTGTGCTTCAAAAAAAGAAAACAGCCCAAAACATTAAAGATTTCCCCCCCACATGAAGGTAGAAGAAAACATTCAGGCTCCTTGTTGCAAAGAAGAGATTTCCGATACAGTGTTCACACAGGCTGGATTGGTGTTAAAGTGCCTCTCTGAAGTTGGGAAATCCTCTTCAAATTGAGGGGAAGATTTGAAGATTAAAGGAGAGGGGAAAGGAGAGGGAGAAAAAGAAACATGAAATATGAGTTTAGAAAGAAGGAAGGGGAGAGAAGATAGGAGGGAAGAAAGGAGAGGGAGAGAGAAAAGAGAGGGGGGAAGGAAAGAGGGTGGGATGGAGAGAGGGAGGGAAGAAGGAAGGAGAGAAAAAAGGGAGAGGGGAAGAAAGGATAGAAGGAAGGAGAGAGAAAAGAGAGAGAGGGATGAAGGAAAGAGGGGGAGGGAGGAAGGAAAGGAGAGGGAGAGAGAAAAGAGAGGGGGGAATGAAAGAGGATGGGACGGAGAGACGAAGTGAAGAAGCAAGGAGAGAGAAAAGAGAGAGGGGAAGAAAGGATAGAAGGAAGGAGAGAGAAAAGAGAGAGAGGGATGAAGGAAAGAGGGAGGGAGGAAGGAAAAAAAGAAAGAAGGAAGGAGAGGGAGGGAAGAAGGAAGGATAGAAGGAAGGAGAGGGAGAGAGAAAAGAGAGGGAGGAAGGAAAGAGGGTGGGATGGAGAGAGGGAGGGACAAAGGAAGGAGAGAAAAAAGGGAGAGGGGAAGAAAGGATAGAAGGAAGGAGAGAGAAAAGAGAGAGGGATGAAGGAAAGAGGGAGGGAGGGAGGAAAAAAGAAAGAAAGAAGGAGAAGGAGGGAAGAAGGAAGGATAGAAGGAAGGAGAGGGAGAGAGAAAAGAGAGGGAGGAAGGAAAGAGGGTGGGATGGAGAGAGGGAGTGAAGAAGGAAGAAGAAGAAAAAGAGAGGGGTAGAAGGAAGGAGAGAAGAGAGAGAGGGATAAAGGAAAGAGGGAGGGAGGAAGAAAAGAAAGAAAGAAGGAGAGGGAGGGAAGAAGGAAGGATAGAAGGAAGGAGAAGGAGAGAGAAAAGAGGGAGGGAAGGAAGGCAAGGGAGAAAAGGAGGGAAGAAAGGAGAGGGAGGGAGAAAAGAAAGGGGGGAAGGAAAGAGGGTGGGAGGAAGGAGGGTGAGGAAAGAGAGAAAAAAGGAGAGGGGAAGAAAGGATAGAAGGAAGGAGAGAGAAAAGAGAGAGAGAGGGATGACGGTAAGAGGGAGGGAGGAAGGAAAGAAAGAAAGAAGAAGAGGGAGGGGAGAAGGAAGGATAGAAGGAAGGAGAGGGAGAGAGAAAAGAGAGAAGGAGGAAGGGAGGAAGAAAGGAAAGAGGGAGGGAGGAAGAGTTATTTTCATGTTTTTCATTGCTATTGAAAACAATAATTAAAGAAGAAAAAAGTAAATTTAAAAGCATCATATTATGCAAAATGGAGAGAAATACTGAAAATAGTTCAGCATGCAGCTCGTCAATGATTTCTCCTCCTCCCCTACCTTGGCCATGAAGAAAGGATGGTCAGAAAAGCGAGACATGACTTCCTTGTTAATGTCCTTCAACAGAATCAGACAAATTACGGGGGCAAACCCTCCCCCCTTTTTTTTCCCTATGTGAGGCTTTGAAAATGGCAATTATCTATTTTCAGAAGCTTCCCAGCAAACTGATCTTGAAGGATTTTCAAGGATATCAGAATTTTTAAAAAAGATGCTGATTACAATCATGTTGTCCACAACCACAAAATAAACCATGAGAGGAAGGAGGAGAAGGAAGGAAGAGGAGGAAAAGGAAGAGGAGAAGGAGAAGGAAGAGGAGAAAGAGAGGGAGAAGGGGAAGAAAGGAAGAGGAGGAGGAGAAGGAGAAGAAGAAGAGGAGGACTGTGGTTTTTTGAAGACATTTCATGGCCCAACTAGGTAACATCCTCATTGCTAGAAGGCAGTGAGGTTTTCAGAGGAGGAGGAGGAGGAGGAAAAAAAAGGAGAAGGAGAAGATTGGGAACTATTTGGGACCATTAGTGTTCCTGAGCACAGATCCTGTTATTGGAGCATGTAACAGAGTCTCCTCACTACTTGTTGCTCTCAGAAGAAGGAGATGTCTTCTCTCTTTCAGAAATTCCAAAGTAGTATCCAAAGGGTATTGGGAGGATGGAGGGAAATCAATTCCCTCCCTTTTTTAATTTCCACTGTAGAATACATTCATCCTTACGAATCTAAGGCTTACCCTATGATTTCATAGCTTTGGTGCTTTCTTGGGAAACACCAGTGGAATGTTGTGGCCTGCCAGTAGCCAGCGGAGCTGGCAGCAGATTCAGACAGTGAGGAGGTTGGGGAGGAAGATGGGCCAGTCCTAGAGTCTGGGGAAGGCTCTGATGAGGGCTCTGTGTCGGAGGCAGAGAGGGGGCCAGGGCCATCTGACAGTTATCAGCTGCCTTCGGAGTCAGACATCATTGAGGCAGAAGAACAGCTGGAACCTGTTCCCAGTGTGCTCATGCGCAGAATTGCCCAATGAAGGGAACAGCTAAAAAACAGGGGTCGACATGGGAGTAAGGCCACAGGTGGATGATGAATGGCCTCTTCCGGAGGAAGTAAAAGAGGAGCGAAAGGGGAGTGGAGTTTGCAGGAGACAATTAATTCGCTTCATTAGTTCGTGACTCTCTGAGACTCCTTGCCACATTTTGCAGAGATCGGCCTGTCAGCTCTCCAAGCCAGATAAAGTCTGTGACTGTAAATCCTCCCTTGAAAGACTTTGCTGGATGTGAATGAGGAGAATTCACAGTCAATTAATAAAAGGTTGTTGTAGTTTTTTTTGTCAGGACCAGGAGTTTGCTTCAGGCTCTTGGGAAGCCTAGGTCAGAACACGGAACTAGCATATTCGTGCCAGAAGGATGGCTTATTTTTCTCATTCAGCCTGAACTTCACATCTTTACTCTGTGTGTGCATGTGCGTATGTGGGGGTATATGTTTGTCATCAAGGAAGACAAAGAAGAGAATAGACATCAGACCAGAGACACGGTAGTTCTCAGGAGAAGCTGATGGTGAGATTTTTTTGCGCTTTGGGATAGATTGGGTTGGAGGGCTCCCCGTGCCATTTTAACAACCACGTTAATAAATATTCAGCTCTATGCGGGGTAGAGGGTGGTGGAGATGCAAAGCCCGTGAATCATTTATCTTCGGGAAGAAACTCATCCATCTCTTTCAGGGGAAATTTCTCCCCTCTTCCGTCTCCTGACCCTCTTTTGCCCTTGTTTGCAAATAAATACATCCAAAAAAAAATAGTCATTTGGATTCAAGGTAGTTTGTGGAAAGGCAGCGTTGGGCAAACGTTGGGAAAAGCAAAAACGGCATTTTTCAAAGATGGAAATCTAGGCGAGCAAGAGAGGGGCCATATTCCAACTGAATAATGAAATTACCATAAAGTGGTTCTCCTTAAGAATGCAAGCCACATTATATATGCTCTCGTGTCCGTCTGTGTATTGGGGAAGTTTTTTTTAAAAAAAAAATCTCTTCGTTTCAAACTAAAGGATGTAATTATGCCTTCCTGGAATCTGCCTTGCAATTTCTCATTTCCTTTTCCTGGAGAATCAACTTCTGCCTTTCCTCCTCCTCCTCCTCCTCCTCCTCCTCCTCCTCCTCCTCCTCCTCCTCCTCCTCCTCCTCCTCCTCCTCCTCCTCCTCCTCCTCCTCCTCCTCCTCCTCCTCCTCCACCTCCACCTCCTCCTCCTCTTCCTCCTCTCTGCAAGCCCCACTCCCTTCTAGCACTAATGATGTCACCTATTTGGGTCATGAAATGTCTGTGAAAAATCAACCAAGCTCAGAGAACACCAAGGACCCTATCCTCCTCCTCCTCCTCCTCCTCCTCCTCCTCCTCCTCCTCCTCCTCCTCCTCCTCCTCCTCCTCCTCCTCCTCTTCCTCCTCCTCCTCCTCCTCTCCGCAAACTCCACTCCCTTCTAGCACTGACAAAGTTAAATACTTGGCTAAATAAATATCTACAAGAAAACAACCAAGTTCAGAGAGCATCAAGGACCCACAGTCCTCCTCCTCCCCCTCCTCCCCCCTGCAAACCCTATTCCCTTCTAGCACTGATGATGTTTCTTACTTGGGTAATTAAATGTCTACAAGAAAATAACCAAGGTCAGATAGCACTAAGGAACCCAACGTCCTCTTCATAGTTGACAGGGCCGTGGAGGTCTTCTAGTCCAACCCCCTGCCGACACAGGAAGCCCTATACCATTTCAAACAAATGGTTGTACCATTTCTTCTTAAAATCCTCCAGTGTTGCAGCGTTCACAACCTCTGGAGGCAAATTGTTCCACTGATTAATTGTTGCAACTGTCAGGAAATTTTTGGGTTAGTTTCCATCCATTCTTTCATGTCCTGCCTTTGCTTTGGAGAATAGCTTGACTCCCTCTTCTTTGTGGCAGCCCCTCAAATATTGGAACACTGCTATCATGTCACCCCTAATCCTTCTTTTCATTAAACTAGTTATACACAACTCCTGCAACCGTTCTTCATATGTTTTAACCTTCAGTCCCACAATCATCTCTGTTGGTCTTCTGTGCACAGTTTCTGGAGACCAAAACTGGATGCAGTAGTCCAAGTGTGGCCTTACCAAGGCATTATTAATTGGCAGTTGCATTTCATGTGATCTTGATTTTATCCCTCTGTTTATACAATCTAGGACTGTGTTGTCTTTTTTTTTTTTTTTGCAAGCCCACAATTCCTATGTGACCCATCTCAGAACTGAGGAATTGTATCATTTCCTCTTTCCGATCCACAGTGTTGTGGCCTGCCAATGACCAACTGGTGGCCGACTCAGACAGTGAGGAGGTTGGGGAGGAACATGGGCCAGTCCTGGAGTCTGGGGAAGGCTCTGATGAGGGCTCTGCGTAGGAGGCAGAGAGGGGGTCAGGGCTGTCCAGCAGTTATCAATTGCTTTCAGAGTCGGAGATCAGTGGGGCAGAAGAACAGCTGGAGCCTGTTCCTAATGTGTGCATGCTCAGAGCTCCCAGGAGAAGGGAACAGTTAAGGAACAAGGGTCAACATAGGCATAGGTGGACGGTGAATGGCCCCTTCCAGAGGAAATAAAGAGGAGCGAATGGGGAGTGGAGTTTGCAGGAGATAATTAGTTCACTTAATTCATGTGAAAATTTGTTTGTGACTCTCAGAGACTCCTTGCCCAATATTTTCTTGTCAGCCTTGCGTTTGGAAGATATCAGCCTGGCAGCCCTCCAAGCCTGATAAGCTCTGTGGTTGTAAATTCAACCTTGAAAGACTGTTTGCTGGGACTTTGCTGGATGTGAATGAGAGAAATTCGCATTAGCTTAATAAAAAGGGGTTTTGTTGGGACAAGGAGTCTGCTTCGGGATTTGGCGAAGCCTAGGTCAGGACACACAGTTATCTCTGCCCAAGCTGTAAATGTCTGAATTATATTTCAACACACGGTGTTGGGAAAGTGAGAAATGCATTTGTTTCCCCTTACCTTTCCCGAGGTAAGAATACCTCCTCCCCTTGGTCTTTCAAGGTCAGCCTTTGCTTCTGCTACAAAATTAAATCCATCGGAAGGATTTCGAGTCGTCTTCTGCTTCGTAATCGTTGCCAACCTTCATGTGCATCTTCTCTGTGCAGAGGGGATTAAGAAGCTAAATGAAAATGAATTTATCGCTGAGACGGAAACTTCAGAGTCAGCTCATCAGCTGTGTTTTAATGAACTTGGACTCTCCCACCAAGCCAATGCTGATGAATGAGCTCACAGGTATTTTGTTTTTCTTTTAACTTCGGCAACTGAATCAGGCTTCATTGAAATGAATGAGGAAAGGTTGGCCACTGTTGCTTGAGCTCAGATCTTCCTCAAGGAAAAACAAAGAGTTGCAATCAGGGTACAGGGTACAACAGGTAAGCAATGAAAATGGGCAGGGATGAAATGATATAGCCCAAGGACAAATGTATGCCCTGCAAGACTACAAGAAAAAGGCAGCTGAGGTGGAATGGGCAAGGAGGGAGAGATTCACCACAAAAAAATGGAAAGAAAATACAAGGAAAAGAAGATGCCATCTACTGAATATGAACATGAAAGAATAGAGTAGAGTAGAGTAGAGTAGAGTAGAGTAGGAGGGGAGGGGAGAGTAGAGTACAATAGAGTGGAGAGGAGAGGAGGAGGGGAGTGGAGAGGAGAGGAGGCAGAGGAGGGGAGTAGAGTAGAATACAATAGAATGGAGTGGAGAGGAGAGTAGGAGAGTAAAGTAGAGTAGAATGGAAAGTAGGAGAGGAGGGGAGAGGAGGGGAAGGGAGAGGAGAGGAGGGAAGAGTAGAGTAGAATAGAGTGGAGAAAAGGGGAGTAGGAGGGTAGGGTAGAGTAGAATAAAGTGGAGAGGAGAGGAGGGGAAGGGAGAGGAGAGGAGGGAAGAATAGAGTAGAATGGAGTGGAGAGAAGAGTAGGAGAGGAGAGTAGGAGAGGAGATGAGGGGAGGGGAGGGGAGAGGAGAGGAGGGAAGAATAGAGTAGAATGGAGTGGAGAGGAGAGTAGGAGAGGAGATGAGGGGAGGGGAGAGGAGAGGAGGGAAGAATAGAGTAGAATGGAGTGGAGAGGAGAGTAGGAGAGGAGAGTAGGAGAGGAGAGGAGGGGAAGGGAGAGGAGAGGAGGGAAGAATAGAGTAGAATGGAGTGGAGAGGAGAGTAGGAGAGGAGAGTAGGAGAGGAGAGGAGGGGAAGGGAGAGGAGAGGAGGGAAGAATAGAGTAGAATGGAGTGGAGAGGAGAGTAGGAGAGGAGAGTAGGAGAGGAGAGGAGGGGAAGGGAGAGGAGAGGAGGGAAGAATAGAGTAGAATGGAGTGGAGAGGAGAGTAGGAGAGGAGAGTAGGAGAGGAGAGGAGGGGAAGGGAGAGGAGAGGAGGGAAGAATAGAGTAGAATGGAGTGGAGAGGAGAGTAGGAGAGGAGAGTAGGAGAGGAGAGGAGGGGAAGGGAGAGGAGAGGAGGGAAGAATAGAGTAGAATGGAGTGGAGAGGAGAGTAGGAGAGGAGAGTAGGAGAGGAGAGGAGGGGAAGGGAGAGGAGAGGAGGGAAGAATAGAGTAGAATGGAGTGGAGAGGAGAGTAGGAGAGGAGAGTAGGAGAGGAGAGGAGGGGAAGGGAGAGGAGAGGAGGGAAGAATAGAGTAGAATGGAGTGGAGAGGAGAGTAGGAGAGGAGAGTAGGAGAGGAGAGGAGGGGAAGGGAGAGGAGAGGAGGGAAGAATAGAGTAGAATGGAGTGGAGAGGAGAGTAGGAGAGGAGAGTAGGAGAGGAGAGGAGGGGAAGGGAGAGGAGAGGAGGGAAGAATAGAGTAGAATGGAGTGGAGAGGAGAGTAGGAGAGGAGAGTAGGAGAGGAGAGGAGGGGAAGGGAGAGGAGAGGAGGGAAGAATAGAGTAGAATGGAGTGGAGAGGAGAGTAGGAGAGGAGAGTAGGAGAGGAGAGGAGGGGAAGGGAGAGGAGAGGAGGGAAGAATAGAGTAGAATGGAGTGGAGAGGAGAGTAGGAGAGGAGAGTAGGAGAGGAGAGGAGGGGAAGGGAGAGGAGAGGAGGGAAGAATAGAGTAGAATGGAGTGGAGAGGAGAGTAGGAGAGGAGAGTAGGAGAGGAGAGGAGGGGAAGGGAGAGGAGAGGAGGGAAGAATAGAGTAGAATGGAGTGGAGAGGAGAGTAGGAGAGGAGAGTAGGAGAGGAGAGGAGGGGAAGGGAGAGGAGAGGAGGGAAGAATAGAGTAGAATGGAGTGGAGAGGAGAGTAGGAGAGGAGAGTAGGAGAGGAGAGGAGGGGAAGGGAGAGGAGAGGAGGGAAGAATAGAGTAGAATGGAGTGGAGAGGAGAGTAGGAGAGGAGAGTAGGAGAGGAGAGGAGGGGAAGGGAGAGGAGAGGAGGGAAGAATAGAATAGAATGGAGTGGAGAGGAGAGTAGGAGAGGAGAGTAGGAGAGGAGAGGAGGGGAAGGGAGAGGAGAGGAGGGAAGAATAGAGTAGAATGGAGTGGAGAGGAGAGTAGGAGAGGAGAGTAGGAGAGGAGAGGAGGGGAAGGGAGAGGAGAGGAGGGAAGAATAGAGTAGAATGGAGTGGAGAGGAGAGTAGGAGAGGAGAGTAGGAGAGGAGAGGAGGGGAAGGGAGAGGAGAGGAGGGAAGAATAGAGTAGAATGGAGTGGAGAGGAGAGTAGGAGAGGAGAGTAGGAGAGGAGAGGAGGGGAAGGGAGAGGAGAGGAGGGAAGAATAGAGTAGAATGGAGTGGAGAGGAGAGTAGGAGAGGAGAGTAGGAGAGGAGAGGAGGGGAAGGGAGAGGAGAGGAGGGAAGAATAGAGTAGAATGGAGTGGAGAGGAGAGTAGGAGAGGAGAGTAGGAGAGGAGAGGAGGGGAAGGGAGAGGAGAGGAGGGAAGAATAGAATAGAATGGAGTGGAGAGGAGAGTAGGAGAGGAGATGAGGGGAGGGGAGAGAGAGAATAACAGAGTTGGAAGGGACCTTGGGGGTCTTCTAGTCCAAACTTCAAAGCACGTGAAAGTGAACAAGAAACTGATGGAAAGTAGGATTGCTAAAGATGACACAAATGAAGCTAAGGCTCACAACATCAAAGGACCTAAAGGCAACATGAGAAACAACGGGTGGAAACTAATCAAGGAGAGAAGCAACTTAGAACTGAGGAGAAATTTCCTGACAGTTAGAACAATTAATCAGTGGAACAGAAGTTGCCTCCAGAAGTTGTGAATTCTCCAACACTGGAAGTCTTTAAGAAGATGTTGGATAGCCATTTGTCTGAAACGGTATCTGATGTCCTGCTTAAGCAAGGAGTTGGATTAGAAAACCTCCAGAGTCTCTTCCAACTCTGTTTCTCTGTTAATTCATATGGCCATTTTTCCTTGACCTCTGGAAGGGTGAATAGACTATCTTAAGTTTCTTCATCAGGTCTGAAGGCAAAGCTCAGTGTGGATGAACTTAATAGTAGACTTCCCCTGGGACATATCTTCCCCAATCCGGATGTCCAGACTGATGGATCACTGTATCGCTGTTCATCTGAACCTCTTTATAATAGTTGTATTGATTGCCCACTTCAACACCAACTGGAGCATCTAATGAAGTTTATAAAGAATTTGGGGCTGATGTTTCAATAAATCAATCAGAATAGAGCTGGAAGGGACCTTGGAGGTCTTCTAGTCCAACCCCCTGCTCAGGCAGGAAACCCTATACCATTCCAGACAAATGGTTGTTCAATTTCTTCTTAAAAATCTCCAGGGATGGAGCATCTAAACCTCTGGAGGGAAGTCGTTCCACTGATTAATTGTTCTTACTGTCAGGAAATCTCTCCTTAGTTCTTCGTTGCTTCTTTCCTTGATCAGTTTCCATCTATTGCTTCTTGTGTTGCCTCAGATGCCTTAGATGTTAGCTTCATTTGTGTCATCTTTAGCAATCCCAGTTAATGATACCATTTCAGAAAAGTGGCTCTCCAATCTCTTCTTAAAAACCTCCAGTGATGAAGCACCCACAACCTCTGAAGGCAACTTCTGTTCCACTGGTAAATTATCCACCTTAGTCCCAGGTGGCTTCTCTCCTTGATTAGTTTCCACCCATTGCTTCTTGTCTTCTTACAGGTGCGTTCGTAAATAATTTGACCCCCTCTTCTACTTTGTGGCAGCCCCTCAATATTAGAAGGCTGCTATCATGTCCCCCCAGTCCTTCTTTTCCCTAGATTAGCCAAACCCAAATCCTGCAACTGTTCATCATTTGTTTTAGCATCCTTTAACCATCTAAGTTGTTTCCTTTGCCCTGTTCCAATGTCTCAACATCTTTTTGTTTGTAATGTGGTGACCAAAACTATCACCAGATTGTCTCCGACCACTGTGGAAATGACCTCAACCACTGAGTTTCTATCCGTGGCTCCAATTTAAGACTTTGTTATTAACCCAGGGACACAGTGGCTCAGTGGCTAAGACGCTGAGCTTGTCGATCAGAAAGGTTGGCAGTTCGGCAGTTCTGCAGTTCGGCAGTTCGGCGGTTCGAATCCCTAGCGTTGCATAATGGAGTGAGCTCCTGTTACTTGTCCCAATTTCTGCCAACCTAGCAGTTTGAAAGCACGTAAAAAATGCAAGTAGAACAATAGGAACCACTTTTAGTGGGAAGCTAACAGCGTTCTGTGCGCCTTCGGCATTGAGTCATGCCAGCCACATGACCACGGAGACGTCTTCGGACAGCGCTGTCTCTTCAGCTTTGAAATGGAGATGAGCACCGCCCTCTAGAGTCGGGAACGACTAGCACAAATTTACCCAGATGTCTGTCAAGCATATATGATCCAGTTATTGAGACTTTGATTGGACTCGATCTCACAGGCAGATATGATATGACTCCTTCTCTGGTCATTCCCTTGACATAATCTAGCACTGTGATGGGGAACCTATGGCACTCGTGCCACAGGTGGCCTGTGGAGCCGTATCAGCGGGCAGGCGTGCGCCGACCAGCTGATTTTCGGCTGGCCCACCCACGCTGTCCTTCCCTTCCCAGGAGTCTCCGCACGATGCCAGATAAGTACAGGACATGCACGGAGGCTCAGGAGGGTGTTTTCAGCTTCGAGAGGGCCTCTGGGGTCATGAGAGGCCATTTTCACCCTCCCCAGGTTCCAGGAAAGTTATGCGCGTGCAAATGGGGCAGCTGGGTGGGTCACATGGAAACAAGCCATTTCTGGTCTCCGGAGGGCCTCCGGGGGTGGATGTGGAGATTGTTTTCGCCCTCCCCAGGCTCCAAAAAAGCCATGCGCACATGCGCAAGGCAGCTGAGGAGGTCACATGTGCATGCGCAGGGGGTATGGTGTGTGAGATGTGTGATTATATTATTGGTGTGGGCACCCAAGGCGAAAAAGGTTCTCCATCTCTGATCTAGCGGGAAGGTCTTTTCCGTTGAGGATAAAAATAGTTTCTTTTTTTAAATTATTATTTCTCTCCCAAGTGAAATTAAACATGCACCGTTGCGATTTTATTTGCATGCTGAAGATGGTATTATTTACTTTTGCTCCAGGAGATTTTCGTTGCCTGACAGCACATTACATGACAGGCAGTATATAAATATTTAAACCAAATAAATAGAATGGTCGAGATGATTAATTTACAGATGACTTTTTTTCCCCTCTGCTGTTTTAGGGCATCTCTCTTTTTTACATTGTAAAAAACAGCCGAAACATTGAAAGTATGTTTTGGTCGGTAGTCCATTTTAGGGCGACGGGGAAATGGTTGCTACCTACAAAATGTTAAAGTCATGGCAGGAAACATCTAGGTTGAAATCCATTCTCACGTTAAAGAGCAAAAGATGCTTTTTGGTTGATCTTCCTCAACCTATCTTGGCCTCCAGCTCCAAAGTTAAGAAACACCCTTGTGGACGATGGGAAGGAGAAAAATGTTTGACAGAATAACAGAGTTGGAAGGGACCTTGGAGGTCTTCCAATCCAACCCCTGCTCAAGCAGGAGAACCTAGACCATTTTCAGACAAGCGGCTCTCCAGTCTCTCCTTAAAGTGTTGCAGCGTCCACAACTTCTGAAGGCAAGCCACTGTTCCATCCATGTATTTGTTTGTGGTGGCACAGTGCAGTGGTGAGTTTCCATTTTTTTTAACCTACCGGTTCGCTCGTGCGCTTTTACACGCATGATGCTTTTGCACATGCGCAGAAGCGTCCAGGCAGGTTGGCAGAGGCTCCCGCTACTGCCACTATCGGTTCACCCAATCCAGGCCAATCTGGCCGAAACCCACCTCTGGCGCAGTGTTTAGAATGCCGCATTGTGGGCTAATTCGACTGACTGCCAGCAGTTCAATCCTGACCACTTCAAGGTTGATTCAGCCCGCCGTCCTTCCGAGGTCAGTAAAATGAGGATCCAGATTGTGGTGGAGAATATGCTGACTCTGTAAAACTGCTTAGAGAGAGATGTAAAGTACTGAGAAGTGGTGTATAAGTCTAAGTGCTATTGCTTTATCTTATGATTTATGATGAGTGTGTTTTTACGATGACTATGATCATGGTTTATCACTAATTGCTTGTATGTACACTGCGAGCTTATGCACTAGCAGTAAGCCTTATTGAGATAAAGAATATGAGAATTTCCTTCTTCTTCCTCTTGCCTCCCCCTCCCCCTTCTCCTACCCTTCCCCTTCCCCTTTTTCTTTTCCCTTTTCTTTTTCTGTGTCCTCCTTCTCTTTCTCCTTGTCTTAGACTTTCTCTTTCTTTGCTTTTCTCTTTCTCTTTCTTTCCTTTCTTTCTCCTTCTCCTTTCCTTCTCCTTTCTTCTTCTCCTTCTCTCTACTTCCTCCTCCTCTTTTTCCTCCTTCCTTCTTCTCTTCCTCCTTTACCCTCCTCCTCTTTCTCCTTCTCCTCCTTCCTTCTTCTCTTCCTCCTTTACCCTCCTCCTCTTTCTCCTTCTCCTTCTTCTCCTCCTTCTCCTCCTTCCTTCTCTCCTCCTTCGCCCTCCTCCTCCTCTTTCTCCTCCTTTCTGCTCCTCGTCCTCTTTTTCCTCCTTCCCTTCTTCTCCTCTTCCTTCCTTCTTCTCTTCCTCCTTTACCCTCCTCCTCTTTCTCCTCCTCCTCTTTGTCCTCCTTCCTTCTCCTTCTTCTCCTTCTCATTATTATGTTGATGAGAGCAATTGAAACTTATCAAAGTTCTGTCTCCCCCTTAATCTTATGTCTTGTTTATTATTATTGCCTTTTCAATACTAATGTGGACTGAAGTGTCTGGCATAGCATTATCTTCATTTAGGACCGGGGGGAAATATGCCTTTTTCAATTTGCCTGTGGCACCATGTCCAAGAAGCAGGGGGGTGGGCGGGGGGACGACAACAGAAGATTCAATTATGCACTATGCCTAATGTATGTGTGTTTTCATGATTTGTATTGATTCACTGACATGACAGATTGGTTATAAATTGGCTGATATATTGGCTTCTAAATGAGATAGATTGGATTGCTGAACAGGGTTAGCTGCGGTATTGAGTGGGGGAGAGGCGCTGGTATTGTGTTTGCGTATAAAAAAGCAAATTATTCAGGGTTTTTTTAGAGGGAGGGGGCTTCTTATGCCTTCTCAGGGGGCTTAATCCTGCGTTCTGCATAGCCAAAGATGAACAAATGCAATTATTCTATTTTTCCATCTCCCCTATGTAAAAGCCACCGCAGGTTCATAGAATCGAATTTATTTTCTGCAGATAAAGCATGGTGTGTGAAATGCACTCAGAAGTTGACGTCCATTTTAATTCCAGCCTTGTTTGTCATGGAGGAAGAAAAATTTTGAAAGGCAAGATGACGGGTGGAATAGCTGACCTAAGAGGAAAAAAAAATATTTTTTGTAAGTCGGACAGGGGAGAGGGCTGAGATGAAATATCAGCGGGAATCTTTGATGGATGTCCAATTAAGATTTCCTGAAGTATGGAAATGTACACCTCCCATCGGCGGACAGCATCTATGGAAATTCAAATGAAAATCTACGTGGGATTGTAAGAAAGGATCAGATGTCGTATCCACACGAATCCTAGGAACTGAATTTGGGACAGAACCTATTGCAAGTTGGAAGCCATTCAACTTTGCTTTGAGAGTCGGGCAGCTACATAAGTCAGGTCAATCAATAAATACAGAAATTGAAAGGCCAAAGTAGAACAAATTCAAAGAAATCAAGATCAAGGGAGGTACTAATACCACTCTATAAAGCCTTAGTAAAACCACACCTAGAATACAGCATCCAGTTTTGGTCACCACGCTATAAAAAAGATGTTGAGATTCTAGAAAGAGTGGGGAGAAGAGTAACAAAGAAGATGAGGGGACTGGAGGCTAAAACATATGATGAATGGTTGCAGGAACTGGGCATGGCTAGTCTAATGAGGAGAAGGACCAGGGGAGACATTATAGGAGTCTTCCAATATTTGAGGGGCTGCCATAGAGAGGAGGGGGGTCAAGCTATTCTCCAAAGCACCCAAAGGCCAGGCAAGGAATAAGGGATGGAAACTGACCAAGGAGAGATTCAACCTAGAAATAAAGAGACATTTTCTGACAGTGAGAGCAACCAACCCATGGAACAGAAGTTGCCTTCGGAAGTTGTGGGAGCTTCATCACTGGGGGCTTTCAAGAAGAGACTGGACTGCCACTGGTGTGAAAGGGAACTGGGCATGGCTAGTCTAGTGAAGAGAAGGACCAGGGGAGACATGATAGCAGTCTTCCAATATTTGAGGGGCTGCCACAGAGAGGAGTGGGAGATCAAGTCATTTTCCAAAGCACTTGGACACAGGAGAAGAAGTAACGGATGGAAAGTAATCAAGGAGAGAAGCAACCTGGAATTAAGGAGAAATTTTCTGACAGTGGGAGCAATGAACCCATGGAACAGAAGTTGCCTTTAGAAGTTGTGGGAGCGCCATCCCTTGAGACTTTCAAGAAGAGACTGGACTGCCATTTTTCAGAAATGGTGTAGGATCTCCTGCTTGGGCGGGGGATTGGACTGGATGACCTACAAGGTCCCTTCCAACTCTGTTAATCTGTAATCTTAATCTGTAAAAATGGTTATGTAATATAATACAGTGTTACTCAACATTGGCTAGTTGAGGTTGTGTGGACTTCAACTCCCAGAATTCGCCAGCCAGCTGCAGAATACTGGAAGTTGAAGTTTACATATCTTCAAGGGGCCAATGTTGAGAAACACTGATATAATATAATAGATTTATAAAATCTTGATAAGACCAATTGTGAAATATTGCATCCAGTTTTGGTCACCACAATATTTTTTAAAAAATGTTGAACCTCTAGAAAAAGTGCAAAGAAGAGCAACCAAGATGATTAGGGGACTGGAGGCTAAAACATAAAAGCAATCGTTGCTGGAATTGGGTATGTCCAGCCTACTGAAGAAAAGGGGTAACACGATAGCAGTCTTCTAATGTTTAAGGGATGAGGGGGCTCAATGGCTAAGATGCTGAGCTTGTCAGTCAGGAAGGTTGGCAGTTCAGCGGTTCGAATCCCTAGCGTCGCGTAACGGAGTGAGCTCCTGTTACTTGTCCCAACTTCTGCCAACCTAGCCGTTCGAAAGCACGTAAAAAATGCAAGTAGAAAAATAGGAACCACCTTTGGTGGGAAGGTAACAGAGTTCCGTGCGCCTTCGGTGTTTAGTCATGCCGGCCACAAGACCACGGAGACGTCTTCGGACAGCGCAGGCTCTTTGGCTTTGAAACGGAGATGAGCACCGCCCCCTAGAGTCGGGAAGAACTGGCACATATGTGCGAAGGGAACCTTTACCTTTAATGTTTAAGGGGCGACACAAAGAAGAGATGCAGTATTCCAACTGTGGCCTTACTAAGATTTTATAAAGTGGTTCTAATACTTCATGTGATCTTGACTCTATGCCTCTGTTTATACAACCCAGGAAGGTATTAGCTTCTTTGGTTGCTGCTGCAGACTTCTGACTTGTATTTAAGTGATTGTCCATGAGGACTCCAAGGTCCCTCTCACAGTGACTGTTTTTGAGCCAGGTCTCACCCAATCTGTGCTTCTCCCTTTGCTTTTTCCTTCCCAGGTGTAAAAACCTTGCCTTTCTCCACGTTAAGTGTCATTCTGGAACCGAACCTGAAAAAAAAAATGTTCCACGCATTTTATCACATGTGCAAGCACACAAGTGTTGCGGTTACCACGGGATTGGAGATGACCCAGCAACAAGCATGGTTATTATGGTCTGTTTGGCCACCTTCTGGGCATCCCTGCTAATTGTGGTGATTCCAAAAGGGACCGTTTGTTACGCAACAAGCAATTTGGAAGCAGAGGTGAGCCTCAAAGGTTAAGGCGACAGCTTTAATTAGCCTGCCCCGCCATACGACATGAAAACATGCCCCCCCCTTTCTGTGTTGCAGATTAAAAATAATAATAATAATGTACTCCTGAGGTTGCTAGATAATTGACAATCCCCGTCAGCTCTCCATCATCTCTTAATAACAGTGTCAGGGTAAATACAACACAAGGTAATTGAATCAGCAAATAATAAAACCTTGGTACGTCTCACTGGCTAAGAGATTGGAGACAATTCCGTCTATACAGGGGAAGGTCTAATTATATCATAAAATATAATAATGGGGATATTATCAAGCTTTTCCCCTGTTTAATCTGTTTTTTTTCTCTCTCTCTCTTGCAAATCCCCTGCAGCGTACCCTCGTTGTAGAGCAGACAATGTTGTGCTCATCTCTAACAGGAGTGGGGTGGGGGCTGTTATTTTTATCTCGGCTTTCTTGAGCGTGTCGCGAAACGGAGGTGAAAATAGAATGCTACCGATAACTTTGCAAAAGTGTGCAGGCTTGCCTGCAATGTTCGACGGGGGGGGGAGGGGGCGGCGGGGGGAAGCATTGTCTGATTCATCGCATGTCACCTTAGAAACAATTGTCTTCTTCGTCACAAGCACAGGGGTACCTGCACGCACGGAAAGGGGAAGTGGGCGAGGGCGGTCACCCTGACCCAATTGCACTGAGGATGCACGTGGTGTAAAAGTGCGTGTAAAGTTGTGCCCTTGGCACGATGCCTCGTTGCCGTGTTCTATTGCATGTGTATATCAACGTATCGACAGTGGTTATGTTACGTTTGCAGGTAAGCGGAGAGCAAACCCCGCACCCTCTTAAAACGGATTATGTCACCTCATTGGGTCATGAAACGTCTGCAAGAAAAAAGCCAAGATCTGAGACTACCAAAGACCTCTCATGTTAAGCCTCAGCTACAAATATTCTCCTTTATTTCCATTCCTGTTGATGCGACCACAGATAACAACTTTCCAAACCATCGGTCAGCCATTGTTAGATTAGCAGAAGCTCTCACTCCTTGTAGATTCCAATATCTTGAGAGTCTTAGTAGGCAACCAGCTAAATATGAGGCAGCAGTGTGCAGCGGCAGCCAAAAAAAAGCCAATGGAATCTTAAGTTGCATTAACAGAGGGATACCATCAAGGTCAAGTGAGGTACTAATACCACTCTATAAAGCCTTAGTAAGACCACACCTAGAGTACTGCATCCAGTTTTGGTCACCACACTATAAAAAAGATGTGGAGACTCTAGAAAAAGTGCAGAGAAGAGCAACCAGGATGATGAGGAGATTGGAGGCTAAAACTTACGATGAACGGTTGCAGGAACTGGGCATGGCTAGTCTAGTGAAGAGACGGGGGGAGGGGGGGACATGATAGCAGTCTGCTAATATTTGAGGGGCTGCCTGAGAGAGGAGGGGGTCAAGCTATTTTCCAAAGCACACGAAGGCCAGACAAGGAACAGTGGATAGAAACTGATCAAGGAGAGATTCAACCTAGAAATAAGGGGAAGTTTCCTGACAATGAGAGCAATCAACCCATGGAAGAGAAGTTGCCTTCGGAGGTTGTGGGAGCTTCATCACTTGAGACTTCCAAGAAGAGATTGGAGAGTCTCCTGCTTGGGTGGGGGAGTGGGGGGGGGGGTAGGGTTGGACTAGATGACCTACAACGTACCTTCCAACTTTGTTAATCTGTAATATGACGCTTCTCTGAGAGTTAATGGCAGCATCGCTAGGAATGGAAACCCTCTTCCGAAGCCGTATTTTCAAAATAAATGCAAGTTCCAGGCAAATAAACTTGCCACTTCGATACGCCTACAGAGAAAGATCTCATTTCACAGTGCCCAACTCTGGCAAACAATAAAGAAAAGAAAAAAAATCACTCCACAGACCAACTCCCAAACATTCACCATTCTTTTAAAATACAACCTTGCCCACATTCTTTGACAAATTCCTGGGGTTTTTTAGACTTTGTTTTGCCTATTTGCTTCAGGGGTAGTGTGTGTGTGTGTGTGGGGGGGTGTTTTTGGATGTCCTGGGGTCACCTCTGCTAGTCTGATGTGGCAGTAGCTTTAATGAAAACAGTATTTCACAAGGTGGGGCACAAAAACAGCCACCGACAACTCACGATAATTACTAGCAATTCCTGCTGGAAGGAAATATATTATCTGGGAGCGTTTCGCCTGCTCTCCCTAAAGAACGGGTGATGCACCGTGGGTATTTGCGGGGTGTCTTGGTCTCGAAAGAGCAGGATTTTCCTTCAAATTGTAATTAAAGAGGAAGAGCTTAAGGATGGAACAAACCTGGGTGGGGGCCATAAAACAGGTGATTCACCCATCTCCGCAAAGCCCACAGTAGCTACATAAAGCGGTTTGCCAGCAGCTAAATCAAGCTCGGTTTGTTTATTCTGGCAAGGAGAAATAAGGTTTCTTAATTTGCCTGTGGGTTGTCTTGCAGGACAGCTTAAATGCCGCATGTTGGTTTTGGCTGCCTAAATAATTCAGATTTTTATACTCCCATCTTATGCCGTGCTTGAGCTACAAAATTTGCAAAGCTCGCCGCTAAGTCCTATCCTTGAGGCTTTCTATAAACAGGAGTGAAGAGCAGACAAAAAATAAATTAATTAAAGGGTCTGTTTTGCATAACCAAGTAAGTTTCGAACCACCAGGAGATTCAACCGCATGATGGGACAAGAGAACATAGGGTTGGAGTCCCTTCTTCTAGTCCTGTTCTGACCCAGCCTTGAGCAGAAACAAGAAACATAGTCATTGTCCAAAAACACTGAAAAGTCAAGGCAACAGTCCTTTAAGAGTTAACTGCAGTAACAGACGTTATCAGTTCCTTGCAATAATTGCCAGGTCTTGAGCTCCCAGCCACAAAGCTGCAAATTAAGTTCTGGCAAGCAGTCTCTGAGGCACGAAACACAATGAGCCAAATGTTCAGAAATACAAACTCTTGTCTCCTAGGACCACCACTCCCCTTTCTTTCAATTTATTCCCCAGCCAGGGAGGGGCCATTCAGCATCCATGTGTGCCTTGCTTCCCGAGTCGATTCCTTGACCTCCGTTGTTCTCCTCTCCTAATAGCTCTGTGCATATGTGCATCTGGAAGAGGCCCCAGCTATTCTTCCTCCTCACTGATAGCAGCCTCCAAAGACAGCTGCCTCTCCATTGGCTGGGAAATGTCGGATGGCCTTGACTCTATCTCTGTGTCTGATGCACAGCATCCTTCAGAGCCTTCCCCAGACTCCAACACTGGCCAAATTCCTCCCCAACCTTCTCATTGTCCAAGTCTGCCGCCAGCTGTGCTGTCAGCTGCTGGACCACAATATGTCAAACCTCCTTGCTCAAACATGAGACTCTTTACCATTCTGGACAAATGTCCAATCTCTTCTTGAAAACCTCCAAGTGATGGAGCACCCAAAACCTCTTGAGGTAAGTCATTCTACTGATTAATTGTCCTCACCATCAGGAAATTTCTCCTTACTTCTAGTTGGTTCTTTCCTTGATAAGTTTCCATCCATCACTTCTTTATCATACCCTCAAGAGCTTTGGAGAATGGGTTTACATCCCCCCCCTTCTTTGTGGCAGTCCTTTTGATATTAGAAGACCCTACAGACTCCACCATCACTATTTAAAGTTGGTGTTGCAGATATTAACTTGTGCATCTTGCTCTAAAACAGGCCCTCCTCACTATCATCTAAACATGTGTACTTCGGCTCCCAGAATTCCCCAGTCAGCCTGCTGTCTGGAGAATTCTGGGAGTTGAAGTCCACGCCTCTTAAAGAGACCAAGGTTGGCTGTTGAAGTGTTGACCTGATGTGATTTGGTTGCTAAAGTTGTCCCAACTGTCTTCCATGGGTAGTTCCTGGGCAATTTTCAGATGCTTGAACATGATGTCTAGGGAATTCTGAGAGTTAAAGTCCACAACTCTGGAGCAGTGATGAAATTCAAATTTTTTTTTACTACTGGTTCTATGGGTGTAGCTTGGTGGGCGTGGCAGGGGAAGAATGCTACAAAATCTCAATTCCCTCCCCACTCTTGGGGGAAGGATATTGCAAGTCTCCATTCCCTCCTCACTCCTGGGGGAATGATACTACAAAATCTCCATTCCCACCCCACTCCAAGAGAAGGATACTGCAAAATTTCCATTCCCACCCCTCTCCAGGGGAAGGATACTGTAAAATCTCCATTCCCTCCCCACTCCAGGGAAAGGATACTGCAAAATCTTCATTTCCTCCCCACTCCAGGGGAAGGATACTGCAAAATCTCCATTCCCTCCCCACTCCAAGGAAAGGATACTGCAAAGTCTCCATTCCCTCCCCACTCCAGGGGAAGGATACTGCAAAGTCTCCATTCCCTCCCCACTCCAGGGGAAGGATACTGCAAAATCTCCATTCCCTCCCCACTCCAGGAGAAGGATACTGTAAAATCCCCATTCCCTCCCCACTCCAGGTGAAGGATACTGCAAAATCTCCGTTCCCTCCCCACTCCAGGAGAAGGATACTGTAAAATCCCCATTCCCTCCCCACTCCAGGAGAAGGATACTGCAAAATCTCCATTCCCTCCCCACTCCAGGAGAAGGATACTGCAAAATCTCCATTCCCTTTCCACTCCAGGGGAAGAATACTGCAAAATCCTCATTCCCTCCCCACTCCTGGGGGAAGGATAATGTACAGACTCCTGGGGGAAGGATGCTGCAAAATCTCCATCCCCCCTACACTCTTAGCCCAGCCAGAGGTGGTATTTGCCAGTTCTATAAACTACTCAAAATTTCCGCTACCGGTTCTCCAGAACCTGCCAGAACCTGCTGAATTTCACCCCTGCTCTGGAGGTTGGTCTCATTGGTAACTACAGCTTCGGCTCCTCCAAAGTAACACCCTGGATGGATGACTTCCTGTTGGAAAACATTACCCCTTTTCTGCTGGTGTTGATTAGGCCTACTAGAAACAGATCATTAGAAGAGAAATTAGCAAGCGGCGAGAGAGAGGCAGCCTCTTAGAGATTGAATAGCTTCATTCCTAATCAAGTGTTTTCATATGCTGGGCTCTCATAAATCATTCTGAATTTCATTTCAACTAAAAAAAAAAACCAAAAAACAAATCCTATATGAAATTTTTATTCGTTTAGGCAAGGAGACAGAGAGAGAGAGAGAGAGAAAATACTCTGAGCTATTTGTTTAGAGAGATGTGTTACCACCTGACAGTGCTGTCTCTTTATATTGTTTCACGGAAGGTTTTAATTGCATCAATTTATTACCAGCCTGCCCTGCAAGCCGTAGAGAACGGGACTCATCTTCAAGTGTCATTTGCGTTCACCACAATAGGACACCATGACACCGTGCTTGTGTTTTTATTTTATTTTTCAGAAAAAAAGGGGAGAAAGGAAAGGAGGGAAAAAATGACCATGGAGCAGAGATGGGTTTCAACTGGTTCGGAACCAGTTCGAATGAATAGGTAGTAACTTGGCTGGAGACGTGACTGTACTGGTTCTATCCTGGGCGCCGCCATCTTTATTTTCCGTTCTGCACATGCGCAGAACGTTCTTCATTGAAAAAATGTAATTTCCCTCCCTTTTTAAATGATGTACTCATGCCAGTCCCAGAGAGGTCCCAGAGATGGGCCATTTTTCGCAAAGAAAAAGAAAACAGAGTCGTTTTGCCTTCCCCCAAACTCCAGACACACTCTGCAGGCTTCAGCAGGGCTGGGGGAAGGGGAAATGCCCCCATTTTTGCAAAAAACACTCATTTTTTGCAAAAACAGAGGCATTTTTGCCTTCCCCAGCCCCCAGAAGCACTCTGTAGGCTTCAGTAGAGCTGGGGGAAGGGGAAAATGCCACATTTTTGGAAAAAATGGCCCGTTTTCTGCTCATTTTTCTCAAAAATGGGGTCGTTTTTGCCTTCCCCCAGCCCTACTGAAGCCTGCAGAGCATTCCTTGAGGCCGGGGAGGACAAAAACTTTTTTTTCTTACTGGGTAGTTTGCAGGCGCTCCCTTAGCTCCGGGAAGGCTGGAGCCCCCTCCTCCCTGCCCCCCTTATTTTTATAAAAGACTGCCCAAAAAGATTCAAGTTAAATTAAATTGGTAAAGAAAAGGAAATAAGGGGCCGAATTAAGCATTATTGGACAGTGTGTTATCTTTTTTTATTTTATTTTTTTCTATTGATGGAAGTTTTGTGAATATTTTTTTACTTTTTAAAGTGAAAGTTTTGGATTTTCTTCTTCTATTTTTTTTTAATCTATGGATTAAATTTTTTTCCTTTACTTCTACAATACTGTTTGGGATGGATTGGCCCAGGAAATCAGAAGTCATAGCAGTTTAAAAGAAGACAGATTTATTGCACACTAGCAATCTCTACAAGAATCTGAACTACTTACAGTCAAAATTAGCAGAAGATAAGAATCAATGGAATTCAAGGTATGCAGGAGAAAGGAGCTGATGTTGTGATGACAAGACATGCGATCTGGGAGCTCCGAGATCGCAGTTGACACTTTTGTCGCTGGACGGTCCACCTGACCTAAACTGTCCTGAAGAGACGGTGACAGGGAAGAGTATGTCTTGCTGATCTAAAGGACATTGCAAAGTCCCTGATTGATGCAAGAGAATATCTTCTAGCCGGTGGCAAAAAGCACAGCCTCAAGCTGCTGAAGTCAGGACAGCTCTGCAATGGGAGGAAAAGCAGAAAGAGAAAGTGTGTCCATCCAGTGAGGAAATCTTATTTTTATAAAAGACTGCCCAAAAAAGATTCAAGTTAAATTAAATTGGTAAAGAAAAGGAAATAAGCGGCTGAATTAAGGATTATTGGACAGTGTGTTATCTTTTTTATTTTATTTTTTTTCTATCGATGAAAGTTTTGTGAATATTTTTTACTTTCTAAAATGAAAGTTTTGGATTTTCTTCTTCTATTTCTTTTTTTTATCTATGGATTAATTTTTTTCCCTTTACTTCTACAATACTGTTTGGGATGGATTTTTTCTTTTTATTTGGTTTCATTTAAGAATTTTATTTCTTCTAAGCCTGAAACATAAAGAAGATTTAAAAGGTATATAAAGAGGGTAGTAACTTTAGAGGAAAAAGAAGTTACACTGCCACTTGGAGGTTGGAGGTTGAGGCCTGGAAACATTGCTTTTTCTTTTTTTCCCTTTGATCATTTTGACCTTGCACTTGAAAGGCTTCAGCTTGTTTATAAAGAAGAGCATGGACTGTTTACGCAGGTGCTCTCTGAATGTTTGTTGCTAGCTGGAAAGAAGTGAAAACAAAGATTTGTTTCTAAACTAGAGTGGCAGTGTTTACTAATTGGAATGATGAAAGAAACCATAACATTACAACAGATTATGTCTGGAATTCAAAGATTATTAGAAACAACAGAGAGAATTGAGAAGAGATTGGAAAAATATTGAAAATATAAACTTTAAGGTGGCAAAACCTGATGGAAAAATGGAAGATACTCAGCAAATAGAAGATATCCAGCAAATGGAAAAAGTGGAGGCTGGAGGCCTAAAAGTCCAGGGGAAAAATGAACAAAGAGGCAAGATAACCGTGGATATTGACAGTGAACTGAGTGTGGTTGGAGATGGAAAGAGTGGAACATGGAAAGGGAAGATAGATGGAAAGGTGCTTTACTACAGATTTCAAGGTATAGAAGAAGAAAAAAGAGAAGAATGGATGGATTTAAGGAGAGAAATTTTGACAAAAACACTACTGATAACCAAATATAAACTGATTAAGGAAGCTGATGGAAGGTTTCGAGATTCTACAAGATATGTAATAAGCAACAAGCTGCAAAGAGAAGTCCAAACAAATGTGATTGAAGAAATAACCAGAATACCAATTCCACAAATGGCAAAAGAAATAGGACTACACTATTACTGGAAAGACACAGGTTGAGATATGAAAATTAATAATAAAACACTAGTTAAATTTAGTTAAAATTAGAACATTATGTTAAAAATGTAGTGATAATGATAAAGTTAGGTAAATAATTGCTAATGATAACAATGTATACATATGTATTGGTTTGATAAGAGGAAATTTGGTATAAATTTTTAAATGGTGAAAAAAGGGGAAAAAGTAAGTTAAACATAGTCAAACTATTGTTAAATAAATGACTGATAATGATAATAATGTAATAATTTGTATTGACATGATAAAAGGGAAAATTGGATATAAATTGTAAACAAGGATTAAGAAAAGAGGTTTACAAATTTTGTTAAAATTAAAGCATTATGTTAAAAATGTAGTGTTAATGGATAAAGTTAGATAAATAATTGATAATGATAACAATGTATATATATGTATTGGTTTGATAAGAGGAAATTTGGTAAAAAATTTAAATGGTGAAAAAAGGGGGAAAAGTAAGTTAAACTTAGTCAAACTATTGTTAAATAAATGACTGATAATGATAATAATATAATAATTTGTATTGATAGGATAAAAGAGAAATTGGATATAAATTCTAAACAATGATTAAAAAAAGAGGTTTAAGAATTTTGTTATTAAACATAATTAATCTTTAGTTTGAATGTGTTATAAAGGTATAATGTGGTTGAATGATATTGAAAATAGACAAGGGAATGCCATTATGTGGTTTTGTTTTAAATTTTGGAATGTTTATTATAAAGGGACATTAAAACAACTATAGTCATATGAAGGATGAGGTATGATGATATATATGCTCCTTCTTAGAATAGAATAACAGAGTTTGAAGGGACCTTGGAGGCCATCTAGTCCAACCCCCTGCTCAAGCAGGAGACCCCCACATCATTTCTGACAGATGGCAGTCCAGTCTCTTCTTGAAAGCCTCCAGTGATGAAGCTCCCACAACTTCTGAAGGCAAGTTCCATTGGTTGATTGTTCTCACTGTCAGAAAATGTCTCCTTATTTCTAGGTTGAATCTCTCTTTGATTAGTTTCCATCTATTATTCCTTGTCTGGCCTTCAAGTGTTTTGGAAAATAGGTTGACCCCTTCGTCTCTGTGGCAGCCCCTCAAATATTGGAAGACTGCTACCATGTCTCCCCTTGTCCTTTTCTTCACTAGACTATCCATGCCCAGTTCCTGTAACTGTTCTTCATATGATTTCGTCTCCAGTCCCCTAATCATGACTGCTCTTTAGAAGGCCAGATCCTGAAGATAAAACGCAAATACTTTGGCCATCTAATGAGAAGGAAGGACTCACGGGAGAAGAGCCTCATGCTGGGAAAGATTGGGGGCAAAAGAAGAAGGGAATGACAGAGAAGGAGGTGGCTGCATGGAGTCATCGAAGCAGTCAGTGTAAGCTTAAATGGACTCCAGAGGATGGTAGAGGACAGGAAGGCCTGGAAGAATGTTGTCCATGGTGTCACAATGGGTCAGACACAACTTCACAACTAACAACAACAACCTCTAAATCCTGGCTGCTCTTCTCTGCACTTTCTAGTGACTCAACATCTTTTTTATAGTGTGGTGACCAAAACTGGACGCAGTATTCTAGGTGTGGTCTTACTAAGGCTTTATAGTATTCTTCTTCTCCTTCTCTTCTTTCTCTTCTACCTTCCCTTCTCCTCCTCTACCCTCCCTTCCTCCTCCTCCTCCTCCTCCTCTTCTTCTTCCTTCTCCTCCTCTTCCTCTCCCACACATTTAAATATCTGGTTTCACTTTTATTCAGTCCTCCCACAGTGTAAAATCCTTTATGCATCATTAATGACAAGTATTTATTATACTACGATAAAGTTCTTGAAAGTATCACGAAAATAAAATATAACCAGAAACATTTTTAGAATCTAGGCAAAGAGCCAACCATTTGGATCTTTAGAGCCATTAAACACACTTTGCTTTATTGTTCATACTATAGAATTAGCTTCCTCCTTTCCCTCCTGTAATTACAGTGGGGATGAAAAAAATGTGGAAGGAGACACATAAATGAAAATTATATTAACTTTTGAGTATACATCTGCATGAATCTCTGATTTAGGTCTTCACTTCCTGGAAATAAAGGAGAAGTAAGATAATTAAGGAAACTTCATGGGTATCCAAAATGGGGCAACCGAACCCATTGCAATTTCACATGCATAACAGAACAATACATTTGGAGGGACCTTGGAGGTTATCTAGCCCAACCCCTATTGAAGCAGGAGACCCTATATGACTCCAATCTTTTCTTGAAAGCTCCCAGTGATGAAGCTCCCACAAGTTCTGGAGGCAAGTTGTTCCACTGATTAATTATTTTAACTGTCAGGAAATTTCTCTTTAGTTCTCTCCTTGATTAGTTTCCACCCATTGCTTCTTGCCTTGCCTTCAAGTCGTTTTGAGACTAGATTGATGCTCTCTTCTCTGTGGCTGCCCCTCAAACATTGGAACACTGCTATCATGTCATTCCTAGTCCTTCTCTTTGTTAAATTAGACTAACTGGCTCCCTCAATCCTCAATCTTATAGTTTAGCCATAAATCCCCTGTAAATAGAATAACAGAAAGGACCCTGAAGATCTTCTAGTCCAGCCCCTGCTCAAGAAGGAAAACACTATAACATTTCAGACAAATGATTGTCCAATGTCTTCTTTAAAAACCCCAATGTTAGAGCACTCACAACTTCTGAAGGCAAGCTGTTCCACTGATTAATGGTTCTCACTATCAGGAAATTTCTCTATAGTTCTAGGTTGCTTCTCTCCTTAGTTCGTTTCCATCCATTGCTTCTTCTCCTGCCTTCAGGTGCTTTGGAGAATAGCATAAAGCTTCAATCAATATGTATAACATAAATAACAGGTTAACAGCTTTAACAGAGTTGGAAGGGACCTTATAGGTCATCTAGTCCAACCCCCCCCAAAAAACAGGATACCCTACATCATTTCTGACCGATGGCAGTCCAGTCTCTTCTTGGAAGCCTCCAGTGATGAAGCTCCCACAACTTCTAAAGGCAACTTCTGTTCCATGGGTTGATTGTTCTCACTGTCAGAAAATTCGTCCTTATTTCAAGGTTGAATCTCTCCTTGGTCAGTTTCCATCCATTGTTCCTTGTCCAGCCTTCAGGGGCTTTGGAGAATAGCTTGACCCCTCCTCTCTGTGGCAGCCCCTCAAATATTGGAAGATGCTCTCATGTCTCCCCTGGTCCTTCTCTTCACTAGACTAGCCATGCCTAGTTCCTGCAACCGTCCATCGTATCTTTTTGTCTCCAGTCCTCTAATCATCCTGGTTGCTCTTCTCTACACTCTTTCTAGAGTCTCCTCATCTTTTTAATAGTGTGGTGACCGAAACTGAATGCAGTACTGTAGGTGTGGTTTTACTACATGAAGCTTACTTACATGAAGTTTCCCTCAATATGTAGATTCTGGAATTATTATATATATATATATCTTAACATGGCCACCCACCTTTCGGGTACCTAAAAGTTCTATGTCCACAGTCCAATGCTTTTCAACTTTTCCTATTCTATTTCCTATTCATCATTTCCTATTCATCAAATTTGCAGATGACACCAAGCTGGCAGGAATAGCCAACACTCCAGAGGATAGGCTTAAGATACAGAAGGATCTTGACAAACTTGAACATTGGGCACTATCTAATAAAATGAAATTCAATGGTGAAAAGAGTAAGGTTCTACATTTAGGCAACAAAAACGGAATGCACAGGTACAGTATAGGTGGTACCTTGCTCAGTAGTAGTAACTGTGAAAGGGATCTTGGAGTCCTAGTGGACAACCATTTAAATGTGAGCCAGCAGTGTGCAGCAGCTGCCAATAAAGCCAACACAGTTCTAGGCTGCATCAACAGAGGGATAGAATCAAGATCACGTGAAGTGTTAATACCACTTTATAATGCCTTGGTAAGGCCACACTTGGAATACTGCATTCAGTTCTGGTCGCCACGATGTAAAAAAGATGTGGAGACTCTAGAAAGAGTGCAGAGAAGAGCAACAAAGATGATTAGGGGACTGGAGACTAAAACATATGAAGAACGGTTGCAGGAACTAGGTATGCCTAGCTTAAGAGAAAGAAGGACTAGGGGAGACATGATAGCAGTGTTCCAATATCTCAGGGGTTGCCACAAAGAAGAGGGAGTCAAGCTATTCTCCAAGGCACCTGAGGACAGAACAAGAAGCAATGGGTGGAAACTAATCAAGGAGAGAAGCAACTTAGAACTGAGGAGAAACTTCCTGACAGTTAGAACAATTAATCAGTGGAACAGCTTGCCTCCAGAAGTTGTGAATGCCCCAACACTGGAAGTCTTTAAGAAGATGTTGGATAGCCATTTGTCTGGAATGGTATAGGGTTTCCTGCCTAGGCAGGGGGTTGGACTAGAAGACCTCCAAGGTCCCTTCCAACTCTACTATTGTATTGTATTGTATTTCCTATCTATAATTCGTCTCTATTTCTCCCCTTTTGGGGGGTTTCTTTTCATTTCTCCAAAGACCCTTTTCCTCCATCTGTATAATGAGCCTATTCATTCCTCTATTTCTATGCAAATGTTTAATTTCACTGAAACTTGCGCTAACCCTTTCGCCTTTGTTCGTGAAAGCTAAAACTGCAAGCATTTGAGTGGTTTAATGCTTTGAGCCTTGGAAAGGCACATGAATGTGTTTATGTACCTCCCGTTCCGATTAGTAGATCATAAAAGTGGTTAGGTTTGATTGGATCACGAACTCCGCTTTGAAAAAGCAGATTCTTCTACTCTTCGCAAATCAACCTTTTATGGCCGCAAAGTACAGATGTCCAGAAAGAACATAAAGGACGAGAAAATAGAAGTTAGGGAAGGTGGGATTCCTGCAATATTTACTGAGCTCTTTCTAATTAGAGATCACCGCAGAAACTGGTTCAAACTCTTCGGTTTAATTTATGTTTTAAAAACTCTTCAATCAGCACAACGGCCTTTCTCATTACGCATTCCTGCAAGAGACAAAGAGACCCCAAATTTACCTTCTTAATCAAAGGGGTTGTCATGACTCCATGTCACCTCAGTCAATGATTGTCCATGTCAGCTGCTACAAAAAGATAAGGCAGATGTAAAAGCAGGAGAAGCTGCGAGAGGACCGTTCTCATGGCACCTTTCATGTTTAGAATCTGCCAAACACCGATTTGAGAAGGAAGGAAGGAAAGAAGGAAGGGAGGGAAGGAAGGAAGGAGGGAGGAGAGAGATGGGAAAGAGAGGGGGAAAGATGAGGGGGAAAGATGAAGGAAGGGAGGGGAGCGAAAGATAAGGAAGAGAGGGAGAGAGGGAGGGAGGGAAGGATGGACGGAGGGAAAGAGGGAGGTAAGAAAACGATGGGAAAGAAAAGGAGAAAGATGAGAAGCAGCAACCACCAGGGCTAAAAATGGAGGCCTTTATATTATGGGGATTCTCTCCCTTCTTGGGATGCTAGTTCTAGTCAGGATTAGCAAGGGAAGAGTTCACTTCCCAGGCCCATGATGGCAAGCCTATGGCACACAGAAGTGGCACACAGAGCCCCCTCTGTGGGCATGCACCGCCATCGCTGCTGAGAAATGAAGGAACACATTAGTCCTTGTTTACAGACCACTTGCTCAGTGAACACTTAATCATTGGAATAACTTTCCTCCAGAAGTTGTGAGTGCACCAACACTGAGGTTTTCAAGAAGAGATCGGAAACCAGAGATATTCTTATTGGGGATTTTACCGGAGATATATAGTAGAGAATTGAAATATTTGATTGTAAATGTGTTAACAGCGGCTAGAATTGTATTTGCAAAAAATTGGAAAAACGAGAAAATACCAACACAGGAGGAAGTCATTCAGAAAATAATGGAAGGTGCCGAAATGAGCAAATTGACCTTTGAAATTAGAGAGCAAGAAGATAAACAATTGTATAAGATATGGGATTTATTTTATCAATTTTATTTAGACAAAAAAGTATGGGAATGAAATATGCTAGAGAATTTTATAATACTAGGATAATGGAATGACACAGAATGTAATATAAAGATACAATACAATACAATACAATACAATACAATAGCAGAGTTGGAAGGGACCTTGGAGGTCTTCTAGTCCAACCCCTTGCCTAGGCAGGAAACCCTATACCGTTTCAGACAAATGGCAAAGATGTACTATTACTGGATGGATTTAAGATGATGTAATGAAATGTCGTAATATAAATTAATTCAAAATTTAGAATATCTGGCATAAAATAAAGTAATAATAGTTATAGTCAAATAAAGGATTAACAATGATAATATCCTATATATATACACTAGGTTGATAATATGGGATTGTATATAAATCGTAAGTGAGGACTAGGGAGAGGACACACAAAAGATTTGTAACCAGCCGACACACTGAATGTAACTGGAAGATGTTTTTATGTTTTGTCTCTGTTTGTTTGTCTAAAAATAAAAAATTCTTTTAAAAAACAAAGAAGTCATTGGGCAGCTTACTTGAGCAGGGGATTGGACTAGAACCATGATGGCGAACAATGGCACCCATGTCACAGGTGGAACACGGAGCCATATTTGCCATCATGGCAGCCCTGGGCAGCCCTCAGCTCCAATGTGCTGGCCAGATGATTTTGGCCTTCCGGAGGGCCGGAGGAGGCTGCTTTCGCTTTCCCCAGACTTCAGGAAAGCATCTGGAAAGCACCGGGGTTGCTCGTGCATGTGCGGTGGGGGGTTTTTCACTTGTGCATGCACAGGTTGGTGGGCACACGCGTGTGCGAGATACATGCAGTTTTGGCACACCTTTAGAAGAAGGTTAGCCCTCACTGGACTAGAACATAAAATAGCAGAGTTGGAAGGAACATTGGAAGTACTCCAACTCCCTGCACAAGCAGAAGAGTGTATACCATTTCAGGCAAGCGGCTGTCCGGTTTCTTTGTGAAAACCTCCAGTGATGAAGCACCCACAACTTCTGAAGGCAACTTCTGTTCCATTGGTTGATTGTCCTCACTGTTAAGAAGTTTATCCTTAATTTCAGGTTGCTTCTCTCCTTGATTAGTTTCCACCCGTTGCTTCTTGTCCTGCCTTCAGGTTCATTGGAGAATAGGTTGACCCTCCCCCACTTCTTTGTGGCAAACCCTGAGATATTGGAAGACTGCTGTCATGTCATCCTTAGTCCTTCTTTTCATTAGACTAGACGTAACCCAATTCCTCTAACTGTTCTTCGTACATCTTAATCTCCAGCTTCCAAGGTCCATCCCAACTCTCTTATTCTGGCCCTTCAAACTTTCATTGGAACCAAATGAGTGAGCAGATCTCTCTCTCTCTCTCTCACTCTCTCCCTCTCTCCCTCTCTCTCTCCCCCTCCCTCCCTCCCTCTCTCTCTCTCTCTCTCACACACACACACCCCTACCTGAGGACGGACGGCAATGTTTGCACAACTTAGGCCCTTAGGTGGCACACAACACCAACTCTGAGTTTCTACGCCTTTATTTCATACAACAAACTCAACCATCTGCCATCTTTATCTGACCCCCAAACATTGTTCTCCAAGCTTCTCCTGCAGGCTGTTTTTCTCACACCCCACCGCATGCTGAAATCTCTCACACTCTTCAGCTGTTGTTCACATCTCTATTTCTCTCCAAACCTGTTTTTACACACACACACACACACACACACACACACACACACACACACTACTAAATTGGATGAGTAAAAATAAAACTTTCTGGAACAAAACTGTCCACCCCATACATCAAGTGAAAAGAATCCTAATCAATCAGGGTGGAGATGGAAGGGACCTTGGAGGTCTTCTAGTCCAACACTCCTGCTTAAGCAGGAGAGCCTATACCATTTCAGAAATGTGACTGTCCAGTCTCTTCTTAAAAGCCTCCAGCGATGAAGCACCCACAACTTCTGGTGTCAAGCTGTTCCACTGGTTAATTGTCCTCACTGTTAGGAAGTGTCTCCTTAATTCCAGGTTGCTTCTCTCCTTGATTAGTTTCCATCCATTGTTTCTTGTCCTGCCTTCTGTGCTTTGGAAGAATAGATACAGATTTTGATCGCAGTTTACAAGAGACCAGCTTATAAAGCTGCAAAAACTCTGCACACCCCCCCCCCCCCCAGGTTTCAGCAGCAAAAATTAAAGTGCAGGTAGCCCTTTGGCCACTAAACAAACTTTTTTATGTCAAGGATTACATGTAACCATTAAAATGTGACCGCCAAGGACAGGTTTGAAGTTGTGGTCATAAGGACTACTGTATATAAAATGCTCAGTTGGGTTAATTGGGGGAATTTTCTGCCTCCCTCCCTCCCTTCCCATATCCTTCCTTTCTTCCTTCCTCTCTTCCTCCTTTCATTCTTTCCCATATTGTTCCTTCCTTCACCTATCCTCCTCCCTCCCTCCCATTCTTTTATTTGAAATCTTCCTCCCTCCCTTCTCCCTTCTTTCCTTCCTCCCTCCCTTCCTCCTTTCATTCTTTCCAAATCATTCCTTTCTTCCTCTATCCTCCCCTTCATTCCTCCCCTATCGTCCCCCCTCCCTTCATTTCTTCCCATATCGTTCCTTTCTTCCCCATCCTCCTCCCTCTCTCCCTCCCTTCATTCCTTCTCCTATCCTCCTTCCTTCTTTCCTTCCTTCCCTCCTTCCCTCCTTCTTCCTCTCTTCTTCCATTCCTTCCTTCCCCCATCCTCCTCCCTCCCTCCTTCCCTTCCTTCCCCCATCCGCCCCCCTCCCTTCATTTCTTCCCATATTATTCCTTCATTCCCCATCCTCCTCCCTCCCTCCCTCCCTCCCTTCCTCCCTTCCTTCCTTTTCATCTTTTCAGCTGACAAACTTAATATCTTTAACTACTGAGCCATGGTGGGGGCCCTCTTAGTACATTATGCCATGGCCATTTTAACTGTTTTCTGCTGAAACGTAGATGAAGGAGCTTCTGGGCCCTCCTGCTGACTTTGTCCCATGGCAGTCGAGTGGTAGAATAGTCACGCTTCCTGGTTAGTCCATCACCTTCCTCCGCCCCACTGGGGATTCATCACTGAGACTACATCCCTAGCAACTTGAGTGGCAGGAGCCGCTGACCCTGATTCAACAAATAACACCAATACAATGTAATTACGATCATTACTCCTTTCGTATTAAGCTTAAGACCCACCTATTCCAAGCAGCTGGCCTGGCTCAACTTTGATCTAACCATATCGCTCCTGACGGGTTTTTACTGGGTATTTTAATTATATTTAATTATCTAGGGGTTTTTAAATACTGTATTTTAATTGTTTTATTTATCAGCCGACCTCCTCCTTGTGTATGTCTCGGTATATGTCTCTGTTATATGTTTGTTTTGTCCACATATTTATTTCATATGTTTCATTGTACGCCGCCCCGAGTCCTTCGGGAGAGGGTGCGGCTAAGAAATTATTATTATTATTATTATTATTATTATTATTATTATTATTATTATTATTATTATTATTATTATTATTATTATTATTATTATTATTATTATTATTATTATTATTATTATATAGCCTGTTCCCCCACCACCACCAGTTGTTTGCCTTGGCCTAAATTGTTGAGACATGAAGCTGAAATTGGAGGTGAAGCTGCTGTCAGGAGCTGCTAATGCCATCAGGAATATCTATTCCAGAGTCATTTGCCTCTGGATAGCAATGCTTAGGTAGTAGGATACCAAGAGAAGCTAATGTGCTTATCGGAGTTATCTAAGACTTCAATAGTTGCTTTGCTTGGAGGGCAACAACGGAAAGGAGGAAGGATGAGGAGAGAAAGGAAGAAAGAGTAAAGCAGAGGAAGTAAGGGAGGGGAATTAAGAGTGGATAATACAATAATACAATACAATAATACAATAGTAGAGTTGGAAGGGACCTTGGAGGTCTTCTAGTCCAACCCCCTGCCTAGGCAGGAAACCCTATACCGTTTCAGACAGATGGCTATCCAACATCTTCTTAAAGACTTTCAGTGTTGGGGCATTCACAACTTCTGGAGGCAACTTCTGTTCCACTGATTAATTGTTCTAACTCCTAAGTAGGAGAGAGGGGAAGAAGGAAGAGGAGAGAGGACAATTGGGGAAGAGAGGGGAAGAAGAAAGGAGGAAGGATGAGGAGGGAAAGGAAGGAAGGGTAAAGCAGAGGAAGTAAGGGAGGGGAATTAAGAGTAGAAGAGGGGAAGGAGGAGGAGAAGAGAGGAGGAAGGAGGAAAGAGAGGGGAAGAAGAAAGGAGGAAGGATGAGGAGGGAAAGGAGGAAAGGGTAAAGCAGAGGAAGTATGGGAGGGGAATTAAGAGTAGGAGAGAGGGTAAGAGGGAGGAGAAGAGAGGAGGAGGGGAGGAAAGAGGGGAAGAAGAAAGGAGGAAGGGTGAGGAGGGAAAGGAAGAAAGGGTAAAGCAGAAGAAGTAAGGAAGGGGAATTAAGAGTAGGAGAGGGGATAAGGAGGAGGGAAGAGAGGAGGAGGGAGGAAAGAGAGGGGAAGAAGAAAGGAAGAAGGAGAGAAGGAAAGAGGAAGGCAGCGAGATCACTGCACTTCAAATAGAACCAAAACCTGAATTATTTCTATTAGGAATAATAAAGGGGAACTATGAGAAAAGTATCAAATCCCTAATTCTACACATAATTACGGAAGCGAGAATCTCATTTGCACAGAATTGGAAAAATAAACACCTACCAACAGAAGAAAATGTAAAATAAAATAAAATATTGGAACGCGCTGAAATGGACAGGCTCACGAAAGAGTTAAAAGATAAAGAGGAATCCGAATATTACTCAGTATGGGACATGGTATATTTGGCTAGAGGAAAGAGAGAAAAAAGTAGGAAAGCAATAAAGAGAAGAAGAAAGATCAAGAAACGACAAAACAAATACAAAACCGGAGAATAAATAAGAGGTGGAAATACAAAATAGACTGTAGACAAAAATAGTAGGAAATAAGAGACATAAGGCGACTTAAACGTCTATAAAGGTTGTTATATATGGAACTGATAGAAAAGATATATGAAACAAAATATGTATATATATAGATACAGTTATATCAGATTTATATGTACAGACAAAGGAAACACAATGGATATGTAAAAGAAGTATAAATGTGTTGCAAAGATGTTATGTTTGTATAAATAAAATTTTAAAAAATAAAAAAAAGAAGGAGAAGGCAGAGAAGGCAGAGGTTGAGAAGAGAGAAAGAGCAAACTTGTTGCAAAATAAGATGGAGTCACGGGGTGGCAAGAAAATGACCCAAACTGTATTCTATATATTTGTAAGAAAATAATGATGAATATTAATAATGAATAGATAAATGTTAATAGCAATTATAAGAATGTGTATTTGTGAATGAATTTGAAAGAGAAAAATAAAAAAAACTTCAAAAAGTTTTTTAAAGTTAAAAGTTAATGTTAAAAAACGTTTTTTTAAAAAATAAGTAACTTTAAAAAGTTACTTTGCTTTGATAGAGCTCCAAATGAAACATTCCCTTGGGATTCTTTTCTGAAGCCTTGGGATCTCCTCTCTGGGAGGAGGGAACCTTTAGAGATCCTTTCCACGATTTCTTGCTGGGTTGACAGAGGAGAAGACTTGGAAGGCCTTGTCTTCAGCAATTGCTCTGGAAGAAGCTGACAAGATTCTTCTCATTCTCTGGTACAATTCTTTCTACAGAGGAATTATTGAGTCTGTCATCTGCACCTCCACAACTGCCTGGTTTGGCTCTGCAACCCAGCAAGATAGACAGAGACCTCAGGGGATAATCAGAACTGCAGAAAAAAACATTACTGCCTACCTGCCTTCCATTGAGGATCTGTACACTGCAGGAGTCAAAAAGAGGGCCGTGAAAATATCTACAGACCCCTCGCATCCTGGACATAAATTGTTTCAACTCCTACCCTCAAAACGATGCTATAGGGCACTGCACATCAAGACAACTAGACACAAGGACAGTTTCCCCCCCGAATGCCATCACTCCGCTAAACAAATACTTCCCTCACCACTGTCAAAACTATTCACTAAGGCTGCATTGCTATTACTACTAGCCTTCTCATCGTTCCTATCACCCATCTCCTCCCACTTATGACTGCAGGACTTTGCTGCTTGTCTCCTTACAATTGATATTGATATTGATTGTTTCCTGATTGCTTATTTGTATCCTATGACTATCATTAAGTGTTCTACCTTATGATTCCTAACAAATGTATCTTGTCTTTTTATGTACACTGAGACCTTATGCACCAAAGACAAATTCCTTGTGTGTCCAATCACACTTGACCAACAAAGAATTCTATTCTATTCTATTCTATTCTCTATTCTCCTCTTCTCTTCCATTCTCTCTTCTCTCTTCTCCTCTCTTTTCTCTTCTGTCTTCTCTCCTCTCTTCTCTTCTGGTAGCCTAGGTTCTTCTAGACCTTTGGTGAATGTGGTGGAACAGTCTTCTGATGTCTATGGAGATTCTCAATCATCCAGGTCATGGATGTCCCAAAAGTGGACTTTCTCAGTTTTTCCGCCCTTGAAAGCATTTCACTTCTCATCCAAGAAGCTTCTTCAGCTCTCAGTTCTTGGATGAGAAGTGAAAGGTCATAACTTGGAAGTAAAAAAAAAAAAAGTAACAACCAATTTTCCAGCAAAAAAAAGAGAAAAATACATCATAGGACAGCTGTTAGAGCTTCAAATCCAGATTGCAAATAGCCCCAGTGATGTCTGTTGTAACTTGGAACAGTTGCTAAGTGTCCAGTTGCAAATCAAGGACTACCTGTTTTGAAAGGAGGCAAAATAAAAAAATAAAACAAAATAATAAAATATAAAATAATAATAAAATAAAATAAAATAAAATGTAAAGTAAAGTAAAGTACAGTAAAGTAAAGTAAACTAAAATAAAGTTAAGTAAATCAAATTAAAATCTCCTACACACAGGTGAAAAAAAACTGTTCCTGGAAGACTGCATATAATTTGATAGCTTATCCACAAATGCTTTCCTTCCTTCCTTCCTTCCTTCCTTCCTTCCTTCCTTCCTTCCTTCCTTCCTTCCTTCCTTCCATCCATCCATCCATCCATCCATCCATCCATCCATCCATCCTTCCTTCCTTCCTCCCTCCCTCCTTCCCTCTTTCTTTCTTTCTTTCTTTCTTTCTTTCTTTCTTTCTTTCTCCCTCCCCTTCTTCCTTCCTCTCCCTTCCTCCCTCTTTCTTTCTTTCTCCCTCCCCTTCCTTCCTTCCTTCCTTCCCTTCCTCTCCTTCCTTCCTTCTTTCCTCCCTCCCTCTTTCTTTATTTTATTTATTTATTTCACCCTCCCCTTCCTTCCTTCCTTCCCTTCCTCTCCCTCTCCTTCCTTCCTTCTTTCTTTCCTCCATCCCTCCCTCTTTCTCTCTTTCTCTTTCTTTCTCCCTCCCTCCCCCTTCCTTCCCTCTTTTCTTCTTTCTTTTCCAATAAGAAATTGTTTTTAGTCCCTGATTGATACACTGAAGAACCAAACATGCTTTATTACAGATCTTTTTTTTTTCATCTTCCCCGATTGAATTTCCACTTTAGCAGTTCTACGTTTCTGTTGAAATTACATCGGTCCATTTCCGCCGATGTGGGCACTGCATCTGTAATTAGTAACTAAAAATAATTACCATCTCGCCAATGATTGGCAACCATGTATCACAGGCAGCTTCAGCTTCACCCAATGTAGCGTCATAAATAATCCCCTTTGCAGGGAAAGGAACTACAAAGCCCCCCAATTCACGCTGTGGATATTGGGTTTCGGAATCTCAGAGTGTTTTGGGGTAGTGAATCTGCAGGGGGCAATGGATTGGATGGGGCAGGGAATATTGGAATGTTAATAAAACTTTAATTTTTAATTGGATGCTTTCTCTGCCAATTCAATTTCCTTCCTTTGCTAGCGTTCTCCCTGCCCGAGTCCCTCTGCCAGATTATCCAATTCCAAGTCATAAAAATGAATAAATGTGAGGGTTATGGAATCATTGGAGCTTCAGTTATTTGTCTGAAAAGTCCAGTAGATTGGGACACAGGAATGTGGTTACTCTCTATCCAAAGGTGCTTTTTTTTTTTCAAGAGGCAACTGGATTTTCTTGTTTTTCTTTGAAGACGTTTTGCTTCTCATCCAAGAAGCTTCTTCAGCTCTGGCTGTATGGTGGCGAATGGAAGGATTGACACTCCTTGCAGACAGCTGGTCATTTGCATCCTTTTAGAGAGTCGTTGAGGCTACTTGGAGGTTTATCTGTGTCCTCAGGGTCACCTGAGTAGTGCAAATGAGTGTGGATAAACCCATTTGCACTACTACTACAGATAAACCTCCAAGTTGCCTCAATGTCTATCTAAAAAGGATGTATTTGCACTACCCAGGTAATCCTGAGGACAGATAAACCCCCAAGTGGCCTTAACAACTCTCTAAAAGGGATGCAAACGATCAGCTGTCTGCAAAGAGTATAAATCCTTCCATTCCCCACCATCCAGTCAGAGCTGAAAAAGCTTCTTAGAGGAGAAGCAAAATGTCTTCAGAGAAAAACAAGAAAGCCCAGTTGCCTCTTCCAAAAACACTTTTGGGACAACCATGGCCTGGATGACTGAGAATCTCCATAGACAATTAGTCTCTACCCACCCCAGTGGTGGGATTCAATTTTTTTTACTACTGGTTGTGTGGGCATGGCTTGGTGGGCGTGGCAGGGGAAGGTTACTGTAAAATCCCCGTTTCCTCCTGATCAGCTGGGACTCAAGAGGCAGGGAATAGATGGGGGCGGGGCCAGCCAGAGATGGTACTTACCAGTTCTCCGAACTACTCAAAAGTTCTCCAGAACTGGTCAGAACCTGTTGAATACCACCTCAGAATAGAATAGAATAGAATAGAATAGAATAGAGAACAGAGAACAGAGAACAGAGAACAGAGAACAGAGAACAGAGAACAGAATAGAATAGAATAACAGCATGCATAAGCGTACCAATACAATACAATAGCAGAGTTGGAAGGGACCTTGGAGGTCTTTTAGTCCAACCCCCTGCTTAGGCAGGAGACCCTATACCGTTCCAGACAAATGGCTATCCAACATCTTCTTAAAGACTTCCAGTGTTGGGGCATTCACAACTTCTGGAGGCAACTTCTGTTCCACTGATGAATTGTTCTAACTGTCAGGAAGTTTCTCCTCAGTTCTAAGTTGCTTCTCTCCTTGATTAGTTTCCACCCGTTGCTTCTTGTCCTGCCCTCAGGTGCCTTGAAGAATAGCTTGACTCCCTCTTCTTTGTGGCAACCCCTGAGATATTGGAACACTGCTATCATGCCTCCCCTAGTCCTTCTTTTCATTAAACTAGACATATCCCATGATGTTGTTGTTTCCAAGCTTGGCAACTTTTAAGACCTGTGGACTTCAACTCCCAGAATTCCTCAGGCAGCACATTGGCAGGGGAATCCTGGGAGTTGGGGAGCTAGTTTATTTATTCATTTGTTAAATGTTTAGGCTCCTTCAAGATGACTCTGGGTGGGTTAGGGTTTGTGGTGGCAATGCAGACTTTGAGGAAGCGAGGGGAAGATTTTGACTTCTCCGTCCTATGAAGGAAAGTTCAGAGGTTTAAAGCTTGTTACGAGCTAACATGGCTCTCCAGAACTGGTCAGAACCTGCTGGATGCCACCTCTGACCTACCCCCACCAATGGAACACCTCGTCATGGCCAACCCATCACAACCAGTTTGCCATGGGACAACTTGCCATCAGATGAATGGATGGATAAAAAGGTAGATTGATGGATGGAAGGAAGTTAGTTCTTGGGAGACCTGCTTCTAGGCTTAAGATTTCGCTGAAAATAGCCAGCTACACAACAAATGTTGGCCCAGTTCTAGTTTGCGTAATATTTGCATCAAGGAAGTAAAAGCTGAGGTTAAAAAAAATGCTTTATTCGGTAGCCCAGCCCACTTTAGAACCAAGCATCAAAAGCCATTATTGTTTGTAACTGAAATAAAAGCTGACACGTCTCCCTGGGGCATCTGATATTAAAAGAACAATTTTGCAATTACATTAGTTTAAAGTTTAAGCTGCCAGCAGCAGCTTACACGCAAGCCGCAGCAGGAGCCCCAGGGAGAGAGGGGCCTGGGCAATGGGAGGGTGGGGGTGGGGAGTGACACACAGGCAAATTCTCGCACACTGTGGCGTATCTCACCTTGAAGGCATTGGGTGGATGGCAGGAGAAAATAGAAGCATGATTTGCAACGTTGCAATGCCATTTACCTCGGCAAATTAAAACTCTGTAATTTCAACATCATGATGAGCTTGAATGAAGTTTTGCTGTTAAATATCTCAACCAATTGTTGAACAGACCTCCCTCCATCCCTTCCCCTTTCCTCCTCCGTCCTTCCCTATTTCTTCCTCCTTCCTTCCTTCCTTTCCTTGTTCCTCCCCTCCCTCTCTCCCTTCCCTCTTTCCTCCTTCCTTCCCTTCCTTGTTCCTCCATCTTCCTTCCTTCCCTCTTCCTTCCATCTTCCTTCCTTCCCTCTTCCTTCCTTCTTCCTTCCTTCCTTCCTTCCTTCCTTCCTTCCTTCCTTCCTTCCTTCCTTCCTTCCTTCCTTCCTTCCTTCCTTCCTTCCTTCCTTTCTTTCTTTCTTTCTTTCTTTCTTTCTTTCTTTCTTTCTCTTTCTTCCTGCAGCGATAGGCAGCAGTGATGGCAATTCCCATCACCTGGAACAGGCTGAAAATGGGATGCATGGAAGTCAAAAATAGTGCATGCTGAGACCAAAAACTGGATGTGTGGAAGCTGAAAATTGGGTATGCAGAAGCTCAAAATGGGGTGCGCGGAGGCCAAAAATGGGGTGCACGAAGGCGGCAAGAGGTGACGGTGGCGATAGGTGGCAGCAATCCCCGCAGCCGGGAACAGCTGATCATCGGTATTCTGGGAGGCTGATCCAACCGCCAATCAGCGGTTGTGCTAAATCAGGCTGTGCTGAAGCTGACCAGGCTGTTTGCTGCAAGGAGGCAAATTGTTGGGAGGCAGAGGCCGAAGGGTGGGGGCCGGTGGGTGGGGGCCGAAGGGTGGGCGAGGCTTCAGCAACATTCCCTCTATGAGACGCACAGACATTTCCACCCACTTTTTTTTTGGGGGGGGAGAGGAGTACATCTTATAGACTGAAAAATATGGTATATTTGTGAATACCTGCTGTATTTTAAGACTACGCTTTTGTACCTCCCAATTTGTATTTCGAAAGTAGTGTAGCAATCACTCTTGGCCTCTCCAAATTTAGAGTCTTCCATGAAGATTGACATCTAGAATTAATAGCTCAACTAGTGAGTGTAGTAACAGTTAAATGGCCCATTACTACATTACTCTCTTGAAATCGCTTGTTAAAAAGAGTCAGGAAGAAACATTTGTTTGGCCTTGAAATTAATGGGTTATCTTGCAACTGAGATGCTCAAGACTGAACTTATAGTAACTAATGGGAGCTGGAAAGCAAGGCAAGACTGAAAGTTTCTGTGCCACTTTTTGAGTTTTCTCCAAAAAAAGAAGAAAGAAATACCACCACAGTTGCTTGCAAATAAAAATAGCATTGTAAATACAAACAACAACATCGCCCTGCAGGAGCAGGAATTAAGCTAATCAATTATTTGGAGACAAAAGTTGGGAAAACAAGATATTTACTGCAATGTTTGGAGCCCACTTTTATTTATAGAAAGGGAATAAATAAGTAAAATAACAAAAGCTTACAAGACTCTACGTGGCTCCCAATCTGTTAACCCTCACACTTACAGACGCATACAGGCACATACATTCAAGCATAGATTTGTACACTTTTATGGGATATTGATTTCATTTATTTATTAAGACAATTTATATGCCTGCCCAACTCACTCATGAGTTGACTCCGGGAAGATTCAGAATCAGAATAGAGCTGGAAGGGACCTTGGAGGTCTTCTAGTCCAACCCTCTGCTCAAGCAGGAGATCCTATACCGTTGCAGGCAAGTGGCTGTCCTGTCTCTTCTTAAAAACCTCCAGTGATGGAGCGCCCACAACTTCTGGTGGCAAGATGTTCCACTGTTAGGAAGTTTTGCTTTAACTCCTGGTTGCTTCTCCTGGATTACTTTCCATCCTTTGACTCTTGTCTTGTCTTCTGAAGCTTTGGTGAATAACCAGACCTCCTCTTCTTTGTTGCAGCCCCATAAATACTGGAAGACTGCTATCATGTCACCCCTAATTCTTCTTTTCTCTAGCCTGGCCAAACTCAAATCCTGCAACTGTTCTTCATGTTTTAATCTCCAGGCCTTTGATCATCACACTTGCTCTTCTCTGTACTTTTTCCAAAGTCTCAACAACTTTTTAAAATTGTTTACAGCAATACATTTTTCAAAATTCTTTTTCCCTCCCTCCTTCCTTCCTTCCATCCTTCCTTCTTGCCTGCCTGCCTGCTTTCCCCCATTCCACCCTCTTTTCCTTCCCCTCTTCCCTCCCACCCTTCCTTTGTTTTCCTTCCTGCCTGCCTATCTGCCTTCCTCTCTCCCTCCCTCCCTCCTTTCTCTCTTTCCCATGCCTTACTTCCTTCCCTTGTTCTTTTCCATTCCTCCCTCCCTCTCCCTCTTCTCTTTCTTTCTTTCTTTCTTTCTTTCTTTCTTTCTTTCTTTCTTTCTTTCTTTCTTTCTTTCTTTCCCTTCCTTCTCTTTTTCCTCCTCCTTGCTTCCTTCCTTCCCTTCCTTGTTCCTCCCCCTTCCTTTCTCCCTCCTCCCTCCCTTCCTTCCCTCCCTCCCTCCCTCCCTCCCTCTTTCCTTCCCACCCTGCGTCATTCCTTCTTCTCCCTCCCTCCTTCCCCCTCCTTCTCTCTCCCTCCCTCTCTTCCTTCCTCCCGTCCCTTCTTCCTTCCTCCTCCCTCCCTCCTTCCTTCTTTCTTTCTTTGCTTCCTTCCTCCCTCCTTCTTTCCTTCCCTCCCTCTCTGTAAAAAAAATGACTTTAATAAACAAAAAAAATTGCATCTGTGCATTTTTAAAAAATCCCTTCCCTTCCCCCCCTGGATTAATCACTCTCAAGGTCTCAATATTTACCATGAATCAATGGGAAAACCCTCCGGAGGGATCCACGCCTAGGGCCTTTCCTCTCTGCCTACTACCGTATTTGGTCCTTTTCTTGGTTTGAATGCCTCTCAGGTAGTTCATAAACTTTACCTGTGACAGTTTAATATTATGCCATTCTTCCCTTTGGCCGGGCTCTGTGTGTGTGTGTGTGTGTGTGTGTGTGTGTGTGTGTGTGTGCTTGCGTGTGTCATACTTTATAGCAAAGCGGTTGCAAATCATTCTTCCTTTCAAATGTGGGCTTTGTCTGGGGGATGAAGATTTATGCCTCTTTTGTTCTTTGACCATAATCCGTCCTGGAAAGAAAAGGAGGCCAGGACAATACAGGCCAGCGAGAAGAAGAGGGTGGGGGGAAGAATTGGTGTTGTGTGTTCTGTTGCTATTTTGAAACTCCATAAATCTTGCGTTGGGAGGTGTGTGTGCTTGTCTGTGTGTGTGTGTTTACAGACTCAGTGTGACCGCTTCCCCATTCATTTCTCATTCTTCCTGTAACCGCTTCTGTCATATTTACGTTTCCCTTCCAAGGAATGTTAAATGGAAGACGGAGGCTATTTCGATGCTGGGCGGAAAACCAACCAACCAGATTTTCCTACACGAAAATCTACAAAAAGGAATTGTGGGAAAAAGATTCAAAAATGGTTGGAGGATGGAGGAGGAGCCAACATCGCGACAATATGGAAGTGCGGTCTCGATGCTCCGAGACCTCAGCCGATACTTTTGCTGCTGGGTGGTCCAACTGGACCTAAACTGTCCCGCAGAGACAGTAAACAGGAAGAATACATCTTGCTGATCTCAGGGACATTGCAAAGTCTCTGATCGATCCAAGAGTAGTTCTTCAAGGTGGCGACAAAATATCCAGCCAAGGCTGATGAAGTTGGGGTGGCTCCAAAACGGAAGGATACGGAAAGAGAAAGTGTTTCCAGCTGGTGAGGAATTTTTACCGTTTTAAAGAGACTGCCTATAAAAAACTTAAAATTAATTTAAATTGGAGAACAGAAGAAATAAGCAGTGGAATTAAGTTTGGAATGGTTTTGGACAGTGGGTTATCTTACTTTTTAAATGCCATGTTCATGGATGGAATTTATGCAAGCCTTTTAAAATGAATGGATTAAGTTTTCTTCTTCTATTTTTTATTTTATTTTATTATTCTTTGTAATCTATGGACTAAAATTCTCCTCTTTCATTACTGTGGGTGTTTTTCTAACTCATTCAAGAATTGGACCTTTTTTTAATTTGAAATACAAAAAAGGTACAAAAAGAAACAAAGAAAATTACAACAATGACACTGCTACTCAGAGGCTGGAAGTTTGTGTATTGGAAACGAAACACTTTTACTTTTCTTACTGATTATCCTGGCTTGGCACTCCAAGGTCTCACTTCTTGTTTATAGAGAGTGATAAGAAGAAAAGCATACAGATGTCCCTTTGAAGTAAATCTTTAACCAGAGAAAAGTGAAAACAGTAGAAAAAAACTTCAAGCCTGCAAAAGATATTCTTAGAAATTGAGAAAATATCAAACACATTTGAGAGGATGGAGAAGAAGTTGGAAGACTTAGAGCATCTAACAGTAAAATATGATGAAGAAGTTGGAGATGTTTATCAAGTGGAAAAAGTGGAGGTTAGAATCCTAAAAACCGAAGAGGAAAATGACCATAAAGAAATTAAATTTGCTGATATTTATGGTGATTGGTTTGTCTCTGGAAATGGAAAGAGTGGAATACTAAAAGAGGAATTAAACAGAGGGGAATTCTACCCCAGATGGCAAGACACAGAAGAAGAAAAAACAAAAGAATTTATGGATTTAAAGAGAGAAAATTTATTAGCAACATCATTGAAATTACATGAGAGATTTAATAAGCAATGAGTTGCTAAGAGGAATCCATACAAATTTGATTAAGGAGATGATTAGAGGATTGACACCACAAATGGCAGAAGACATGAGACTGTTTTGCTACTGGAAAGATACAGGTTGATATATGGAAGTGTATAATTTAAAACTAGTTAAACTTAGTGAAATTTAGTGACAATAGATATAGTTAAATAAATAATTGATAATGATAATAATGTATACAATGTGTAGTGTTATGATAAGTAATAATTGGATATGAATATTGAATGATACCCATGAAAGGAAGATTAGAAATCGTTTGGGATTATATATAAAAGTTAATAAAAAAGAACTAAGTTAGATCCAGTTAAGTCTTGATTATTCGGGGGGGGGGGGGGATGTTATGATACAGGATATAGTCAAATAAAGGAGGGATAATGATAACAATATATGTATGTATGTATGTATGTATGTATGTATGTATGTATGTATGTGTACAACATAAGGAAACTGGATGTAAATTGTAAACAGTGATTTGGAAAGGAGGATTAGAAAGTTTTGTTACTAAATATTATGGATGTTTAGCTAGAATAGGACATAAGGATTCAGTGTTATTGGAGGATTTTAGAAATAGCAAATGAAATGCCAGTATGTGGTTATGTATTAAATCTTGGAATATTTTATGATGAAGACATTTAAACAATTATAGTCAAATGAAAATGGAGGTATGATGATGGAAATATGTATAAATATCTGAGTTAAAATACTTGAGTTAATATGAATTATGGTTGATGACTGTGGAAGAGATGCACGGAAGCCTTTTGTAACCAACTGATACACTTTCTACAGTATGTAAAGAAGGAAGATTTTTGGTGTTGTGTTTGTCTTGAAAATTAAAAATAATTTTTTTTATTAAAAAAAATGGTTGGAGGAAGTAACGGAACAAAAAAAATTAAAATGAAGCCTAAGCTTTTGGGAATAATAAAAGGAAATATAAGCCAAGAAATTTAATATATTGTGCTCCATATAATTATCGCAGCCAGAATCCCATTCACCCCAAACCAGAAATAAAAAATGTTCCCCTCAAATGCAGAGATCATAAAAAAAAGGTGCTAGAATGCACCGAAATTGATAAATTAACCATGGAACTAAAGGATAGAGAGGAAATAGAATATTATGGAAGATATGGAATATGTGATATATTTGGCTCAAAAAGAGATCTAAAGTTAACGCATGATGATTGTATAGGAAATCATCAGCTTGCCTCCAGAAGTTGTGAATGCCCCAACACTGGAAGTCTTTAAGAAGATGTTGGATAGCTATTTGTCTGAAACGGTATAGGGTTTCCTGCCTAGGCAGGGGGTTGGACTAGAAGACCTCCAAGGTCCCTTCCAACTCTACTATTGTATTGTATTGTATTAAATATAACAAAAGGAGATGGTATATATTCAGAAATCAACAGAGATGTAATTGTTGCATATATGTTGTATGCACTCTAAAAATAATAGTCATGAAACAAGGGTATATACATATGAAACAATAGGTCGTAGAATGGAAAGGTAGAAATCAGAAAAATACTGAAAGCGGAAAGCTGTAAAAGTGTAACTGTGATTTTAATGTTTAAAAAAGCTGAATAAAATGAGTTTTTAAAAAAGAAAATGTACAAAAAATAATAATACATGGTGTGGGGGCACCCAAAGATCTTCTGGATGAGTCCCCATGGCAGAAAAGGCCTTGCCGGATGTCGGTAGTCCTTCACTTACAACCACAACCATCATCTTCTTTTAATGACCCCATAATCCCGTGAGGGGCAAAGTCTGGGCAACTGAATGCAGCTACCAGTGTGTTTACTGGCCTGATGCCTTTCCTGTTGCCACGGCGGAGTTTTGTTCAGCAGATATATTCCCATTGTGCCCAGAGAGAGAAATATCTGCCTCTACTTAGAATCAAACTCACAGCATCTGGACTGTGAGGTGAGAGGCTCCACCTCTAGGCCACTGCACCACTCCTGACTTACGACCACAACGGAACCCCAAATTTGTGTGGCTGAGTTTGGCCTCATTTTACAATCTTTCTTGCCGCAGTCATTAAGTGAATCGCTGCAGTTATTAGTCACCTGGTTGTTAAGTGACTCTGACTTCTCCATGGATTTGGCTTGTCAAAAAGGGGGCCACATGACCCCATGATACTGCCATCGTCATAAATACGAGTCAGTTGTCAGTTGTCTGGATTTTGATTGTGTGATCGTGCCGAGGCGGCAATGGTCGTAGGTGTGAAAACCTTCATAAGTCACTTTTTTTTAGACTGCTGTTATTACTCTGAATGGCCACTAAAGGAACAATTGTAAATTGAGGGCTACCTTTGCAGTTAATGTTGAGATAAGTTATCACAGGAGGAAAGAGGAGTCAACAACAGCAAAGGCCGAGGAAGCCAGTAGTCAATAGACTACTGCTTCCTTGGAAGCTCTTCTGATAAATTGAGGGTGGGAGATTGCCCACATGTACTCCAGGTAGCTGCTTTCCATGAAGAGAATGTAGAACAGCACTTTTCCATGAGTTTGAGCACTGGAATATGATGGGATTAACTATCTTGCCTGCATCCATGGCAGAAACTTCCTCCCCCCCTTCTAATGACCCTGCAACCTCTGTAAGATTGGGGTGACTGATTGGAACTGAGCATTTACTGGCCGGATGCCCTTCCTGACACCTACGTGGAGTTCACAGCAGAAAATTGCCATATTTTCGGGAGTATAAGACACACCAGAGTATAAGACGCACCAAGATTTTGAAGAGGTAATTTTTTTAAAAAAAGTGTTTCCACTCTACAGGACCCCCAAACCTCTGCATGCCTCGATTTTTGTGAAAAACAGGGCAGGCAGAGTTTGAGAGACCTACAAAGTGCTCCTGGGGGTTGGGGAGGGCAAAAACGAGTGACAATGAGCCATTTTTTTGCTCATTCCCTTTGCAGGCCTCCCAAACCTTCCACATATCTATTTTTGTGAAGGGGATGGGGTTTCAGGAGGCCAAAAATGCTGTATTCAGTGTATAAGATGCAACCAGATTTTCTCCCTCCTTGGGGGGGGAGGGGCATCTTATACTCCCAAAAATATGGTACTCATTGCACCCAGAGAGAAATATTTGCCATTACCTAGTTATGTAAATATAGAACACGGTTTGCTCGAATGCCATCCCGAAAATACATCAGATTGAATAAAATATGAAAACGCCACAACGGAAGGAGGGAAAGGAGAGAGAAGGAGAGGGAAGAGGAGAGGAGAAGAAAGGAGAGGAGAGGGAAAGAAGAAAGGGTAAAGGAGAGGAAGGAAGGAAGGGGTAGCAAGAGTAGGAGAGCGGGTAGGCAAGGGAAGGAATAGGGGAGGAGTAGGGGAGAGGAAGGAGAAGAAGAAAAGAGAAAGGAGAGGAGGAAAGAATAAAGTAGAGAAGGAGGGGAGGTAGGAGAAAGAGAGAGGGAAGAAGAAGTAGAGTTGTAATATAAGATGGAGGTATGGGATGGCAAGAAAGCAATCTCGATTATATTATTATATCTTCAGGGGAAGAATGGAATTATAAATGTGAAAGGATAATGTATGACACTAATAATATCTATGAGAAATGTATATTTGTGAAATGTGTCTATGTCTGAGTAAGAAAAATAAAAAAAACTTTTCATCAAAAAAAGAAGAAAGAAATATCTGTCGTTACCTAGGATTGAACTCACAGCCTCCTGATTGTGAGGTGAGATCTCCACTTCTAGGCCACTGCACCGCTCCCATGGCAGCAGAGACCTTTAAAGCAGGGATTCCCAACCCCTCCCTGGACAGAAACCAGGCCGTGGAAACAAGCAGACGTTTCATGACCCAAGTAGGGAACGTCATCAGTGCTAGAAGGGAAAAGGGGTTTATAGAGAGGAGGGGGGGTGATGCAGGCAGCACGTGAGACCATACCCCCTCTGGTCCGCAGAAAAATCTCTCCCCATGGAACTAGTCCTTTGTGCCCAAAAGGTTAGGGGCCACTGCTTTAAATGTTACTAAATATGCAACTCTCATTTTACAATCACTTTAAGATAATGCCTATCAACCATCTTAATAGACAATTTTGAAAACACTGGGTGGGTCTGGCCTTAACAGAAGATCCGTGGTGGTGCAGTGGTCAGAATGCAGTGTTGCAGGCTGACTCTGCCCACTGCCAAGAGTTCGATCCTGACCAGTTCAAGGTTGACTCAGACTTCCATCTTTCTGAGGTTGATAAAATGAGGACCCAGATTGTTGGGGGCAAGAGGCTGGACTCTGTAAACCTCTCAGACATTGATGTAAAGCCGTATGGAATAGCACATAAGTTTAAGCACTGTTGCTATTGCTTAATCCTAAACAGAAATAAATTTTAATCACAACTTTAAGAATTGGGGGGGGGGGACCCTGAAATAAACAGGAAAAATTAAATAAGATTTTGATCTTAGAAAGTTATAAATGTCCCAAGGTCCCAAGTTAAAATTGGAATATTTAAACTTTTACAGTAAGATTTTGGAATTAATTATGATACATAAGCAACTTCTGATTGGAAATAGATCAGGGCTGGAAGGGACCTTGGAGGTCTTCTAGTTCAACCCCCTGCTGAGCATAAAACACAATACCATTTGAGACATATTGCCGTCCAATCTCTTCTTTAAAAAGATATAACATAGATAAACAATTTCCTGATTTCAAAAACCTGTCAGTAGAGGGAATTAAAGATTTCAACAGATGAAAAATATATAGGTCTACGAGATGGTACAAAACTGTGGCAATAAAAGTAGCGAGGACATTTGAAAATGGAATTGTAAAATAGCAGCCATAATATCTATAATGCCAGTAGCGAAGGTCTGCTTCTATATATAGTCTATGTTCAAAAGATATTATTGAAGAAATGTCAAATGTAGAACAAATTTTATCTGATAAGCTGGAGATGATGTTCAAAGTGGATTTACAATCGACAGGTCAAGAGAATCATTTAGAAAGGGACGTTTCACGGGATCTACAAAAGAAACTGGCCGAGAAATTTAAAAGAGAAATACAAATAAAAAACCAGGAGAGTCTACCCTTTTGATTCGCAAAAAAATACTTGTTAAAGCTTGAAGAACTCATTAAGATAGGACAAAGAAGAGATGAAGAGAAATAAAATTGTACAAGCTATATTTGAATGCCCAAAAGATTAAGATTGTTTGAAGTAAATGGTAGAAATACAACGTTGGTTTACTTGATCAAAGTCAAAATAAGATCTGTTGTTATTTCTGGCTATTATTTATGGACTTTTGCTGACGCGAGGCCTGAAAAGATGACGCTTGATAGCTTTGTTTATAGATAAGAGATGAGATATGGGATAAAGCGAAACATGCTTGTAACTTTAGAAAGAGTGAAAAGCTACCAAATGTATTTATATATGCTGTGATGAAGATTGGAAGTTACTTTATATATTTATTTTTTCTTTACATATCTACTTTTCACATGCTTCTTTTTTCCTTGTATTTTTTTACTCCTCTTGTCTTTTTTTAAAGTTTAGTTTGTATAAGATTTTACTATTATAAGTAATTTTAACCAAAATATACAGAAAGAGAGAGAGAGAGAGAGAGGAGAGGAGGGAGAGGGAGAGGAGGGGAAGAGAAGAGGGGAGGGGAAGAGAGGGGAGGGGAAGGGGAGGAGAGGAGAGAGATGGAAGAGAAGAGAAAGAAGAGAAGAAAGAGACAGAGAAGAAACAAAGAGGGGAGGAGAGGAAGAGAGTAGAGAAGGGAAAAGAAGTGAAGAGATCTGGAGGCTGAACCATGCAAATGGCAGAATTTTAGAGCTGCAGAGTTGGAAGGGACCTTAGAGATCTTCTAGTTAATTGAGGGAACTAAGTTTGTTTATGTTAAGGTGACCAACCGTCCTCCTTTAGGGAGGACAGTCCTTCTTTTGTAAGTTCTGTCCTCCCTCGAAAAGTGTCCTCCTACATGTCCTCCTTTTGGATATTTGAAGGCTAATCTGTTGCGCGTTATGTGATGTATTTTATTGAACAGTTTTTAATGGTGTTTTTTTTACTTCATCGCAAGTATATTGAACAGATATTGAATCTTGTGTTGAATTTTTATCTAAAGAAATGCTAGACATTAAAATAGACAACAATTGTCTCTTTGAAGAAATTAGAAGACTGAATGTATATTTGAATTCTGAAAAATTAATACAATGGGAAAATCAACATGTTGAAATTGATAAAAGATGGGTGGATATTTTCAGCCATTTCAAAAATGAACATATTCCATGTGAACATTTATTTATACTTGTTCAATTTACATTGTGCTGCTCTGGAACTAATGCAGCAGTTGAAAGAGTTTTTTTCAATTGCCAATGATTTTTCGACAAGTGAGAAATCGAGATTGAATGTTGATACTCTAGCTGCAGCACTTGCTGTTAAATTCAATATGAAGGATATTTCTTGTTCAGATATTTCCAATATATTGTTAGAAGATGATACATTGACAAAAATATTAATTCAATGGAAAAGTACTCATTTAAATAATAATTAACAGGCATGTAAGCATAATTACTATATAAAATGTTGCAAATGTTTTATTATGCATATATCATATTTTAGCGTATTATTGTTGCAATGAATAAAATATTTCTTTTATTTACGATATTTTTTTTCCAATTTATTTGTCCTCCTTTTCATTGTAAAAAAGTTAGTCACCTTATTTATGTTGCTGCGTTTATTTTGGTTTGCCAGCTGTACCTGCATTCTGACTTATACAATAGACTGAACTGTTTCGTATCTGCAATGATTTCCTGCGCAGGTCACACATTCTTTCTTAACTTTCACTTCTGATCTTTTGTTCACCTGCCAAGGGAGGTAGGCACTGAATTCTGCCAAGTTGTGATTAATTCAGTTAGCAAGTTTGTATTTTTACTTTCTTTTATATTAAAAGGTTTTTTATTAGATCATGCCTCGGGTTTATTTTTGCTTATTCAAGAAGTATACTTCGAGGAGAAGCCACGATCCATCATCACTAATTACAAAGGGTTTAAATTATATTCCTGACAGTTTAGTCTAACAAAGATAAGGACTAGTGGTGACAAAATAGTAATCTTCCAGTGCTTGAGAGGATGTCCCAGAGAAGGACATCCTCCAAAACTTCTGAGGGCAGGACAAGAAGTAAGAGGTAGAAGAGGTAGAGAATCTGAATCAATCAGGATAGATCTGGAAGGGACATTAGAGGTCTTCTAGTCCAGCCCCCTGCTCAAGCAGAAGACCCTGTACCATTTCAGACAAGTGACTGTCCAGTCTCTTCTTAAAAACCTCCAGTGATCAAGCACCCACAACTTCTGAAGGCAATTTGTTTCATTGGTTAATTGTCCTCACTGTTACAAAGTTTGTCCTTAATTTCAGGTTGCTTCTCTCTTTGATTAGTTTCCATCCATTGTTTCTTGTCCTGCCCTCTGGTGCCTTGGAGAACAATTTGACCCTCTCTTCTTTGTGGCAGCTCCTCAAATACTGGAATACTGCTATCACGTCGCCCCTAATTCTTCTTTTTTTTAGACTGGCCAAACCCGAATCCTGGAGCTGTTCTTCATATGTTTTAGTCTCCAGGCCTTTGATCATCTTAGTCGCTCTTCTCTGCACTTTTCCCAAAGTCTCAAGATCTTTTTTATAGTATGGCTTGGCAAAATTGTTTATCCGTGTATTCATTTATTTAGGCTGCTTATTCATTTATTTAGGCTGCTTACATAGCTGGTTAATATCACTTTGCTGTCCTATAAGGCAACTTCTCTGGGCAGTTCACAAAGCAAATAAAATATTTAAATACAATATGAAACAATTAAGCTGTGAAAACAAAAAGAAAATATAAGCACTTTTTTTTAAACAAACAAACGAAAAAAAAAAGTCCTTGTCCTTGTTTATTTAGCTATTATGGAAAAGACAATTCTTAAATGTGTGAACATAAGTCCCAGTTCCAAGTTGTTAAATGCAAATTTTCCACATGTTCTCATTACACTTTTAACAATGCAGCAGCAAAGTTTCAAGGACTCGTTTTCTGCATTCTCAGATGGTCTGAGCATAATGAAAACTTGCAAAAGAGACCAATTTGTGTGCAAACAGAAGATTCTTCTGACATTTACCAGGAATAATGGCTGGCTATAAGGAACCATAAAAAATTCCCTTTTTACGACCTTGTAATCCCTTAATTTCAGGGTAGAATTGGGGCGACTGGACGGAGCTGAGAATTTACTTGCCGGAGGCCTTACTGATGCCACATGGAGTTCACAGCAGATATTTTTTCTTTGTTCCCTAGGAGAGAAACATCTGCCATTACCTAGGATTGAACTCTCAACCTTCTGAGTGGGAGGCGAGCATCTCACCAGTAGGCCACCATGCCACTTTGGCAATAAGGAACCAGGGACAGGGAAAATCAAAAAAACAACTTTGTGACATGAGTAAAAAAGAAGCAGAGCTTTCATCATACAGTCATGTCCATCATCTTTGTCAGAATATTCATGAACTGGAATAGGACATTGCAACAGGTCAGCCATTGGGGACTGGTGGTAACAAGATTAGCCAATGGATAGGAATGGCAACTGGGTCAGCCAATGGGAACCATTGACAGCTCAGAGCCTGGGGGTGGCTTACCTATGTAGCTCTGAGTCTGTGCAAGAGAGCTAATTTAGTCTGCTCTCTGAATTGAAACTGGAAACCAATCTATCCTCTATGCCACATTGGAAGAATCTGCTGTTGGTATTATATATTTATTCATCTGGTATTATGTATATAAAGAAGTTAATGAATCTTGCTGAATCAGTTTTCTGTGTGTGCTTTCTGGATGTGATTTCTACTGCAGACTCTGACAATCTTGACCTTTTTGAACTTCTCTCCTGGTGGAAAGATGGTGGACAATAAAAGATGCCATCTTACAAAAGAAGGGGAAAGAGGAAGAAAATGTGAAAGGGAGAGGAACAGAAATGGAAAGTCATCAAATCCTAGACTTGAAAGGGACCCTGTGTCAGGCCTGCAGCCGTCTTTTCTGCCACACTTTCTATCATTCTGCTATGCATTTTGTATTGTGGGAAAATGGGTGGGGGTTTGTACGGAGTTAGATGATATGTAGCCATAGCAACATTCTTTCTAGAAAGCCAAGGTCATCCTTTGTCTCTGCATCTCTGCACCTGACCGGAACTGGATGGGTGGAACTGCCAGCATGGCAGTAGGAGATTGGACCATGGGATGAACTTGTGGGTGTGGGGGCAAAATCTTGAACTTTCAACTGGGTGGGGAAAACCGGGAAGCTTTCAGATATGCGTTTTCCCAGATGTGCCAACACGGCTCTCTTAAATAAATTGGAACTTGGAGCAATATTGTGCCTTGGACTCTGATTTACTTTTGGATGCTATTTGGAACCCTGATGTTAACCTGAATTGACATCTTGGAAGTCTTCTAGTCAACCGCTGCCCAGGGCAAAAAATTTTCAGACTACCTTAGACAAATGGCTGTCTAACCTTTTCTTGAAAGCCTCCAGTGATGAAGCCTCCATAAGTCCAGGAGGTAAGCTGTTCCATTGCTTAACAACTCTTACGGTCAAGAAATTCTTCCTTCTTTTGATTATGGAGATTCTCAATCATCCAGATCATAGACGCTTTTCCAAAAGACAGCTGGACTTTCTTATTTTTTTTCCCTTGAAAAAGTTTCGCTTCACATCCAAGAAACATCTTCGTTTCAAGAAGCTGCATGGATGGGAAGCAGAATGTTTTCAAGGAACTGATAGAACTGAAGAAGCTTCTTGGATGGGAAGGAAAATGTTTTCAAGGAAAGAAAAACTAAGAAAGTCCCATTGTCTTTTGGAAAGAGCACTTTTGGGATTCCTTCTTATGAGTTTCAATGTTTTGCTGTAAATCTTCCCTTTGTTCCTTCTTGTCTTGTTCTTCAGCGGTACAATTTATGGAAAATGAATCCATGCCCTGTGACATTCTTTTTTTTTTTAACACAATTTTATTGGTTTTTTTTAAGAAAAAAAAAAGGAAAGGTGTGGTGGAATGGGTTACAAATTTTGGCAGTTACAACATGTAGAAGGTGTCCCCTCCCCCCCGTACTCATAGTATCCATTTAAACATAGACTTTAATACTAAATAACAATATTTTGTCAGCACATAAATTCAGGTAATAATTTCAATCAATTTTTATCAAGCAGATTTTCCTGTTCATTTTTGTGATCTAAGTTTTCTTGGTATTGCCCCTTCTCCCCCCGCCAGCAGAGCTCCGGCCCCTCCCGTGTCCTGTAGATCTGGTGTAGGATCGTCAGTTTTATCTAGGAGTGCTTTATTTTTTTCCATAAAGGCCTGAGCCTCTGTGGTTGTGTTAATTCTAACTCTAGCATCCTCCCAGAAAATTAACATACCTTCAGGCATCAACCATCTGAACCACACCCCCTTCTGGTAAAGCTTCTTCGCTAATTGCGAATAGTTTTTTCTTTTCTCTCTCACTTTCTTAGGGATCTGTTTCAGAATGGTTATTTCTCTATCTTGATATTTCAAAACTTGCCCCCTTTGTGCACTCAGAATCTCATCTCTTGTAGTCTTTCTAAGAAATTTAATATGTACCTCCCTGGGGACATTGTGTGTTCTAGCATATGCTGAGTTTACTCTATAAACCAGGTCCAATTCCCACCCCATCTGTTGTTTTTCTTTTTGAATGTATTCGGCCAAAATGTTTGTCATGATGTCCCTTAAATCCTCATCATCTGCCTCAACCACATTTTGGAACCTAAGGAAAAAAGACATTCTTTCAAATTCTGTTTTCATCTGGTGGGTCTCAAGCTCTTGGTTCCCCTTCTGCACCCCTTTCATCTCCCCCCTCATCTCAGCCGTCCCCCCCTCCAAAAGATCCAGTCTCTGTGAGTTTTGGCTCGTCTGGTCCTGGTTCTCTTTAAGCTCCTCTTTCATCTCCTTTAATTGACTTTTTATATCCTCCTGTCCCTTTAAAATTTGTTGAAACATCTGTTGAAAATCCGTCTCTGAAAGCTTAGGCTGCATCAATAATGTTAAAGTCTGTTGTCCACTAGGACTGGATACTGTAGATGTCGGGGCGGAGACAGCAAAGCCCTTTTAGGTGGCATTATATTGAGCAGAAAGAAAAACAGGAGATTTATCTGAGTGTCACGGAGACAAAGACAAGAAGCCTGAAATCTATGGGTGGAGTCAAATTTCAATGTTTATAAAGACAACGGAAGCATGCCATCTTGCCCCGCCAGCTTCGGAGTTGAAGGGCATAACAAAAAGTTTTCAAAGTTCCCAAAGTTTCCAGATCATCACCTCATTTGTAGAATCACAATCCAAAATCCGCCTTCGTTATGAGCATGAAATCATTGCATGGCTCTCTCCCTTCCTCCTCCTCTAGGGCCGAGAGCAGAGTTGTTTATAGCCGCCTGTCTGAGTGGGGGGAAAATACCCCTCCCTCCAGTCACGCTTCTCCGAGCTGAGTTGAAAACAGCTCTATAAGCAGTTGGCAGTTTCTCTTTTTTTTAAACAAGCAAGGGAACGGAGGGAAGTTTCCACCTCACCACACAGCAACCGCGTCCTTCAGATAGTGTGTTCTTCCAGCTGCCTCCTCACGAAGACACTGCAGCGCCTCCCCATCATGCCTCCCGGTACCTAGGGCGATGCGGGCCCCCCCGTCCGCAGCCGACTCAGGGAATCCCCCGCTACGCCGCCCCTTCGGCAGGAGCCTCTATGGGGCGTCCTGTGCCCCCCAAGCAGTGAGGGGCCCACCAGAAGAACGTGGGGCGAGCAGAGCCTGCCCGTCGCGATCAGCAGCCGGAACTGGAAGTGCCCTGTGACATTCTTAAGGATGGAAAGATGATTGCTGTTATCTCTCCCCTTAGCCTTCTCTTCTTTAGACACACTAAATTCCATCAAAGTTGAAGTCCATTCCTCCAATGTGCGGACACTGGAGGAATGGACCTCAAATCTAGCAAAAATGCTACCAAATGACATCATTCCTATGATCGTTCTCCCAGTGGGGCAGGGAGAGGAACTGGGGTTCCCAGGTGTGGTGAGAGATCTGTGCCCTCTACCTGTCTCACTGTTGTAGCCTGCCAGCAGCCAGTGGAGCTGGCAGCTGATTCGAACATGAGGAGATTGGGGAGGAACATGGGCCAGTCCTGGAGTCTGGGGAAGGCTCTGATGAGGGCTCTGTGTCGGAGGCAGAGAGGGGGCCAGGGCCGTATGCCAGTTATCAGATACCTTCAGAGTCAGACCTCAGTGGGGCAGAAGAACAGTGGAGCCTTTTCCCAGTATGTGCATGCCAGACAAAGGGAACAGGTAAAGAATAGGGGTCAACTTGGATGTAAGGCCACAGGTGGATGATGAATGTGTTCCCCTCCCCCCTAGAAGAAATAAAAGAGGAGCAAAAGGGGAGTGGAGTTTGCAGGAGACCATTAGTTCGCTTAATTGGTTCGTGACTCTCCGAGACTCCTTGCCAAGTTTTGAAGATATCGGCCTGTCAGCTCTCCAAGCCAGAGAAGGTCTATGACTGTAAATCCTCCCTTGAAAGACTTTGCTGGATATGAATGAGCAGATTTCACAGTCAATTAATAAAAGGGGGTTTTGTTGGGACCAGGAATTTTCTTCGTGCTCTTGGGAAGCCTCAGTCAGAATAGTCACCATGCAAAGAAAATCTAGGCCTTCTTCTTATGCTCGGCTTAACAACCCATGCTGTCACTTAACAACCATGACTGGCAAAACCACGATTGCAGTTGTTAAGTGAAGCAGCCACATACAGTAGCATCTTGTTTAACACCTGCTTCAGTCAACGACTGAGATTCTGGACCCAATTGTGGCGATGAATGGAGGGCTACCAGTGGATCATCCATGGAATCTCTTTTCCATCTTTTTTCTGCCTCAAAAGGCTGGCAACTCCCACCCCACCCCTCATTGTAGCTTTATCAGCTCTCCCTGCACCTGGAAAAGGTTTGGGAGATGACGCTGTCTCGTATAATGAAAAGCTGATGAATCCTTAGCATGCTATTTTTCAACACAACTCTCATGAACTGTGTTCTCTATCTCTTGCTATTTGGCACTGCAGGAAAAAAAAGCCACCCAAATAGGTGTGAATACAGCTAAATAAAAAGACCACAAGAGGACATCAGTCTGCTAGGCTGTGGCTTCATTAAAATGTCATGCAAGTTTGCTTGCTTGCTTTCCAACCTATTGTAAACAATTTGTAGATTTGCTTGTCATGTTATCGTGTTTTTGGAAAGGTCTAGAGAAGACCTTTTTGGATGAAAGGTGCCTTTTATCTACCCTCTTAGATAAAAGCCACCCTTTGTAAGATTGGATGAATTTAAAGTAGAATAGAATGAATGAATTGGAAGGTAGCTTGGAGGTCTTCTAGTCCAGCCCCCTGCTAAGGCAGGAAACCCTAGTCTGTTCTTTTCTATTCTATTCTGTTCAATATTGTATTATTCTGTTCTATTCTATTCTATTCTATTCTATTCTCTATTCTCTATTCTCTATTCTCTATTCTATTGTTCCATTCCATTCCACTCCACTCCACTCCACTCCACTCCATTCTATTCTTTATTATTCTATTCTGTTCTAGTCTGTACTGTTCTATTCTGTTCTATATTGTATTATTCTATTCTATTCTATTCTTTATTCTATTCTATTGTTCTATTCCATTCCATTCCATTCCACTCCACTCCATTCCATTCCATTCCATTCCATTCCATTCTATTCTTTATTATTCTATTCTAGTCTGTACTGTTCTATTCTGTTCTGTTCTGTTCTATATTGTATTATTCTATTCTATCTATTCTATTCTATTCTATTCTATTCTATTCTATTCTATTCTATTCTACTCTACTCTACTCTTCTCTACTCTATTCTCTATTCTATTCTAACTATCCCACCATAAGATTCATGTGCATTAGTACCCAGACGACACAGTATTTAATGGAAGATAGATTATTTGTATTAAATTAAAAATTTAAATTTAAAACAAAAGATTCATGGGCTCCTATGACTGAGAAAAGGGCTACAAGATTTTAATCTATTTTCTTTTTTGCTAAGGCAATTCATCTCTTCTGCTATCCATAAAAACCAGAAGAGTTTTTTTTATCAGGAAAGACTTTTTCCTGCCCAATCTAGGCTAAATAGCTACTTTCTGGGTGCAAAATATTAATTTTCCTTTAAGTAATGTTTGGGAAGAACAGGGGAGTGTGGGGAGAGACTCTGATTTAGAGTGTCAGCAATTTTGGAAGTTGTGTGAGGGGCATTCTCTCCTCCTCGCCCGCAAACATGCGACCATTGTGAGTCACCACCGTTTAATCATGAAGGATTTTTTACAATGAATACCAAAACAATCCCGTTTATTATTCATAGATAACATCCTTCCCAATAGGAAAGTACTTTGCAATGAATTATTGTACTCCAAAACTTGGTTTCAGCTTAATCTCTCAGGGGC